>NW_027514433.1:0-365144 GCF_048772815.1 Callospermophilus lateralis
ACAGGAATGGTGTCCAGGCCACCCTGAATTTAGGCAAATTAGGGGCAAGAGAGATTATTTAGGAGACTGTCTTGGGCTTCGCCCCTCGTGGAAACTTCCAGCGATAGGTTATGATGAGTGTCTATATAAAAGAACATGAGGGCCATGTGGGATTGTTTTGGTTTTAATTGTGGTTGTTAGTGTGGTGATTGGAAGAGATGACTGGGTCCACCTTGACATGAACTCTGGTGTTTTTCCCCTTAGAGACTGAGTTCTGGAACTGACCTCAGAAAAGTATTGCCATTAATTGTGTTGGGATTTTAGGAGGCCATGCATGAGAGTCGCCCTTGGAAACTGAGATCAAGGCCCAGGGTGGCTTTCAACAGAGCACTGGGAATCACAGCCAAGATATCACATAATTTTCTTCTGAAAGACTTGGCAGCCGTAGTTGAGAGTCAAAAGTCTCATGGACCTCACATTGTAGAACTCAATGGGCCTGGCTTCATTTGACCTTTTGGCCATTCTTTGGGAAGCATTGCCTGTGAGATTTCTCCAGAGCTTTCATTGAAATGAGCTTCGTCAACATTAATGGCTCTGGAATGAACTGAAACTCACAGTGCCTTCACCTTCATTGTTGAAATATGGCTAGAAAAATACCATGAAATTTTTGAAATTTCCATGACCAGCTGGCAAGGGAGAACCTTTGGATTTCCTGTTGCTGATCATGAGTATAACAGACACTGCCTTGATTGACTGGTTTTAATGAAAATTGTGTAAAACAGAGATGCCAATAAGTTGGAGCCTGATGATTAGTGGGCCTAGAGCAGTGGTAGGCAGGTGTGTGATAAAACATCTGTGGTGGGGCCATGTGGATCTGCCATTGGCTTCCAAATGGCTTGTGACTGACATGATGCAGCCAGCAGTCCCTTCTAAGTAAAGGCATCTTGTTATTTGGAGAGGTTTCAGGGCAATGTTCAGAATCGATTTGCTATGGTCAATGGGGCAAGCTATGTGATATAGAAGCATGGTTGGTGCATTCTCCTGCAGAAATTGAAATACCACACGTGACAGAACTCCCTCCTGCACTGTGTCCCAGTTGAACTCCGTGTATTTCATGAAGCAAATACCAAACTCCCATTGTAGCAGCAAGAAACACCATGAAAATTGGAGGATGAACAAATGGCTTCACAGTCCACACAGGGAGACACTTAGAACCCAGTGGCCACAGTTTACCTACAAAGATCAAATTCAGGACTGCTGCCTCATGTTCATTGGAAAATAAGAAACTATGTTTTACAGGTCACATAGGTGCAGACCCAGCTTTGATGATCTCACTACAAAGGAAGCTAAAGCTCCTGATAACAACATATGTTTCAAGTGCCCAAACTCAGAGGCAATTTCTCAAGAAGTCTTTAGGCCAGCAGAGCTCCATGTTTGTGGAGTGTTCACCCTGTCCCTTACTTTTGGAAACTCCTCTACCACCTCCAAGGTAGTGAACTCCTTAGCATATTCCATTCCAGATAAGTATTCACTGATTTTCTAACTCTTCTCCTCTAATTATGTCTTACTTGGGGCGAAGATAATGTCAAGCCATTATTCTGGAGGAGTGGGAAGATTTTGTGTAGCACATATTTGCATACACATTGGATTCATTTTCCAATTTTCCATTCGAAATACTGAATCCCTGACTCTAACCCCTACCCTACTAGACTCTGACTACTAATCGTAATATGATAGAGAATAAAAACTCAAACAGAATAGAAATACAAGCAGTTCAGAGGAGGCATGGTGTATAGTTGGAATTGCCTTTTGCATTATATAGGTTAGAAGTTATAAATCTAGTCAATTTTTTGTTGAAATAGTTCTCCGTGTGTTTTGAAAGTTAACAAATATGTAAATTCCTGTCTCCCTTTCTCTGTAGCCTATTCAGCACATGTAATTTTATATGCACATATAGAATCGTACCTGGTATCACACGTACATTTTTGTGAGGTGACTGACTTGGCAAATACAAATTTTGAGAAGAGATCACTCCTCCTAAATGCTGTTGGAACTGAAAATTCAACCTATGGGTAAGCCTCCTAGTTGAACAACATTATACATAAATCCATGTTAAGTATATGAATATTTTTGGGTCTGTGGATGATATGTATTTCATGATGAATTTCAACTGACATATATATTGCTAGTTTTTAATGTCTGTGTGTGTGTGTGTGTATATGTATATATATATATATATATATATATATATATATATATATATATATACTCTCCGGATTTTTCAAAATATGAAATATTTGTGTCTTATTATGCACTCCCTAAATTCATTCATATTCATGTATGTGGATTTATAATCCACTTTTTAAAAAATTATTCTCAGAAATATTCATCCACCTGAAATACATATTTTTTCCTAGTACTGAAACAGTTTTCAGTAAATGGTGCATCCATATCCTAATATTTCGGCATTGAAAGATGACTGTGAAGACAGTGTATCACACCCAGTGTACCCTGCCACTGCGCAGGTGAATAACGAGTAAGAACGATGAAAAACTATCTTGTTAGGATCTTACAGGAAAATGGGTGTTTACCGAAATCTAGAAGAATGATTTCCACCACCGAGGTCCGGTAATTGAGTCTCAAACACAAGCCACTTGTGCAACAGGAGATCCATTCTGATTGATCCGCGTGACCTGCCCCGTGTCTACAAATGGTGAGGCACCACCGAGAAGCGACCAGCAAGCAGGGAGAAACGTTGCTGCAGATTCTGTGGAATCCTGCTGGCTGAGCATCCACTGAGCCCCCAGCTGAATTTGGGATTTCAGACGGGAAAGTTAGCAGTACATTTCTATCCCCCAAAGTGGAAACTCCACAAAGGAAACCAGCAGCCACCATCTTGGAGAGCTGAAGTAACCACCACCACTCCCAGACAGATTGCAACAATAAAACAGGTGTGTGTTTCTCAGCTCATCTCACATACAGAGGAAAATTCGCATAAAATCTCTCCTAGGCTTTTGGGGGAGGGATAATCAGAGCAAGTCTGCATAAAGACTGGGGGAAAACTAGAGGCACCTGACCTTCATCTCCCCTTCCCATCAGCGGCAAAAATGAAACTTGTCTAGCCAGTGCGGGGCGAGGGGCAAGCGGAAAATATTAAAACAATAGAGTTCCAGGGTTCACAATAGACACCCTCCCCACCCAACAAACGGCAGACCCGGAGAACAGTTTGAGCTGCCGAGAAGCATCACTCAGGAGAAATCTGGTCTAGCAGGAGAAATCAGGACTAGCAGGATAAACCAGGGGACTAGAGGCCAGGCCCTCCTGACTGGGTGGCTGGAGAACGCCAGACCGCTGACAGTGTGACTGGGCAACTGGAGACCACCTTCCTGCCGGCGCCAGCCCACCTGCTGACGGCATGTCTTGACGGCTGGAGAACGCTCGCCTGCCGACGACCGAACGCGCAACTGTGTGGCTAGAGATCACCCACCCGCCGGCGACAACCCATCCCCTGCCCGCGCTACTGGGTGGCTGGAGACTGCCGGCATGCCAGCGACTGGGAGCTGAAACCAACAAGAGACAATCCAATCCACCCCCCCAATTCGGACACTCCGGCAAGGAGCCTGGGGCCCACCACAGCAGAGAGGTGACATCACTGGAGCTCGGCTGTCAGAATTCCTTAACAGCGAAATCCACTTAAGCAGGCATAGTCTAGCAACACAAAGGAGAGAAAACAGAGATATATAAACCCATAACAAATCTATAGAAGAGAGCAGAAACACAGCAATCAAATAGAGCCAGAAAATAACCTGAACATCATGAAAAAACAAGGGGAAAAAAACGTGTAGAAACAATGAAGGACAACTTAATACTACAGAAGAACCTAGAAGCATCAGAAACAGGGATAGGGAAAAAACTTAAGTCATACCTAACTCAGATGGAAAGGAATAATAGAGAAGACATGAGGCAGCAAGTCCAAGAAATAAAAGTATATTTTGAAAATGAATTAAACAACCAAATTCAAATGGCAAAGAACAAGGTTTACCAGGAGATAGAGATCTTTTAAAAAATCATACAGTAATTCTAGAAATGCAGGAAACTATAAACCAAATTAAAAACTCAAACAAGAATATTTCAAATAGACTAGATCAAGTAGAAGTCAGAACATCAGATAATGAAGACAAAGTTTGTCAACTTGAAAAGAATATAGTCAACACAGAAAACATGCTTAAATCCCATGAGCAACTATTCAAGAGATATGGATGTCATAAAAAAACCAAAATTGGGAGTCATCGGAATAGAAGAAGGCATAGAGATTCAAACCAAATGAATGGACAACATATTAAATGAAATAATTCTAGAAAACATCCCAGAGATGAAAGATGGAATGGATTGCCATATCCTGGAAGCCTACAGGACCTCAAACATTCAAAACCATAATAGACAAACTCCAAGACATATAATTATGAAGATAGCCAACATACAGAACAAGGAGAGAATATTAAAAGCTACGAGAGAAAGTAGGCAGATAACATTCAGGGGTAAACCAATTAGGTTAACAATTGATTTTTCATCACAGACTTTGAAAGCGAGAAGATCTTTGAACAATGTATTTCAAACACTGAAAAATAATGGATTCCAACCAAGAATACTGTATCCAACAAAATTAAGCTTCAGATTTGACAATGAAATTAAGTCTTTCTTGATAAACAAAAGCTAAAAGAATTCGCAGACAGAACACCAGCATGCAAAGCATTTTGAGCAAAATACTACAAGAAGAGGAATTGAAAAATAGTGCCCAAAACTAACAGCGGGAGGTATCTCAGTAAAGGGGTAAGAAAATAACCAAAAAGTAAAAACTACCCAAATTAAAATAAATAAATAAATAAACATGACTGGAAGTATAAATCATATTTCAATTGTAACCTTAAATGTTAAAAATCTAACTCACCAATCAAGAGACATAGGCTAGTAACCTGGATCAAAAAAATAAATCCAACAATATGCTGCCTTCAGGAGACTCTTTTGATAGGTAAAGACATACACAGGCTGAAAGTGAAAGGTTGGAAAAAATCATACCACTCACATGGCCCTCGGAAGCAAGCAGGAGTGGCCATACTCATATCATATAAAATCAACTTCAAACCTACGTTAATCAAAAGGGATAAAGTAGGACACTATATATTGTTAAAAGGAACCATCCACCAACAAGACATAACAATTATCAATTGGTATGCACCAAACAATTGAGCTGCAATGCTCATAAAACAAACTCGCCTCAAGTTCAAGAGTCAAATAGACTACAACACAATAATTATGGGTGACTTCAACACACCGCTCTCGCCATTAGACAGATCCTCTATAAAAAACTGAAAAAAGAAACTATAGAATTCAACAGCACAATCAATAACCTTGACTTAACCGACATATATAGAATATATCAACCATCATCAAGTGGATACACTTTATTCTCAGCAGCACATGGATGCTACTCCAAGTTAGACCATATATTATGCCATTGGGCAACTCTTAGTAAATATAAAGGCATGGAGATAATACCATGCACCATATCTGATCATAATGGAATGAAACTGGAAATCAATGAGAATAGAAGGAAGGAAAAATCCTACATCACATGTAAAATGAACAATATTCTACTGAATGATCAATGGGTTACAGAAGACATAAAGGAGGAGATAAAAAAATTCTTAGAATCAAATGACAATACAGACACAACATACTGGAATCTATGGGACACAAAGAAGGTAGTTTTAAGAGGGAAATTCATTTCTTGGAGTTCTTTCCTCAAAAAAAGAATAAAACAACAAATAAATAAACTCACAGTACACATCAAAAACCTAGAAAAGGAAGACCAAAACAACAGCAAATGTAGTAGAAGACAAGAAATAATTAAAATTAGAGCAGAAATCAATGAAACTGAAACAAAAAAAAAACATTGAAAAAATTGATAAAACTAAAAGTTGATTCTTTGAAAAAATAAATAAGATTTACAGGCCCTTAGCCATGCTAAGGATGAGAAGAAGAGAGGGAACTCAAATTACTAACATACGGAATGAAAAAGGCAATTTCACAACAGACAGTACACAAATACAGAAGATAATTAGAAAGTATTTTGAAATCCTATATTCCAATAAAATAGAAGATAGTTATAATATCGATAAATTTCTTAAGTCATACGATCTGCCCATATTCAGTCAGGAAGACACACACAATTTTAACAGACCAAAAACAAAGAAAGAAATGGAAGAAGACATCAAAAGACTACCAATCAAAAAAAGCCCTGTACCTGATGGGTATACAGCGGAGTTCAACAAAACCTTCGAAGAAGAATTAATACCAATACTATTCAAGCTATATCAAGAAATGGAATAATAAGGAGCTCTTCCAAATTCATTCTCGGAGTCCAAAATCACCCTGATCCCAAAACCAGACAAAGACACTTCAAAAAAGAAAACTACAGACCAATATCTCTAATGAAGTTGGATGCAAAAATTCTCAATAAAATCCGTGTGAATTGAATACAAAAACATATCAAAATAGTTGTGCACCATGATCAAGTAGGATTCATCCCTGGAATGCAAGGCTGGTTCAATATACGGAAATCAATAAATGCTATTCACCACATCAATAGACTTAAGGACAAGAACCATATGATCATCTCGATAGATGTAGTAAAACATTCAACAAAGTTCAGCATCCCTTTATGTTCAAAACACTAGAAAAACTAGGGATAACAGGAACTTACCTCAACATTGTAAAAGCTATAAATGCTAAACCTCAGGCTAGGATCATCCTAAATGGAGAAAACTGAAGGCATTCCCTCTGAAATCTGGAACAAGACAGGGATGCCCTCTATCACCACTTCTATTCAATTTAGTTCTTGAAATACTAGCCAGAGCAATTAGACAGACAAAAGAAATTAAAGGCATAAAAATAGGAAAAGAAGAACTTGAATTATCGCTATTTGTGGATGACATGGTAATATATTTAACAGACCCAAAAGGGTCTACAAAGAAACTGCTAGAGTTAATAAATGAAGGATATAAAACCAACACGCATAAATCAAAGGCATTCCTGTATATCAGCAACAAAACTTCTGAAATGGAAATGAGGAAAACCACTCCATTCAAAATATCCTCAAAGAAAATAAGATACTTGGAAATCAACCTAACAAAAGAGGTGAAAACCACAGAACCCTAAAGAGAGAGATAGAAAAAGATCTTAGAAGATAGAAAAATGTACCCTGTTCATGGATAGGCAGAACTAAATTCATCAAAATGGCGAAATTACCCAAAGTTCTCTACAGGTTTAAAGCAATGCCAATCAAAATCCCAACGGCATTTCTTGTAGAAATGATAAAGCAATCATGAAATTCATATGGAAAAACAAAAGACACAGAATAGCAAAAGGAATTCTAAGCAGGAAGTGTGAATCGGGAGGTATAGCGATACTAGAGTTCAAACTTTACTACAAAGCAAGAGTAACAAAAACAGTGTGGTACTGGTACCAAAACAGGCAGGTGGACCAATGGTATAGAATAGAGGACAGAGAAACCAATCCACAAAATTACAACTTTCTTATATTTGATAAAGTGGCTATAAACATGCAATGGATGAAGGATAGCATCTTCAACAAATGGTGCAGGGAAAATTAGAAATCCATGTGCAACAAAATGAAACTGAATCCCGTTCTCTCACCATGCACAAAAGTTAACTCAAAATAGATCAAGGAGCTAGATATCAAATCAGAGACACTGCGTCTCATAGAAGAAAAAGTTGGCTATGATCTATATACTGTGGGGTCGGGCTCCAAATTCTTTAATAAAACATCAATAGCCCAAGAGTTAATAACAAGAATAAACAAATGGGACTTACTTAAACTAAAAAGTTTTTTCTCAAGAAGAGAAACAATAAGAGAGGTAAATAGAGAGCCTACATCCTGGGAACCAATGTTTACCCCTCACACTTCAGATAGAGCCCTAATATCCAAAATATACAAAGAACTCAAAATATTAAACAATAAGATAACAAATAACCCAATCAACAAATGGGCCAAGGACCTAAACAGACACTTCACAGAGGAGGACATACAATCAATCAACAAGTACATGAAAAAATGCTCACCATCTCTAGCAGTCTGAGAAATGCAAATCAAAACCACCCTAAGATACCATCTGACTCCAGTAAGATCAGCAGCCATTATGAAGTTAAACAACAATAAGTGTTGGCGAGGATTTGGGGAAAAGGATACACTTGTACACTGCTGGTGGGACTGCAAATTGGTGAGGCCAATTTTGAAAGAAGTATGGATATTCCTGGAAAAGCTGGAAATGGATCCACCATTTGACCCAGCTATCACCCTTCTTGGAATGTTCTCTGAGGATCTTAAAAGAGCGTACTATAGGGATACTGCCACATCAATGATCATAGCAGCACGATTCACAATAGCTAGACAGTGGAACCAACTTAAATGCCCTTCAATAGATTAATAGATAAAAAAAAATGTTGCATCTATACACAATGGAGTATTACACAGCACAAAAAATGACAAAATCATAGAATTTGCAGGGAAATGGATGGCATTAGAGCATATTATGCTAAGCGAAGCTAACCAATCCTTAAAAAACAAATGCCAAATGTCTTCTCTGTTATAAAGAGAGCAAATAAGAACAGAACAGGGAGGAAGAGCATGAGGAAAAGATTAACATTAAACAAAGACGAATGGGGGGAGAGAAAGGGAGAGAGAAGGGAAAGCTTATGAAAATTGTAGGAAACTCTCAATGTTACACAAAATTGCATATAAGATGTTGTGAGGGGAAGTGAGGGGGAAACAATGGAGAGAATTGAACAATAGCAGATGAGGTAGAGAGGGAAGATGGGAGGGGAGGAGAGGGTGGATAGTAGGGGATAGGAAAGGTAGCAGAATACAACAGTCACTAATATGCCATTATGTAAAAATGTGAATGTGTAACCAATGTGATTCTACAATTCGTATTTGGGGAAAAAATGGGAGTTTATAACCCAATTGAGTCAAATGTATGAAAGATGATATATCTTGAGCTTTGTAATGTTTTGAACAACCAATAAAAATAAATAAATAAATAAAGGTTTAAAATTTAGTGGGAAGAAATTAGCTAAAAATGGGTTCAGATGTATTCATTTTGCTCTACAGAAACTTTGTTTTGTGAATATCACAAATTTATTTTACCAGAAAATGCACATAAATTGAGATTAAAGGATAATTCACCTAACTTCATGAAAAATTCATAGCATTTTCTACACTTTTCATATTTCATTTTTTTCGTGAATATTTTGTCATGGACAAGGTCTAGTCTTAGGCTATTCTTCCAGAATACTACCTCATCTGACAAGTTCGTACAATGTGTTGGATTGTTCTTTTCATCTGTTATTTAATAGTTTCTACCTGATAATGTGTATTTTTTCTTATCTTTATTTGGACATACAAACCTAACTATATCTTTGCATTTTATGTTTTACTGGGGAAGAGACTCATCAAAACTCTTTGTTATATGTATCAACAATCAAACATCTAGAGCATGCAATTATTCTTAATTTTGCATGAAAATAAATTTGTACCATTTTTCTTATAAAGATGTAGTATTATTAATAATGTCCCTACTGTAATAAGTAACTACTTACAAGAAGAATTAAACAATTGACTTTATATCAATTATGAACATGAAAAGTACTAAAATAAGTATTTGGCAATTAATACACAATTGATAGAAATTGAAAGCACAAGAAAGCCATTTAAAATGTCAGTGCATATGGTCCTTAAATAATAGGTTGTTCAAATAAAATTTCTCTAATTCATAAGAGTTAATATGCCACATTACAGCTTAATGTGATATAAAACTTTAAATTATCAGTATTGATAAATAAGAATGATACCTGTTTACTTAAATATGTTTCTTTGATTTTCACTGTAAGATGTTAATTATGGAAGAATTGAGAATTAAGAAAGACTTGGTCTATATTATTTCTAACAGGAAAATCAAAGTACTTTTAAATATATATGTATATATATAATATATGTAATGCATATGCATGAATATAGATACATATGTATAATAAATGTATTGTAATATATCTATCAGGTGATTATAATTTTTAAATTTTCTCAAGAAAAAGAATGACTATAAAAAACAGTCTTAAATTTAAATTTCATAGCATACTACTGTTTGTAATGACATGAGAGAAAAATAGATATGGAGGGGAAACCAAAAAGGAAGGGAGAGAAGGGGGAAAATGAGGAAGAAAGTGAGTAAAGAAGAGGGACATGAGTGTATGATGTTAAGATAGAAGTGGAGGGGCTGGGTTTGTGGCTCAGAGGTAACATGCTTTTTTAGCATGTGTGAGGCACATGGTTCTATTCTCAGCACCACATACAAATAAACAAAATGAAGGTCAATCAACAACTGAAAAAATAAAAAAAGAAAAAAGAAGAAATATTATGAAAATTCCAAGCTTTGATGAATGTTAAATAAAAAAAATATGTTACATAGCCTTATGTAATTTCTAGACTATCCAAAATAGTCACTAAATGTTAGATTATTAGTGCTATAACTTAAAATCCATTGATCTTTCCTCTACATTCTGTGGCATGCTAGTGCTAAAATAAATTCTATTATTAATTCCCCCCCAAAACCTAATATTTCTACAGTAACTGACCCAGTTGAACATCAATGCAAGTAGACTCTATGAGACATGATGTGTATTTTGACGTTCATTTTTATTCAACACTGGTACATTACTATCTTCAGTTTATGCACATCATAGCATATATGTTTCATCAAAATTTCTCAAATTTGTAGGCATTTGTTTCACTTTCAATCACTTCCTGCTTGAGAACACATGTATTCCTCCATGTTTCATAACTGCTCTTTTCATGAGACTTCTTCCCAAAAACATTATTTTCAATTTCCATTATCACATTTGAAGCAAAACGCACAAACCCGTCACAATAAACCATAACACTAATATTACCATTAGATGTATAACTGGTTGGAATGAATGGTTGTATATCGATATAAGATTTCTTACTTAGTTTCAGATATCAATTCAATCCATTATTTAAAGTGGAACCAGTTATATTATTTATTCACAGTACAGTCTATTCACGAATTATCTCTATATTCATAGACACAGGTACACCTCTTTGTACCCCCAATACTAATTTATACGTCCTCAAAATATAGCTCCCAGAAATGGTGGAAGAAATACCCATGTCACCTGATCTCCATATACATTTTATCACAGTAATATTCTGGACACAAAAAGCAAAGGTCACACTTATGATTGTACAAAACCTAAATGGAAAGTGAACATGGATTACTAAAAACATCCATGTCCAGGTTGCCTAATGCTCTCAAATGAAAATCCTATTGGTGACTACATATTCGTTTCTTCCAAAGATTATATATTCAAACTCAAACATGTAGAAAATGTCTAATCCTGTCACTCACTTTATACTTTGCCTGATTTTGTAATGTCTCTATTGATATCTGCTTTCCTACATATTTTCCCCAGTTAATCATTGTGACTTCCTCATCACATGTGCTGATATTTACATTCACTCTCTTAGCGATACCCTACTTGTAAAGAACTTTTGTTCCAAATCCTACACTCATTCTTCTTCCTAAACCTACCGACTATCTTCCTAATCCTACCGACTATCACTTTTTGACTGGATGTTCTCTTCTACATTCAATCATCCAAGGTGAAAGGTCCTATGCCATTGTATATCAATTTATCTGAAACATCTGTGCAGAATGTAATTCAACGCTAAGTATCCCAATCAAGGGACAAATGAAGTTCTGGGCTTCAAATCTTACTTAGATTTCTGTTTTCGTACATATATTTCACCTCTATATTCTTATAAATATCACAGGTTCTCAATACCATTATTCTTCCAGCAGAATGGTTCCTAACCCATATCGAACATGTTAATAACACTAATCATACACTGTTCCCTGAATCTAACTTTACTGAGGAGCAGCGACAGTGTTGGTCTTACAATACAGGAATGTATGGGATCTTCCACCTGCTGAGAACATCAAAGGTACATGCAGAAATGATCTCTGGAGAAGATGTAGGCAGCTATGAAGGACCTGAGAGAGCAAAAGACATCTCCATGGCAAAGAACCTGGTAGGATGAAGGAATGTGTCTGAATCAGCCTCACTCTTCTTAATGTAGAGTAGACCAAACCAGGCCTGTGTGGAAAGCTCTTCCCAGGTGCGTATGGTTGATATACCATTCTAACATATGAAAGTGTCACAGGAAGTAGGGGCAGCCTCCATCTCATGGGACCCTTGGAAGCAACTGTTAGGACAAAGTGGTTGCCAAGGCAGTTACCTCATTCAGTTCCTGAAAGAAGTGACCACACCTCACTTCCTTGATGATGAAAGTCTCTGAACTTGGGATCCAGGAAGCCAGGCACCCAGAGCCATTACCAATCCCAGTCCCAGTGGTCTCACTTGTTTGAATTTACCAAAGACAGAGTCAGTCTTTCTTCTTACCTGTTAAGGTCTGTAAACAAGTCAGATTGGCACCTGTTATTTTGCCAGAGAAATGTTAGAGTCTGTAAAAAAGTCTGGATGGCGCCTGGCAAAATGCCAGAGGGAGTGGTTTGTGAAGTAACAAAAGCGAGCCATTAAGTGTGGAGATTCCTTATTGTTTGACTGCTGTATCTATTTCATGCTAATTAGATAGGCTGTGTAAAATGTATAAATACCGCTCTTATTCAACAATAATCGGCTTCCACTCCTGCTGCATCAGTCTACCCAAGTTGTTCGTCACCCCCCGGTTATTTTGCCCAGCCAGCCGGGCTGCGGCACTTACCTACTGATGTGAGGATGGCCAAATGCCAGGGAAGCTCTGAAGATAATTCTTTCCTGATAAAGCAGGTATTGGCTCACCGCTGACTCCTGACTACTTCACAGAGTTAGCAAAGGAAAGCAGATTTGAGACAGGACATGCAATTTTGGGGAACATAGTATGGCCCACCAGTCAGAGGACACTCTGGATAGTCACAGACCAACTTGGAGGAAAGAGTTGCCTTTGTGGGTGTGGTTGTGGGTTTGTGTATTCCACTGTGTCTGTGGTTATAGACATTAGAAAAGAGAATGCATCAATGGAATTGTTCTGTCTAGTAGAAAGCTTCTCAGCATTCATCCTGCCAAATTTATGAATGGACTACGGCTTTCCTTATGAATGGGCAATACCTGCTATCTTCCTAAGTTCCTGTTTTCTTCCTGAATTCTGGCCACTCTCAAGAATAGGCTCATGGTTTTGTGTAAAAGATATGTACCACCTCCAAACTCTATAACATGGCCTTGTACTGGATGGCTGAAGGGAATGGAGAGGAACTCAGAAAACTCAGATATCAGTGTGACCAGTAAAGTGTCAGTGGAGAAACACTGATTTGGGCCTTTTGTTTACCTATTGTCCCGTTGCCCTGAATGTCTGGAAGGTCTTTGCCTCAGTCCACCCCTTTGTGAAACCTGAAGAAAACAGTTTTCTAATGGAAAATAAAGAGCATCACCTGTGGCTCTTTGCTTAATTGCCGTGGAAAGGGATGTGTCTGAATCAGCCTCTTGGCCCTGTGTGAGGCTGTGACTTAGATTCTCACCACCTGATGAATCTAAGGAAAGATCTCATGTGTGCATCCAAAACCAAAATGGAAAAAGAGCAGTCTTGTGGATGAAGTCTCTCGCCTTCCTCTGTAAGGTTCCTGACTTCCATCAAGTGAGAATAGGTATCTTTGGTTCAAAAAGTTTTTCAAAGCCCTGCAGAGGCAAGTCCATAGGTGCTTGGATTTTCTCATAACTCCAATTCACATAAAGAATCTAAACCCCACAGACATAAGGCTCAAATTGGAGAAGCAGAGCAGTATTAATGGCAGGCCTAATTGATCACTCCTTGTTCACAGATAGGTTGTCAAGCCACCCTGACATTAGACAAATGAGGGTAGGGAGCATATTTTGGATACTGTCTTCAGCTGCACCCCTCATGGAAACTTCCAGCCAGAGGTTATGATGAGTGTCTATGTGGAAGTAGTTGAGAGCCATGTGGGAGTGTTTTGGTTTTAATTGTGGTCATTTGTTTGGCTGATGGAAGAGATGACTGGGTCCACCTTGGCTTGAACTCTGGTGTGAGTCTTCTTAGAGACTGAGTTCTGGAAATGACTGCAGAGATGTATTGCCATGAATTGTGTTGAGATTTTTGGAGGCCACACATGGTAGTGGCCTTTGGAAACTGAGATCCAGGCCCGGGGGGCTTCCCACAGAGCACTGGGAATCTGAGCCAGAATATCACATGATTTTATTCTGAAAGACTTGACAGCCATAGTTGAGAGTAAAAACACACATGGACCTCACATTGTAGACCTCAATGGGCCTGGCTTCATTTGATCTTTTGGCCACTCTTTGGGAAGTCTTGACTGTGAGAGTTCTCCAGATCTTTCATTGAAATGGGCTTTCTCACCTTTTAATGTTTCCAGAATGAATTAAATCCCACAGTGCCTCCAACCTCATCCTTGAAAAATGGCTAGATAAACATCATAAAAATTTGAAATTCCCATCACCAGGTGACACTGGATACACTTTGGATTTCCTGTTGCTCATCATGAGTGTACCAGACAGTGCCTTGATTGACTGGGTTTCATGAAAATGGTGTAGAACAATGATGCAAATAAGTTAAAGTCTGCTGAGTAGTGGGCCTAGAGCAGTGTTTTGCAGGTCTGTGATAAAACTTCTGTGGTGGGGTCATGTGGATCTGCCAAAAGGCTTGTAACTGACATGGTGCAGCCAGCAGACCCTTGTATGTAAAGGCATCTTGTTGAATGGAGAGGTTTCAGGGCAATGTTCAGAATCAGGTTGCTATGGTCAAGGGGGCAAGCTATGTGGGATAGAAGCCTGGTTGGTGCATTCTCCTGCAGACCCTGACGCACAACACGTGACAGATCTCCCTCCAGCACTGTGACCCAGTTGAATTCCTTGTATTTCCTGAAGCCAATACCAAACTCCCAGTGCAGAAGCAAGGACACCATGAAAAGTGGAGGATGACCAAATGGCTTCACAGTCCACACGGGGCCACACTTAGCCTTCAGTGGCAAGAGTTTACTTACAAAGAGAGAATTTAGCCTTGCTGCCTCACGTTCTTTGGAAAATAAGAAACCATGTTCTGCAGGTCACATAGATGGAGACCCAGCTTTGGTGGTCTCACTAGAAAGGAAGCCATAGGTCCTGACTACAACATATACTTCAAGTGGCCAACCTCAGAGGCAGGTTCTCCAGAAGTCTTTAGGCTGTCAGATCTCCATATTTGTGCAGTATTTACCCTGTCCCTTACTTTTGGAAACTCCTCTACCACCTCCAATATTGTGAACTCGTAACCATGTTCCATTCCTGATATGTATTCACAGATTTTCTAAATCTTCTTCTTTTATTTTGTCTTACTTGGGGCAAAGATAGTGTCAAGGTATTGTTGTGAATGAGAGTAGGAAGATTTTGTGTAGCACATATTTGCATACACATTTGATTCATTTTCCTATTTTACATTCAAAATACTGAATCCCTGACACTAACCCATACCCTACTAGACTCTGACTACTAACCCTAATATGGTGGAGAGAAATAATGCAAACAGAAGTGAAATACAAACAGTTCAGAGGAGGCATGGTGTATAGTTGGATTTGCTTTTTGCATGATAAAGTGTAGGTGTTATAAATCTAGTCAATTTTTAATTAAAATAGTTCACCATGGGTTTTTGTAGTTAACAAATACGTGAATTCCTGTCTCCCTTTCTCTGTAGCCTATTCAGCACATGTATTTTTATATGCCCTTTCTCTGTAGCCTATTCAGCACATGTATTTTTATATGCACATATAGAATCCTACCTGGTATCACACGTACATTTTTGTGACTTGGCTGACTTGGAGATACAAATTGTGAGAAAAGATCACTCCTCCTAAAAGCAGTTGGAACTGAAAATTCAACCTATGTGTGAGCTTCCTAGGAGAACAACATTGTACATAAATCCATGCTCAGTAAAATAAATTATTTTGCATCTGTGGATGTTATATATTTCATGATGAATATTGATTGGCTTATATATTGGTACTTTTTAATATCTCTGTGTGTTTTGGGTGTGTGTATATATATATATATATATATATATATATATATATATATATATACACTCTCAAGATTTTTCAAAATATGAAATATATGTGTCTTATATACACTACCGAAATTCATTCATGTTCATGTATGTGGATTTATAATAAAAATTTCACAAGATTATTCTCAGAAGTATTCATTTACCTGAACTACATATTTGTTTTCTAGTACTTAAAACTAACTTCAGTGAATGTGCATACAAATACTAATATTTCTACAGTAATTGACCCAGTTTAACATCAATGCAATTAGATTCCTATGGGACATGGTGTATATTTTGATGTTCATTTTTATTCAACATTGGTTCGTTAATATTTCTTCAGTTCATGCACATCATAGGATATATATTTCATCCACAAATTCACAAATTTATAGGCATTTGTTTCTCTTCCAATCACTTACTGCTTCAGAACACATGTATTCCTCCAGGTTTCTTGACTGGTCTTTTAATGAGACTTCTTTCCAAACACATTATTTTCGATTTCCATAATCACTTTTGAAGCAAATCTCACACAATCTTTATAATAAAACATAACGCAATTATACAATTAGATGTGTAACTGGTTGGAATGAATGATTGTATATCAATATAAGTTTTTGTGTATATTTTCACATATCAATTCAATCCATTATTTAAAGTGGAAACAGTTATATTATTTATTCACAGTATTGTCAATTCATGCATTAATTCTATATTCATAGACACATAGTACAAATCTTTGTACCGCCAATAATAATTTATACATCTTCAAAATATTGCTCTCAGAAATGGTATAAGAAATACTTATGTCACCCAATCTACATATACATTTTATCACAGTAATATTCGGGACCCAAAATGCAAAGGTCAAACATATGATTGTACCAAAGCCTAAATTGAAAGTGAGCATGGATTACTAAAAACATCCATGTACATGTTGCCTAATGTTCTCAAATGTCAATCCTATTTGTGACAACATATTTTTTTCTTCCTTAGATTATATATTCAAACTCAACCCTGTTGAAAATATCTAATCCTATCACTCACTTTATACTTTTCCTGATTTCTTAATGTCTCTATTGATATCTTCTTACCGACATATTTTCCCCAGTTCATCATTGTGACTGACTCTTCACATGTGCTCACATTTAAATTCACTCTCTATCCGAAACCCTATTGCTGGAGAACTTTTGTCCAAAACCTATACTCACTCTTCTTTCTGAAACTGAATATCTTTCTAGTAATTTCAACTATCCCTTTTTGACTAGAAGTTCTCTTCAACATTCCATCATCCAACGTACAAGGTCCTATGCCATTGTACTGAATTTATCTGAGACATCTCTTCAGAAAATAATTCAAATCTAAGTATCCCAATCAAGGGCCCAATGCCCTTCTGGGCTTCAAATCTTACCTACATTTCTGTTTTCATACTAATATTTCACCTATATTTTCTTGTAAATATTGCAGCTTCCCAATCATTCCTGCAGCATGATTCCTAACTCATATCGAACATGTTATTAATCCTAACCATACACTGTTCCCTCAATCTAACTTTACAGAAGATTAGAGACAGAGTTGGTCTTTCAATATAGGAATGTAGCAGATCTTCCACATGCTAAGATCCTCAAAGGTCCATACAGAAATGATCCCTGGAGAAGATGTATGCAGCTATGAAGGACCTGAGAGAGAAAAAGTCATCTCCATGTAATGGCTCACCGCTGGCTCCTAATAACCTCACAGAGTTGGCCAAGGAGACCAGATCTGAGACAGGACAGGCCATTTCTGGGAACATAGTATGGCCCACCAGTAAGAGGACACTCCGGATAGTCACAGACCTACTTGGGGGAAGGAGGTGCCTTTGTGGGTTGGGTGTGAGTTTGTGGTCTTGTCTCATTTTCTGAGAATAGGTAGGAAAGGCAGTATGTTCATTTTGGAGTGGATGGTTTCTAGAAAGTCGTTTGACAAGGAGTGTGTTTCTACGTCTGGGTATCCCACTGTGTTCGTGGATGAAGACATTAGAAAGAGCATGCATCAATGGATGTGTTCTGTCTAGTAGAAAGCTTCCCAGCATTCATCCTTCCCAATTTATAGATGGACTTGGCTTGCCTTCTGGAAGGGCAACACCTACTGTCTTCCTAAGTTCCTGTTTTCTGCCTGAATTCTGGCCACTAACCATAATAGGCTCATGGTTATGTGTCCAAGATATGTACCACCTCCAAGCTCTGGGACATGGCCATGTACAGGATAGCTGAAGGGAATTGGAGCATCTCAGAAAACTCAGATATCAATGTGACCAGTAAAGTCTCTGTGGAGAAACCCTGCTTTGGGCCTTTTGCATACCTATTCTTCTGTTGCACTGAATAACAGGAAGGTCTTTGATTAGGCCACGCCTTTGTGAAGCCTGAAGAAAACAGTTTTCAAATGGAAATGAATGGGCATCACCTGGGGCTCTTTGCTTAATTGTTTGGAAAGGGATGTGTCTGAATTGGCCACTTGGCCCTGTGTGAGGCTGTGGCTTAGATACTCAGCACCTAATGGACCTAAAGAAAGATCCCATGTGTGCACCCAAATCCAAAATGTCCAAAAAGCATTTATTGTGGACTACGTCTCTCGCCTTCCTCTGTAAGGTTCCTGATCTCCATCAAGTGAGAATAGGGATCCTTTGCATCAAATGAGTACTTCAAAGCCTTGCAGAGTCTAGCCCACTGGTGCTTGTGATTACTCATGACTCCAGTTCACATAAAGAATCTAAATCCCACAGTCAGTAAGCCTCAAATTGGAATTGTGGAGCAGTATTAAAGGCAGGGCTCTATGATCATTCCGTGTTCAAAGGAAGGGTGTCCAGGCAACCCTGACTTGTGACAAATGAGGTGCGAGGGTGCTTATTTTGAACACTGTGTTGGTCTGTGCCCCTCATGAAAACCTCAAGCCAGAGGTTATTATTAGTGTCTATATGGAAGAAGATGAGTGCCATGTGGGAGTCTTTTGTTTTTAATTGTGGTCATTTGTGTGGCGGTTGGAAGAGATGTCTGGTTCCACCTGGGCTTGAACTCTGGTGTGATTCCCCTTAGAGACTGAGTTGTGGAACTGTCCTCAGAGAAGTAGTGCCATGAATTGTGTTGAGATTTTAGGAGGCCACACATGAGATTCGCCCTTGGAAACTGAGATCTAGGCCCAGGGTGGCTTTCCACAGAGCATAAGTAATCTCAGCCAGGATATCACACGATTTTATTGTTAAAGACTTGGCAGCCATAGTTGAGAGTCAAAACACACATGGAGCTCACATTGTAGACCTCAATGAGCCTGGCTTCATGTGACCTTTTGGCCACACTTTGGGAAGCTTTGCCTGTGATAGTTCTCCATTTCTTTTGTTCAAATGAGTTTCCTCGCCATTTAATGGATCCTGAATGATTGGAAACCCACAGTGCCTCCAACTTCATCCTTAAAAAATAGCTAGATAAATACCACCAAATTTTTGAAATTCCCTTGACCAAGTGGCACTGGAGAAACTTTGGATTCCTGTTGCTGATTATGAGTATACCAGACAGTGCCTTGATTGACTTGGTTTCACAAAAATGCTGTAGAACAGAGATGCCAGTAATTTGGAGCCTGCTGAGTAGTTGGCCTAGAGCAGTGGTGGGGAGGTGTCTGAAATAACTCTTATGGTGAGGCCATGTTTATCTGCCATTGGCTTCCAAATGGCTTGTGACTGACATTTTGCATCCAGCAGACCCTTGTATGTAAAAGCATCTTGTTATATGGAGAGGTTTCAGGACAATATTCAGAATCAGGTTGCTATGGTCAATGGGGCAAGCTCTGTGGGAAAGAAGCTTGCTTGGTGCATTCTCCTGCAGACCCTGACTCACCACATGTGACAGAATTCCCTCCAGCACTTTGTCTCAGTGGAACTCCTTGTATTTCAAGAAACAGATACCAAACTCCCAGTGCAGCAGCAAGAAACACCACAAAAAGTGGAGGATGAAGAAATGGCTTTACAGTAAAGACGAGGAGACACTTAGCGCGCAGTGGCTACAGTTTACCTACAAAGAAAAAATTCAGCACTGCTGCCTCATGTTCATTGGGAAATAAGAAACAATGTCCTCCAGGTCACATAGATGCAGACCCAGTTATGATGGTCTAACTAGAACGGAAGCTAAATCTCCTGACAGCAACATATATTTCAAGTGCCCAAACTCAGAGGCAGTTTCTCAAAAGTCTTTAGGCCAGCAGAGCTCCATGTTCGTGGAGTGTTTACCCTGTCCCTTACTTTTGGAAACTCCTATACCACCTCCAAGTATATGAACTCCTGAGCATATTCCATTCCAGATATGTATTCACAGATTTTTGTAAATCATGTCCTCTAATTGTGTCTTACTTTAAGCGAAGATGATGTCAAGGCATTGTTCTAGATGAGAGTGGGAACATTTATTTGTATCACATATTTGCATAAATATTGAATTTATTTTCCTATTTTCAATTCGAAATACTGAATCCCTGACACTAACCCAAATCCTACTAGACTCTGACTACTAATCCTAATATGATGGAGTAAAATAACTCACACAGAATAGAAATACAACCAGTTCAGAGGAGGCATGGTGTATAGTTGTACTTTCCTTTTGCATGATAAAGGGTTGGTGTTATAAATCTTGTCAATTTGTAGTTAAAATAGTTCTCTATGTGTTTTTAAAGTTAACAAATATGTGAATTCCTGTCTCCCTTTCTCTGTAGCCGATTCAGCACATGCATTTTTATATGCACATATAGAATACTACATGGTTTCACACGTACATATTTGTGAGGTAACTGACTTTGCAAATACAAATTGTTAGAAGAAAACACTTCTTCTAAATGCTGTTGGAACTGAAAATTCAACCTATGGGTGAGCTTCCTAGTTGAACAACATAAATCCATATTTAGTAAAATCAATATTTTTGGATCTGTGGATGATATATATTTCATGGTGAATTTCGATTGCCATACATAATGCTACTTTGTAATGTCTGTATTTAAGTGTGTGTGTGTGTGTGTGTGTGTGTGTATTCACTCTGCGGATTATTCAAAATATAAAATATATGTGTCTTATTATACACTAACTAAATTCATTCATATTCATGTATTTGGATTTATAATCAACGTTTGAGAAGATTATTCTCAGAAATATTTTCCCACCTGAAATACATGTTTGTTTCCTAGTACTGAAAACTAACTTCAGGGGATCATATTATGGCAGCGATGGGAGTTCATTACCCACCTGTACCGCGTCACTTTGCAGGAGAAGGACGAGTTAGAACAGCTAAAATCTATCTTATTAGAAATTTCCAGGAAAATTGGTGTGCTCCAAAACCTACATGAAGGATTTCCATTGCACAAGGACCAGCTACGGGGACTCAAACACCAGCAATTTGTCCTCACGGAGGGTCACGCTGCTTATTTAGCAAATCGCCCCATGGCTAGTGTCTGCAATGCGCGCTGGGAAACGACGAGAGAGCAACACAAAGATACAGTCTGTGGATTATGTGGACTCCTGCCATCTGGGCAATCACTGTGCTCAGTGCTGAATTCTGGGTTTGAAATGGGGGAAGGAAGCGGTCCAATTCGGTTTTCCACACCGGTGAGACCACAGAGGAAGATAGCGGTCACCATCTTGGAGAGCTGATGTCACCATCCCTGTTTTCGACTGATCACAGCTCATTCAGATACAGAATAGGTAATTTCAGGCTGCCATTCGCCTTCATCTTGCAGACAAATTACTCAGGGTCAGTTCTAAAGAACCCATGAAAATTGCTTCTTGTATCGTTCTCCTATCAGAACATACACCGAGCCCGGAGCGGCTGAATTCCGGGTCCCGGAACTGCTCTGGCCCAGGGCTAAAGAACCTGCGGAAACTGTTTCTTGGTCTGGGTCCTGCTGAATACTGTAGAGGTAAATGCCAACTGAGCCTTCATAGACAGTGGCAACAGGATTGAGACGGGGCTTGTGAGGGCCGGTCAGGACTCACCCGTTGCTTTGGTCACCCGACAAAGGGAATGAAATGCTGCCATTTACATGGGATACCAACATGGCAGACATCTGATGTGATCACAAAGCGGTGGAGGAGATAACTTCATCGATACCAGCGGCGAGAGAAATAGTTGGTCTCCTGGTAAAGAAAGTGAGTCACAAACATCTGAGTCTCTCTCATTTTGTCATCAAGCCAGAGGTGCAGAGCAGAGCTGCCGCCTGTGCCTGGAACAGGCCCAGCGACCCACCGGCGTGGTAGTCACGTCACCCCAATTGGAGTAGGGGCAGAGCAGAGCCGACACCCATGCCTGCAAGGTAGGCAGACGTATGACCGACCGGCAGAACAGGCCTAGCGGCCGGTCAGCATGGTAGACAGATCACCCCAATTGGAGGAGCAGCACAGCCGCCAACCGCACCTGCAATGGAGACTTTTCCAGTATACAAGAGCAATATAAATATACAGGGGGAAAATTACAAAAACACAACAGTTTCACCAAGCAGAAAGAAATGCAAGCTGTATGAAAAGACAAGGAAAGAAAGGACCACAAGCAATGCAGGTCAACTCAACTTTAGAAGAGGTAATAGATGCAGCATATGGAATGTCAGATAAAGAATTCAGGATATACATGCTTCAGGTGATCTGGAATCTCAAGGAAGACATTAGACAGCAAAAATCAGACAATGAAAGATCACTTCGACAATGAATTACATAAAAAAATCCAAGTAGCAAAGATCAACTATACAGGGAGATAGAGGTTATAAAAAACAAACGAACTGAAATCTTAGAAACGCAGGAAGTAATGAACCATCTTAAAAACTCAATTGAGAATACTACCATCAGAGCAGAATACTTAGAAGATAGAACATCAGACAATGAAGACAAAGTATTTCAACTCAAAAAGAACATATACAGCTCAGCAAGACTGTTAAGAAACCATGAGCAAAACTGCAAGAAATATGGGATAACATAAAGAGAATAAACATAAGAGTCATTGGGATACAGGAAAGTATAGAGGTCCAAACCAAAGGAGTGAGCAATCTATTCAATGAAATAATAGGAGAAAAATTCCTAGACTTGAAGAATGAGACAAAATCCCAAATCCTAAAAGTCTACAGGACGCCGAACATGCAAAATCATAAGAGATCCACACCTAGACACATTGTAATGAAGATACCCTACATACAGAATAAGGAGAGAATTTTAAAAGCTACAAGAGAAAGGAAGCAGATTATAGTTAGTGGTAAACCAACCAGGATAACAGCTGATCTTTCAACACAGACTCTGAAAGCTAGAAGATCCTTTAATAACATATTTCAAACACTGAAAGAAAATGGGTTCCAACCAATTATCATGTATCCAGCGAAATTAAGCTTCAGATGGAAGATGAAATTAAAACCTTCCACGATAAACAAAAGTGAAAAGAATTTGCAGCTAGAAAACCATCTCTTCAAAACATCCTCGGCAAAACATTACAGGAAGTGGAAATGGAAAATACCAATGAAAACCAACAGTGTGAGGTAGGACATTAAAGGGGGGAAAATAATCAAAGAGGAAAACAAACCATGTTTAGTAACATAAATAAACAAATATGGCTGGAAGAACAACCCATATCTCAATAATAACCAAAAATCTTAATGGCTTAAACTCACCAATTAAGAGACACAGGCTAGTAGAATTGATCACAAAACAAGAACCAACAAAATGCTGCCTACAGGAGACGCATTTTATAGGAAAAGACATACATAGACTGAGGGTGATACTTGGAAAAATCATATCACTTTTATGAACTTCGGAAACAAGCAGGAGTGTCCATACTCATATCAAATAAAATAGATTTCAAGCCAAAGTTAATCAAAAGGGATAAAGAAGGACACTACATACTACTCAAGGGAACCATACGCCAACAAGACATAACAATCATAAATATATATGCCACAAACAATGGTGCAGCTTTGTTCATCAAACAAACTCTTCTCAATTTCAAGAGTCTAATAGACCACAATACAGTAATCATGGGAGACCTGAACACACCTCTCTCACCACTGGACAGATCTTCCAAACAAAAGTTGAATAAGGAAACTATAGAACTCAATAACACAATTAATAACCTAGACTTAATTGACATATATACAATATACAACCCATCATCAAGAAGTTACACTTTTTTCTCAGCAGAACATGGATCCTTCTCAAAAATACATCATATATTATGTCACAGGGCAATTCTTAGACAATAAAAAGGAGTAGAGATAATACCATGCATTTTATCTGATCATAATGGAATGAAATTAAAAATCAACGATAAAAAAAGGAAGGAAAAATCATTCATCACTTGGAGAATGAACAATAGGTTTCTGAATGATCAATGGGTTATAGATGACATCAAGGAAGAAATTAAAAAATTCTTAGAGATAAATGAAAACACAGACACAATATATCGGAATCTATGGGACACATTGAAAGCAGTTCCAAGAGGAAAATTCATTGCTTGAGTTCATTCCTTAGAAAAAGAAAAAACCAACAAATAAATGATCTCATACTTCATCTCAAAATCTTAGAAAAACATGAGCAAACAACAGCAAAAGAAGTAGAAGGCAACAAATAATTAAAATCAGAGAAGAAATTAATGAAATCGAAACAAAAGAAACAATTGAAAAAATTGACAAAACAATACATTGGTTTTTTGAAAAAATAAATATAATCGACAGACCCTTAGCCATGCTAACAAAGAGAAGAAGAAAGAGAACTCAAATTACTAGCATATGAAATGAAAAAGGAAATATAACAAGAGACACTTCAGAAATACAGAAGAAAATCAGAAATTATTTTGAATTAATATACTCCAATAAAATAGAATATAGTGAAGGCATTGATAAATTTCTTAAGTCATATGATGTGCCCAGATTGAGTCAGGAGGATATAGACAACTTAAACATTCCAATATCAATTGAGGAAATAGAAGAAACCATCAAAATACTACCAACTAAGAAAAGCCCAGGACCGGATGGGTATAGAGCAGAATTATACAAAACCTTTAAAGAAGAACAAAAACCAATACTTTTCAAGGTATTTCAGGAAAAATGCAAAAATCCTCAAAAAAATTCTGGCGAATCAGACACAAAAACATGTATATAAAAAAATGTGCACCATAATCAAGTAGGATTCATTCCTGGGATGCAAGGCTGGTACAATATACGGAAATCAATAAATGTTATTCATCACATCAATAGACTTAAAAATAAGAACCATATGATCATCTCGAGAGATGTGGAAAAAGCATTTGACAAGGTACAGCATCACTTTACGTTCAAAACTCTAGAAAAACTAGGGATAACAGAATCATACCTCAATATTGTAAAAGCAATCTTTGCTAAGCCTCAGGCTAGCATCATTCTGAATGGAGAACAATTGAAGGCATTCCCCCTAAAATCTGGAGCAAGACAATGATGCCCTCTCTCACCCCTTCTGTTCAACATAGTTATCGAAACACTGGCCAGAGCAATTAGAAAGACTAAAGAAATTAAAGGCATTAAAAATAGGAAAAGAAGAACTCCAATTATCGCTATTTGCAAAAGACATGATTCTATACCTAGCAGACCCAAAAGGGTCTACAAAGAAACTATTAGAGGTAATAAATGAATTCAGCAAAGTGGCAGGATATTAAATCACCACGCATAAATCAAAGGCATTTTTGTATATCAGCGACAAATCCTCTGAAATGGAAATGAGGACAATCACTCCATTCACAATATCATAAAAAAAAATAAATAAAATACTTGGGAATCAACCTAACAACAGAGGTGAAAGACATATACAATGAAAACTACACAACCCTAAAGAGAGAAATAGAAGAAAATCTTAGAAGATGGAAAAATATACCCTGTTCATGGATAAGCATAACTAACATCATCAAAATGATGATATTACCAAAAGTTCTCTATAGGTTTAATGCAATGCCAATCAAAATCTCAAGGTCATTTCTTGTAGAAATAGGTAAAACAATTATGAAATTCATATGGAAAAATAAAAGACCCAGAATAGCAAAAACAGCTCTAAACAGGAAGTGTGAATCAGGCAGTATACCGATACCAGACCTCAAACTATACTACAGATCAATAGTAACAAAAATAGCATGGTACTGGTGACAAAACAGGCGGGTGGACCAGTGATACAGAATAGAGGACACAGAAACCAATCCACAAAACTACAGCTATCTTATATTTGATAAAGGGACTAAAAGCATGCAATGGAGGAAGGATAGCATCTTCAACAAATGGTGCTGGGAAAACTGGAATTCCATATGTAACAAAATGAAACTGAATCCCCTCCTCTCACCATGCACAAGAGTTAACTCAAAATAGATCTAGGAGGTTGATATCAAATCAGAGACACTGCATCTGGTGGAAGAAAACTTTTGCCACCATCTACATACTGTGGTGTCGGGCTCCCAATATCTCAATAGGACACCCATAGCACCAGAGTTAATCCCTAGAATCAACAAATGGGACTTACTCAAACTAAATACATTTTTCTCAGCAAAAGAAACAATAAGAGAGGTAAATAGGGAGCCTACATCCTTGGAACAAATCTTTACTCCTCACACTTCAGATAGAGCACTAATGTCCAGAGTATACAAAGAACTCAGAAAAATTAAACAATAAGAAAATGAATAACCCAATCAACAAATGGGCCAATGACCTGAACAGACACTTCTCAGAGGAGGACATACAATCAATCAATAAGTACATGAAAAAATGCTCACCATCTCTAGCAGTCAGAGAAAAGCAAAACAAACCCACCCTAAGATACCATATCACTGCAGTAAGATCGGCAGCCATTATGAAGTCAAACGCCATCATGTGCTGTCGAGGATGTGGGGAAAAGGGCACACCTGTACATTGCTGGTGGGACTGCAAATTGGTGCAGCCAATTTGGAAAGCAGTATGGAGATTTCTTGGAAAGCTGGGAATGGAACCACCATTTGACCTATTCCCCTTCTCGGTCTATTCCCTAAAGAACTAAAAAGAGCATGCTACAGAGATACTGATAAATCGATGTTCATAGCAGCACAATTCACAATTGCAAGACTGTGGAACCAACCTAGATTCCCTTCATTAGATGAATGGATTAAAAATGTGGCATTTATATAAAATGGCTTGTGACTCACAAGGTGCAGCCAGCAGACCCTTATATGTAAAGGCAAATTGTTATATGGTTTGGTTTCAGGTAAATGTTCAGAATCAGGTTGCTATGGACACGGGGGCAAACTATGAGAGATAGAATATTGGATGGTGCATTCTCCTGCAGAACCTGACCATACACACGTGAGAGAACTCCCTCCAGCACTGTGTCCCAGTTGAACTCCTTGTATTTCGTGATGCAAATACCAAATTCCCAGTGCAGCAGCAAGAAACACCACGAAAAGTGGAGGATGACCAAATGGCTTCACAGTTCACACGGGGAGACACTTAGGTTCCAGTGTCCACAGTTTACTTAGGAAGAGAGAATTCAGCACTATGGTCTCATGTTCATTGGAAAATACGAAACCATGTCCTCCAGGTCACATAGATGCAGACCCATCTTTGATGGTCTCACTACAAAGGAAGCTAAAGCTCCATACAACAAAATATATTTCAAGTGCCCAACCTCAGAAGGACTTTCTCAAGAAGTCTTTAGGCCAGCAGAGCTCCATGTGTGTGGACTGTTTAAACTTTCCCTTACTTTTGGAAACTCCTTTACCACCTCCAATTTTTTGAACTACTGAGTATATTTTATTCCACATATGAATTCACAGATTTTCTAACTCTTCTCCTCTAATTGTGTTTTACTAGGGTCGAAGGTAATGACAAGGCATTGTTCTTGATGAGAGTTGGAAGATTTTTGTGTAGCATATGTTTGCGTACACATTGGATTCATTTTCCTATTTTCCATCCAAAATACTGAATCTCTGACACTATCCCATACCCTACTAGACTTTGACGATTAATCTTAATATGGTGAAGAAAAATAACCCAAAGAGAATAGAAATACAAGCAGTTCAGAGGAGGCATGGTGTATACTAGGTCTTGCCTTTTGCATGATAAAAGGTAGGTATTATAAAAATTGTCAATTTTTAATTGAAATAGTTCTACATGTGTTTTTAAAGGTAACGAATATGTGACTTCCTGTTTCCTTTTCTCTGTAGCCTATTCAGCACATGTGTTTTTATACGCACATATAGAATCCTACCTGGTATCACACATAATTTCTTTTGAGGCTACTGACTTGGAAGATAAAAATTGTGAGTAGAGATCATTCCTCCTAAACGCTGTTGAAACTGAAAATTCAACCTATGTCAGCTTCCTAGTAGAACAACATTATACATGAATCCATGTTAAGCAAAATGAATATTTTTCGATATGTGGATTATATATATTTCATGATGAAATGAGATTGGCATATATATTGCTACTTTTAATGTCTGTGCATGTGTCTGTGTGTGTGTGTGTGTGTGTGACTCTCCAAGTTTTTTAAAATATGAAAGATATGTGTATTATATACACTCCCTAAATTCATTCATGTTCATGTATGTGGATTTATAATCAACTTTTCAGAAGATTATTCTCAGAAATATTCATCCACCTTGAATACATATTTGTTTCCCATTACTGAAATCTGACTTCAGTTAATGGTTCATACAAATCCTAACATTTCTACATTAACTGACCCAGTTTTACATCAATGCAAGTAGATTCCTATGGGACATGATGTCTATTTTGAACTTCATTTCTATTCAACACTGCTACATTACTATTTCTTCACGTTTAGCCCATCATAGCATATATATTTCATCCACAAGTTCACAAATTTAGAGGCATTTGGTTCACTTTAAATCCCTTCCTGCTTTAGAACACATGTATTCCTCCAGGTTTCTTGACTGGATTTTTTGAGACTTCTTTCCAAACACATTATTTTCGATTTCCATAATCCTTTTGAAGAAAATCAGACACACCCTTCATGATAAACCATAACCTAATATTACCATTAGATGTATAACTGGTTGGAATGAATGATTTTATATCAATATTAGATTTCCTGTATATTTTCAGATATCAATTAAATGAATTATTTAAAGTGGAACCAGTTATATTATTTATTCACAGTATGGTCTATTCATGCATTATCTCTATATTCACAGACACAGCGTACACCTCTTTGTACCCCCAATACTAATTTATACGTCTTCTCAATATTGCTCCCGGAAATGGTGGAAGAAATACTCATGTCACCTGATCTACATATACATTTTATCACAGTAATATTCTTACAAAACTGCAAAGGTCACACTTATGATTTTACAAAGCCTAAATGGAAAGTGAACATGGATTACTAAAAACATCCATGTCCAGGTTGCCTAATGCTCTCAAATGTCATTCTTTGGTGACTACATATTTGTTTCTTCCTAAGATTATATATTCAAACTCAATCCTGTTGAAAATGTCTAATCCTAACAATCACTTTGTACTTTGCCTAATTTCCTATTGTCTTCCTTGATATTTGCTTTCCTACATTTTTTCCCTATTTCATCATTGTGAATGACTCTTCACATGTGCTGACATTGGCATTCACTCTCTAATCGAAACCCTGTTGCTAAAGAATTTTTTTTTTTCCAAATTCTATACTCACACTTCTTCCGAAAACTACCGACTGTCTTTCTAATCTTACCGACTATCCCTTTTGGAGTTGATGTTCCCTTCCAAATTCAATCATCCAAGGTACAAAGTCTTATGCCATTGTATATTGATTTATCCAAGAAATCTCTGCTGAAGGTAATTCAATGCTAAGTATCCCAATCAAGGGCCCAATTCCCTTCTGGGCTTCAAATCTTACCTAGATTTCTGTTTTCATACATATATTTCACCTCTATGTTCTTATAAATATAGCAGATTCCCAATATCATTATTCATCCCTCAGAATAATTCCTAACCCAAATTGAACAAGTTATTAATGCTAACCATACACTGTTCCCTCAATCTACCTTTACAGAAGAGAGGGACAGAGTTGGTCTTACAATACAGGAATATAGGGGATCTTCCACCTGCTGAGAACCTCAAAGGTCCATGCAGATATGACCCCTGGAGAAGATGTAGGCAGATATGAAGGACCAAACAAGGCCTGTGTGGAGAGCTGTTCCAGGGTGCCTATGGTTGATATACCATTCTAACTTGTGAAAGTGTCACATGAAGTAGGGGTAGCCACCAGCACTTGTCCCCGTTGAACTCCTTGTATTTAGTTAAGCAAATACCAAACTCCCAGTGCAGCAGCAAGAAACACCACGAAAATGGAGAATGAACAAATGGCTTCACAGTCCACATGGGGAGACACTTAGCCCCCAGTGGCCACAGTTTACCTACAAAGAGGGAATTCAGTACTGCTGCCATATGTTCATTATAAAATAAGATACCATGTCCTCCAGGTCACATAGATGCACACCCAGCTTTGATGGTCTCACTACAAAAGAAGCTATAGCTCCAGACAACAATATAAATTTAAGTGCCCAACCTCTTAGCCAGTTTCTCAAGAAGTCTTTAGGCCAGCAGAGCTCCATGTTTGTGTTGTGTTTACAATGTCCCTTACTTTGAGAAACTCCTCCACCATATCCAAGGTTGTGAACTCCTGAGAATTTCCCATTCCAGATTGGATTTATTTTGCAATTTTCCATTCTACAGTAACTGACCTAGGTTTACATCAATGCAAGTAGATTCCTATGGAACATGATGTGTATTTTGAAGTTCATTTTTATTCAACACTGTTACATTACTATTTCTTCAGTTTATGCACATAATAGAATGTATATTTATTCCACAAGTTAGGAAGTTTATAGGCATTTGTTTCACTTTCAATCACTTTCTGCTTCAGAACACATGTATTCCTCCATGTTTCTTGACTGGTCTTCTCATGAGACTTCTTTCCAAACACATTATTTTCTATTTCCGTAATCACTTTTGAAACAAAACTCACACACCCTTCATTATAAACCATAATTCTAAGATTACCATTAGATGTATAACTCTTTGGAATGAATGATTGTATATCAATATAAGATTTCCTATATATTTTCAGATATCAATTCAATCCATTATTTAATTGGAACCAGTTATATTTTTTCCCAGTATGATCTATGTATGCATAATCTCTATATTCATAGACACAGCATACACCTCTTTGTACCCCCAATACTAATTTATTCGTCTTCACAATATTGCTCCCGGAAATGGTGGAAGAAATACGCATGCCACCTGATCTACATATACATTTTATTACAGTAATATTCTGGACACCAAATGCAAAGGTCACACTTATTATTGTACCAAAGCCTAAATGGAAAGTGAGCATGGATTACTAAAAACATCCATGTCCACATTGCCTAATTCTCTCAAATGTCAATCCTATTCGTGACTACATATGTGTTTCTTCCTAAGATTATATATTCAACCTGAACCCTTTGAAAAAGTCTAATCCTATCACTTTATAGTTTGCCTGATTTTGTAATGTCTCTATTGATATCTGCTTTCCTACATATTTCCCAAGTTCATCATTGTGATTGACTCTTCACATGTGCTGAAAAATATTCACTCTCTAACCAAAACCCTATTGCTAAAGAACTTTTGTTTCAAATACTATACTCACTCTTCTTCCTATACCTACCGACTATCTTCCTAATCCTACCGACTATCCCTGTTTGACTCGATGTTCTCTTGTACATTCAATCATCCAAGGTAGAAGATCCTATGCCATTGATTATAGATTCATCTTAGACATCTGTGCATAACATAATTCAATGCTAATTATCCCAGTCAAGGTCCCAATGCCATTCTGGGCTTCGAATCTAAACTAGATTTCTGTTTTCATAATTATATTTCACCTCTATATTATTTTAAATATTTTAGGTTCCAAATATCATCATTCATCCAGCAGAATGATTTCTAACCCAAATCAAACATATTTTTAACCTTAACCATTCACTGTTCCATCAATCTAACTTTACAGAAGAGCAGGGATAGAGTTGTATGAGATCTTTCACCTGATGAAAACCTCAAAGGTACATGCATAAATGATCTCTGAAGAACATGAAGGCAGCTATAAAAGACCTGAGAGAGCAAGAGTCATCTTCAATGGCAGACAACCTGGTCAGGATGAAGGGTTCTGACTGAATCAGCCTCTCTCTTCTTAATGTAGAGAAAATGGACCAAACCCAGCCTGTGTGGGTAGCTGTCCCAGGGCGCCTATGATTGATATACCGTTCTATCTTGTGAAAGTGTAACAGGAAGTAGGGGCAGCCTCCTTCTCATGTGACACTTGGAAGCCACTGGTAGGACAATGTGGTTGCCAAGGCAATAACCTCATCCAGTTCCTGAAGGAAGTGACCTCACCTCACTTCCTTGGTGATTAAAATCTCTGAACTTGGGATTCATGAAGCCAGTCACCCATAGCCAGTCCCAGTCCCAGTCCCAGTGGTCACACTTGTTTGGATTTACCAAAGACAGAGTCAGTCTTTCTTGGTAACTACTGATGTGAGGATGGCCAAATGCCAGGAAAGCTTTAAAGAGGAGCCGTTTCTGAGAAAGCAGGTAGTGGCTCACCTGTGGCTCCTGACACCTTCACAGAGTTAGCCAAGGAGACCAGATATGACACAGGTCAGGCCATTTCAGGGGAACATAGTATGGTCCACCAGTCAGAGGACACTCTGGATATTCACAGACCTACTTGAGTTAAGGAGGTGCCTTTGTCGGTGTGGGTGTGAGTTTGTGGTTTTGTCTCATGTTCTGAGAATAGGTAGGAAAGGCAGTTTGTTTGGATTGGAGTGGACTGTTTCTAGTAAGTCGTTAGACAAGGCGAGTGATTCTATGTCTGTGTTTCCCACTCTGTCCGTGGTTGTAGACATTAGAAAAGAGAATGCATCAAGGATGTGTCCTGTCTAGTAGAATGCTTCCCAGCATTCTTCCTGCCCGATTTAGGAATGGACTGTGGCTCGCCTTATGCATGGGAAACACCTACTAACTTTCTAAGTTCCTGTTTTCTTCCTGAATTCCGGCAAACCTCAAGAATAGGCCCATGGTTTTGAGTCCAAGATATGTACCACCTCCAAGCTCTGTGACATGGCCATGTGCTTGATAGCTGTAGGGAATGGGAACATCTTAGAAAACTCAAATATCTGTGTGACCAGTAAACTCTCAGTGGAGAAACCCTGCTTTGGTTCATTTGCATACTTATGGTTATGTTGCCCTGAATGTCAAGAAGGTCTTTGACTCAGGCCACCCCTTTGTGAAGCCTGAAGAAAACTGTTTTCAAATGGAAATAAATGGGCATAACATGTGGCTCTTTGCTTAATTGCTTTGAAAAGGGACGTGTCCGAATCAGCCTTTTGGGCCTGTGTGAGGTTGTGGCTTAGATTCTCAGCACAAGGTAGATCTAAAGATAGATTCCATTTGTGCAATCAAAACCAAAATGGCAAAAAATCACTCATTGTGGATGAGTCTCTTGCCTTCCTCTGTTAGGTTCTTTACCTCCATCAAGTGTGAATAGGAGTCCTTTAGGTCAAATGAGTTCTTCAAATCCCTGCAGAGGTGCTTGTGTTTTCTCAAGATTCCATATCACATAAAGAATCTATACCTGAGAGTCAGTAGGCCTCAAATTGGAGAAGGAGAGCAGTATTAATGGCAGGCCTATTTGATCACTCCTGGTTCACAGGAAGGGTGTCCATGTCACCCTCACTTTAGGCAAATGAGGGGCAAGCGACATTATTTTGGACACTCTCTTGGGATGCATCCTGCATGGTAACCTCCAGCCAGAGGTTATGATGAATGTCTATATTTAAGAAGATGAGGGCCATGTGGGTGTCTTTTGGTTTTAATTGTGGTCATTCTTGTGGAAGTTGGAAGAGATGACTGGATCCACCTGGGCTTGAACTCTGGTGTCATTCCCCTTAGAGCCTGAGTTCTGGAACACATATCAAAGAAGAATTGCCATAAATTGTGTGGGGATTTTAAGAGGCCACGCATGAGAGTCGCCCTTGGAAACTGAGATCTATGCCCACGGTGGCTTTCCACAGAGCACTGGGAATCTCAGACAGGATATCACATGATTTAATTCTGAAAGACTTGGCAGCCATATTTGATAGTCAAAAAACACATGGACCTCAATTTTAGACCTCAATGGGCGTGGCTTCATGTGACCTTTCGGCCACTCTTTGGGAAGCCTTGCCTGAGAGAGTTCTCCAGAGCTTTCATTGAAATGATCTTCCTCAACATTGAATGATTCCTGAATGAATTGAAATAAACAGTGCCTCCAACTTCATCCTTGAAAATTGGCTAGATAAATACCATGAAATTTTTAAAATTCCAATGACCAGGTGGCACTGAAGAACCTTTGGATGTCCTGTTGCTGATCATGAGTGTACCAGACAGTGCTTGATTAACAGGCTTTCATGAATATGGTGTAGAACAGAGATGCCAGTAATTTGGAGCCTGCAGAATAGTGGGCCTAGAGCAGAGGTGATTAAGTGTGTGATAAAACATCTGTGGTGGGGTCATGTGGATCTGCCATTGTCTTCCAAATGGCTTGTGACTGACATGGTGCAGCCAGCAGAACATTGTATGTAAACGCATCATGTTATATGGAGAGGTTTAAGGGCAATGTTCAGAATCAGGTTGCTATGGTCACGGAGGCAACCTATGTGGTATACAAGTCCTGTTGGTGCATTCTCCTGCAGTCCCTGACCCACCATATGTGACAGAACTCCCTCCAGGACTGTGGTCAAGTTTAACTCCTTGTATTTCATGAAGCAAATACAAAACTCTCAGTGCAGCAGGAGACACTATAAAAAGTGGAGGATGATAAAATGGCTTCACAGTCCACATGGGGAGACACATAGCCCCCAGTGGCCATAGTTCACCTACAAAGAGAGAATTCAGCACTACTGCTTCATGTTCATTGGAAAATTATAAACCATGTCCTCCAGGTCACAGAGATGCATAAAGACGTTTGATGGTCTTACTAGAAAAAAAGCTAAAGTTCCTGAAAACTACATATATTTCAACTGTCCATCTTAGAGGCAGTTTCTCCAGACGTCTTTAGGCTGGCAAATCTTCATGTTTGTGGAGTTTTTACATTGTCCCTTACTTTTGGAAACTCCTCTACCATCTCCAAGGTTGTGAAATCCGGAGCAGTTTTCATTTCAGGTATGAATTCAAAGATTTTCTAACTCTTTTTCTCTAATTGTGTCTTACTTGGGGTGAAGGTAATGTCAAGTTATTGTTCTAAATGAGAGTGGGAAAATTTTTGTGTAACACTAATTTGCATACACATTGATCCATTTCCAATTTTCCATTCGAAATACTGAATCCCTGACAGTAACTCATACCCTACTATACTCTGACTACTAATCCTAATATGATGAAGAAAAATACCCAAACAGAATAAAAATACAAGCAGTTCAGAGGAGGCATGCTGTACAGTTGGACTTCCCTTTTGCATGATTAAGGGTAGGTGTTATAAATCTACTCAATTTTTAATTGAAATAGTCCTCCATGTGTTTATAAAGTTCACAAATATGTGAATTCCTGTCTCCCTTTCTCTGTAGCCTACTCAGCACATGTATTTTTATATGCACATACAGAATCCTACCTGGTATCACACGTACATTTTCATGAGTTGGCTGAATTGGCAGATACAAATTGTGAGAAGAGATCAGTCCTCCTAAACGCTGTGGGAACTGAAAATTCAAACAATGTGTAAGCTTCCCAGTAGAACAATATTATACATAAATCCATGTTCAGTATAATAAATATTTTGCATCTGTGAATGATGTATATTACATGATGAATTACGATTAGCATATATATTGATACTTTTTAATGTATATTTGTGTTTATTTAAAAAAAATATATATATATATATATACACTCCAGATTTCTCAAAATATGAAATGTATGTGACTTATACACACTCTGTAAATTCATTCATGTTCATGTATATAAATTTATAATCAACTTTTCAGAAGATAATTCTCAGAAATATTCATCCACCTGAAATACATATTTATTTACCAGTACTGAAAACTAATTTCAATCAATGGTGTTTACAAATCCTAGTATTTCTACAGTAACTGACCCAGTTTAACATCAATGCCAGTAGATTCCTATGGGACATGATGTCTATATTGACCTTCATTTTAATCCAACACTGGTACATTACTATTTCTTCAGTTTTTGCACATCATAGGATATGTACTTCTTCCACAATTTTAAAATATATAGGAATTTGTTTCACTTTCAAACACTTCTTGCTTCAGAACACATGTATTCCTCCATGTTACTTGACTGGTCTTTTCATGAGACTTCTTTCCAAATACATTATTTTCAATTTCCATAATCAATTTCGAAGCTAAACTCACACACTCTTCATGATGAACCATAACATTAATATTAACATTAGATGTATAACTGGTTGGAATGAATAATTGTATATCAATATAAGATTTCCTCTATATGTTCACGATTCATTTCAATCCATTATTTAAAGTTGGAACCAGTTATGCTTTTTATTCACAGTATTGTCTATTAATGCATTATCTCTATATTAATAGATACAGTGTACTCTTCTTTGTCCCTTCAATACTAATTTATACGTCTTCAAAATTTTGCTCCCAGAAATGGTGGAAGAAATACTCATGTCACCTTATCTATATATAGATTTTATCACAGGAATATTCTGGACACAAAAAACGAAGGTCACACTCATGATTGTACCAAAGCCTAAATGCCAAGGGAGCGTGGATTACTAAAAAGAACCATGTCCAGGTTGCCTAATGCTCTCAAATGTAAATCAAATTGGTGACTACATATTTGTTTCTTCCTAAGATTATATATTCAACCTCAACCATGTTGAAAATGTCTAATCCTATCACTCACTTCATACTTTGCCTGATTTGGTAATATCTTTATTGATACCTGCTTTCATACATATTTCCCCCAGTTCATCATTGTGACTGACACTTCACATATGCTGACATTTACATTCACTCTCTACCCAAAACCCTATTGCTAAAGAACTTTTGGTCCAAATCCTATACTCACTCTTCTTTCTAAACCTACTGGCTATCTTCCTAATGCTACTGACTATAGTTTTTTGACTCGATGTTCTCTTCGACAATCAATTATCCAAGGTATAAGGTCCTATGCCATTGTATATCAATTTATCTGAGACACATGTGCAGAACATAATTCAAACCTAAGTATCCCACTCAAGGGCCCAGTTCCCTTCTGGCTTCCAATCTTACCTAGATTTCTGTTTTTATACTTTTATTTTACCTATATATTTTTGTAAATATCACAGGCTTCCAATACCATTATTCATCCGGCAGAAAGATTCCTAACGCAAATCAAACATGTTATTAACCCTAAACATACACTTTTCCCTCAATCTAACTTTACAGAAGAGGAGGGACAGAGTTGGTCTTACAATACAGGAATGTAGGGGATCTTCCACCTGCTGAGAACATCAAAGGTATATGCAGAAATGATCCCCTGAGATGATGAAGGAAGCTATGAAGGACCTGAGAGAGCAAAAGACATCTTCCATGGCAAACTATCTGGTCAGGATGAAGGGATATGTCTAAATCAGCCTCTACCTTCTTAATGTAGAGAAGATGGACCAAACCAGGCCTGTGTGGAGAGCTGTTCTCAGGTACCTATGGTTGGTATACCATTCTAACTGGAAAGTGTGACAGGAAGTAGGGACAGCCTCCATCTCATGGGACCCTTAGAAGTAACTGTTAGGACAAAGTGGTTGCCAAGTCAGTGACCTCTTTCAGTTCCTGAAGGAAATGACCTCACCTCACTGCCTTGGTGATGGAACTCTCTGGACGTTTGATCCTGGAAGACAGGCACCAAGAGCCAGTCACAGTCCCAGTCCCAGTGGTCTCACTTGTTTTGATTTACCAAGAACAGAGTCAGTCTTTCTTAGTACCTACTGATGTGACGATGGCCAAATGACAGGAAAGCTCTGAAGAGGAGCTTTTCCTGGGAAAGCAGGTAGTGGCTCACCCATGGCTCCTAACAACTTCAAAGTGTTGGCCAAGGAGACCAGATCTGATACAGGACAGGCCATTTTGGGGGAACATACAATGGCCCACCATTCTGAGGACACTCTGGATAGTCACAGACTTACTTGAGCAAAGGAGGTGCCTTTGAGTGTGTGTGTGTGGGTTTGTGGTTTTGTCTCATGTTCTGAGAATAGGTAGGAAAGGCTCTTTGTTTGGATTGGTGTGGACTGTTTCCAGTAAGTCGTTTGACAAGGCGAGTGCTTCTATGTCTGTGTATCCCACTCTGTCCGTGATTGTAGATATTAGAAAAGAGAATGCATCAATGGATGTGTCCTGTCTAGTAGAAAGCTTCCAAGCATTCATCCTGCCCAATTTACAAATGGACTGCAGCTTGTCTTATTGAAGGGCAACATCTGCTCTCAGTAGTTTCTGTTTTCTTCCTGAATTCTGGAAACTCTCCAGAATAGCCTCATGGTTTTGTGTCCAAGATATGTACCACCTCCAAGCTCTGTGAAATGGTGATGTACTGGATAGCTGAAGGGAATGGCGAGAATCTAAGAAAACTCAGATATCAGTGGGGCCAGGAAAGTCTCAGTGGTGAAACCCTTCTTTGGGCCTTTTGCTTACCTATTGTTCTGTTGCCCTGAATTTCAGGAAGGTCTTTACCTCAGGACACTAATTTGTGAAGCCTGAAGAAAACTGTTTTCAAATGGAAATTAATGGGCATCACCTGTGGCTCTTTGCTTAATTGCTTTGGAAATGGATGTTTCTGAAACAGCCTCTTGGCCCTGTGTGAGGCTGTGGTTAGATACTCAGCACCTTATACATCCCACGTGTTCATCCAAAACCAAAATGGCCAAAAGAGCAGTTTTTGTGGATGAAGTCTCTCCCTACCTCTGTAAGGTTCCTGACCTCTATCAAGTGAGAATAGGATGCCTTTGGGTCAAATGAGTTCTTCAAAGCCCTTCAGAGGCTAGCCCATAGGTGATTCCAATGATTCCAATTCACATGAAGAATCTAAACCCCACAGTCAGTAGTCCTCAAATTGGAGAAGCAGAGCAGTATTAACGGCAGGCCTATTTGATAAGTCATGGTTCACAGGAAGGTGTTCAGGCCACCCCAACGTTAAGCAAATGAGGGGCAAGGGAGCTTATTTTGGACACTGTCTTGGGCTGTGCCCCTCATGGAAACCTCCAGCCAGAGGTTAAAATGAGTATCTATATGGAAGAAGATGACGGCCATGTGGAAGTGTTCTGGTTTTAATTGTGGTTATTAGTGTGGTTGTTGAAAAATATGACTGGCTCCACCTGGTCTTGAATTCTAGTGTGATTCCCCTTAGAGACTGAGTTCTGGAACTGATCTCAGAGAGGTATTGCCATGAGTTTTTTTGGGATTTTAGGAGGCCATGCATGAGAGTCACCCTTGGAAACTGAGATCTGTGCCCAGGAAGGCTTTCCACAGAGCACAGGGAATCTCAGCCAGGTTATCACATAATTTTTTTCTGAAGGAATTAGCACCCATAGTTGAGAGTCAAAACACGCAAGGATTTTACATTGTAGACCTCAATATGCCTGGCTTTATGTGACCATTTGGCAACTCTTTGGGAAGCCTTGCCTGTGAGAGTCTTCCAGAGCTTTCATTGAAATGGGCTTTCTCACCATTTAATGGTTACTGAATTAAATGAAACCCTCAGTGCCTCCAACTTCAACCTTAAAAAATGGGCTCGATAAATACCATGAAATTTTTGAAATTCCCATTACTAGGTGGCACTGGAAAACCATTGGAGATCCTGTTGCTGATCATGAGTGTATGAGAAAGTGCCTTGATTGACTGGGTTTCACAAAAATGGTGTAGAACAGAGATGCCAGTAAGTTGGAACCTGCTGAGTAGTGGGCCTACAGCAAAGGTGGGTAGGTGTGAGATAAACCATCTCTGGTGGTTTCATGTGGATTGGCCATTGGCTTTCAAATGGCTTGTGACTGACATGATGCAGCCAGCAGACCCTTATATGTAAAGGCATCTTGTTATATGGATAGGTTTCTGTGCAATGTTCAGAATCAGGTTGATATGGTCAAGGGGGCAAGCTATGTTGGACATAAGCCTGGTTGGTGCATTCTCCTGGAGACCCTGTCCCACCACACGTGACAGAACTCCCTCCAGCACTGTGTCCCAGTTGAACTCCTTGTATTTCATTAAGCCAATACCAAACTCCCAGTGCAGCAGCAAGAATCACCACGAAAAGTAGAGTATGACCAAATGGCTTCACAGTCCACACGGAGAGACACTTATCCCCCAGTTGCCACAGTTTACCCACAAAGTGAGAATTCAGCACTGCTGCCTCATTTTAATTGGAAAATAAGATACCATGTCCTCCAGGTCACATAGATGTTGACCCAGTTTTGATGGTCTCACTACATAGGATGCTAAAGCTACCGACAACAACATACATTTTAAGTGTCCCAACTCAGAGGCAGTATCTCAAGAAGTCTTTAGGCCTGCAGAGCTCCATGTTGTGGAGTGTTTACCTTGTCTTTTACTTTTGGAAACTCATCTACCACCTCCAAGGTTGTGAACTCTTCAGCATATTCCATTCCGGGTATGTATTCACAGATTTTCTAACTCTTATCCTCTAATTGTGTATTTCTTCCAGTGAGGGTAATATCAAGGGATTGTTTTTAATGTGAGTGGGAAGACTTTTGTGTAGCACATATTTGCAAACACATTGGGTTTACTTTCCTATTTTCCATTTGAAATACTGAATCTCTGACACTAACCCATATCCTACTAGACTCTGACTACTAATCCTTATACGATGGAGAATAGTAACCCAAACAGAATACAAATACCAGCAATTCAGAGAAGGCATGGTATGTAGTTGGACATCCTTTTGCATTATATTGTGTAGGAGTTATAAATATAGTTAATGTTTATTGACATAGTTCTCCATGTGTTTTTAAAATTAACAAATATGTGAATTCCTCTCTCCCTTTTTCTGTAGCCTATTAAGCACATGTATTTTTATATGCACAAATAGAATCCTACCTGGTATCACATGTACATTCTTCTGAGGTGGCTGACATGGCAGATAAAAATTGTGAGAAGAGATCACTCCTCCTAACCTCTGTTGGAACAGAAAATTCAACCTATGGGTGAGCTTCCTAGTTGACCAACATTATGCATAAATCCATTTTCAGTAAAATGTATATTTTTGGATAAGTGGATGTTATATATTTAATGATGAATTTCAATTGGCAGATATATTGCTACTTTTTAATGTCTCGGTGTGTGTGTTTGTGTGTGTGTGTGTATATATATATACTCTCCCGATTTTTCAAAACATGAAATATATGTGTCTTATTATACACTTCCTAAAATTATTCATATTCATGTATGAGGATTTATAATGAACTTTTCACAAGATTATTCTCAGAAATATTCATCCACCTGAAATACATATTTGTTTCCTAATACTGAAAACTAACTTTAGTGAATGGTGCATACAAATCATAATATTTTGACATTGCAAGATGGCCGCGAATAGAGAGCATCATACCCAGTGTACCGCGCCACTGCGCAGGTGACTAACGACTAAGAACGACAAAAAACTATCTTGTTAGGAACTTACAGCAAAATGGGGGTGCACTGAAACCTAGAAGAATGATTTCTAGCACTGAGTTCCGGTAAATGAGTCTCAAACATGAGCCAACTCTGCGACCGGAGATCCTGTCTGACTGATCCGCGCTACCCGTCCAGTGGCTACAGACAGCAGGGCACCACCGAGATGCGATCAATAATCACGGAGAAACGTTGATGCAGATTCTGTGGAATTCTGCCAGTAGAGTCCCCACTGAGCCCTGGGCTGAGTTCAGGGTTTCAGATGGGGAAGGAAGTGGTACAGTTCTAACCCCCATAATAGAAACTCCACGAAGGAAACCAACGGCCACCATCTTGGTGAGCTGAAGTAACGACAGCCACTCCCCTACAGATTGCAACAATAAAACAGGTGCTGTTACTCAGCTCATTTCCCATACTTCGGGGAATTTGCATCAAATCTCTCCTAGGCTTTCTGGGGGAGAGATTATCAGAGGGAGCCTGCATAAAGATAGGGGAAAACTAGAGGCACCTGACTTTCAAATCCCCCTCCCATCAGTGGTGAAAAAAACCTGTCTAGCCAGCGCTGAGAGAGGGGCAAGCGGAAAAAAAAAAATCAAAACAATAGAGTGCCGGGGTTCCCAATAGCCAACTGTGCAATCAGAGATCCGGGCTGATTGAATCATGCAGCCAGGCCTGCTGTTTCAGATGGCGGGGCACCACCGAGAAGTGACCTGAAGCAGGGAGAAATGTTGCTGCGGATTCTGTGGAATCCTGCCGGCTGAGCTCCCACTGATCCCCGGGCTGAGTTTGGGAATTCAGACAGGGAAGAAAGTGGTATAGTTCTATCCCTCACAAAAGAAACTCCACCAAGGAAACCAGCGGCCACCATCTTTGAGATCTGATGTAACCACCGCCCCTCTCCAATAGACTGCAACAATAAAACAGATGTGTGTTACTCAGCTCATCTCTCATACAGCGGGGAATTCGCATAAAATGTCTCCTAGGCTTTCCGGGGGAGGGTTATTCAGAGCAAGCCTGCATAAAGACGCAAGAAAAACTAGAGACACCTGACTTTCGACTCCCCCTACCATCAGTGGCCATAACGAAACGTGTATAGCCAGTGCTGGGGGAGGGGCAAGCGGAAAAAATCAAAACAATAGAGTGTCTGGGTTCCCAAAAGACACCCTCCACACCCAACAAACGGCAGGCACAGAGTACAGTTTGAACTGCCGAGAGGCATCACTCAGGGGAAATCTGGTCTAGAAAAAGAAACCAGGACAAGCAGGAGAAACCAAAGGACTAGAAGGCAGGCCCTTGTGACTGGGCGGCTGGAGACCGCAGGCCTGCACGTGACATCACTGGAGCTCGGCCTTCGGAATTACTTCCAAGCGGAATCCACTTTAGCAGGCATAGTTTACCAACACAAAGGAGAGACAACAGAGATATACAACACCAAAACAAATCTAAAGAATAAAGCAGAAACACAGCAATCAAATAGAGCTGGAAAGTAACGTGAACATCATGAAAAAACAAGGGCAAAAAAGGAGTACAAACAATGCAGGACAACTTAAATCTACAGGAGGACCTTGAAGCATCAGAAACAGGGATAGGGAAAGAACTCAAGGCATACCGAACTCAGATGGAAAGGAATATTAGAGAAGACATGAGTCAGTAAGTTCAAGCAATAAAAGTATATTTTGAAAATGAATTAAACAAACAAATTCAAATGGCAAAGAATGAGCATTACCAGGAGATAGAGATCTTAAAAAAAATATTAAACAGTAATCCTAGAAATGCAGGAAAATATAAACCAAATTAAAAACTCAAACGAGAATATTACAAATAGACTAGATTAAGTAGAAGTCAGAACATCAGATAATGAAGACAAAGTTTATCAACTTGAAAAGAATTGAGTAAACACAGAAAAGATGCTTAAATCCCACCAGGAATTTATTCAAAAGATATGGGATGTCATAAAAAAACAAAAAACAAATTTAAGAGTCATCAGGATAGAAGAAGGCATAGAGATTCAAACCAAAGGAATGGACAACATATTAAATGAAATAATTCTATAAAACTTCCCAGAGATGAATGATGGATTGGATTGCCAATTCTGGAAGCCTACAGGACCCCAAACATTCAAAACCAAAATAGACCAACTCCAAGACATATAATTATGAAGATAGCCAACATACAGAACAAGGAGAGAATATTAAAAGCTATAAGAGAAAAGAGGCAGATTACATTCAGGGGTAAACCAATTAGGTTAACAACTGATTTTTCATCACATTCTTTGAAAGTGAGAAGATCCTGGAACAATGTAATTCAAATGCTGAAAAAAAAAAAGAATTCCAACCAAGAATACCATATAAAGAAAAGTTAAGCTTCAGATTTGACAATGAAATTAAAGTCTTTCACGATAAACAAAAGCTAAAACAATTCTCAGCCAGAAAACAAGCACTGCAAAGCATTTTGTGCAAAATACTACAAGAAGAAGAGTTAAAAAATAGTGCCCAAAACTAACAGTGGGAAGTATCTCAGTAAAGCGGGAGGAAAGTAACCAAAAAAGTAAAAACTATCCAAACTAAAATATAATAAATAAATAAACATGACTGGAAGTACAAATCATATTTCAATTGTAACCTTAAATGTTAATGGCCTAAATTCACTAATCAAGAGACATGTGCTAGTAACCTGGATCAAAAAAACAAATCCAACAATATTCTGCCTTCAGGAGACTCATATGATAGGAAAAGACATACACAGGCTGAAGGTAAAAGGTTGGGAAAAATCATAACACTCACATGGCCCTCGGAAGCAAGAAGGATTTGCCATACTCATATGGAATAATATCAACTTGAAACCTAAGTTAATCAAAAGGGATAAAGAATGACACTATATTCTGTTAAAAGGAATCATCCACCAACAAGAAAAAAACAATTATCAATTTGTATGCACCAAGCAATGGAAGTGCAACGTTCATAAAACAAACTCTCCTCAAGTTCAAGAGTCAAATAGACTACAACACAATAATTATGGGTGACTTCAACACACCACTCTTGGCATTAGAGAGATCCTCTAGACAAAAACTGAATAAAGAAACTATAGAACTCAACAGCACAATCAATAACCTAGACTTAACCGACATATATAGAATATATCAACCATCATCAAGTGGATACATGTTCTTCTCAGCAGCACATGGATCCTACTCAAAGATACACCATATATTATGCCATAGGGCAATTCTTAGTAAATATAAAGGCATGGAGATTATACCGTGCACCATATCCGATCATAATGGAATGAAACTGGATATCAATGAGAAAAGAAGGAAGGAAAAATCCTACATCACATGGAAAATGAACAACATGCTACTGAATGACCAATGGGTTACAGAAGACATAAAGAAGGAGATAAAAAATTCTTAGAGACAAATGACAATACAGACACAACATACCGGAATCTATGGGACACAATGAAAGCAGTTTGAAGAGGGAAATTCATTTCTTGGAGTTCTTTCCTCAAAAAAAGAAAAAAAAACAACAAATAAATGAACTTAAACTACACCACAAAAACCTAGAAAAGGAAGAGCAAAACAACAGCAAATGTAGTAGAAGACAAGAAATAATTAAATTTAGAGCAGAAATCAACGAAATTGAAACAAAAAAAAGTTGAAAAAATTGATAAAACTAAAAGTTGGTTCTTTGAAAAAATAAATAAGATCAACAGGCCCTTAGCCACGCTAAGGAAGAGAAGAAGAAAGAGAATTCAAATTACTAACATGTGGGATAAAAAAGGCAATATCACAACAGACACTACAGAAATATAGAAGATAATTAGAAAGTATTTTGAAACACTATATTCCAATAAAACAGAATATTGTGAAGATATTGATAAATTTCTTAAGGCATACGATCTGCCCAGATTGAGTCAGGAAGACACAAACAATTTAAACATTCCAATAACAAAGGAAGACATAGAAGAAGCAATCAAAAGACTGCCAACCCAAAAAAAGCCCTGGACCGGATGGGAATACAGCGGATTTCTACAAAACCTTCAAAGAAGAATTAAAATCAATATTTTTCAAGCTTTTTCAAGAAATAGAAAAAGAAGGAGCTCTTCCACATTCATTCTATGAGGCCAACATCACCCTGATCCCGAAACCAGACAAAGACACTTCAAAGAAAGAATACTACAGACCAATATCTCTAATGAACTTGGATGCAAAAATTCTCAATAAAATTTTGACAAATCGAGTACAAAAGCATATCAAAATAATTGTGCACCATCATTAAGGAGGATTCATCCCTATGATGCAAGGATGGTTCAATATACGAAAATCAATAAATGCCATTCACCACATCAATAGACTTAAAGACAAGAACTATATGATCATCTCGATAGATGCAGAAAAGCATTTGACAAAGTTCTGCATCCATTTATGTTCAAAACTCTATAAAAACTAGGGATAACAGGAACTTACCTCAACATTGTAAAAGCTATATATGCTAAACCTCAGGCTAGCATCATCCTAAATGGAGAAAAAACTGAAGGCATTCCTTCTAAAATCTGGAACAAGACAGGGATGCCCTCTATCACCACTTCTATTCAATTTAGTTCTTGAAATACTAGCCAGAGCAATTAAACAGACAAAAGAAATTAAAGGCATAAAAATAGGAAAAGAAGAATTTAAAGTATCACTATTTGCAGATGACATGATAATATATTTAACAGACACAAAAATGTCTACAAAGAAATGGCTAAAGTTAATAAATGAATTCAGAAAAGTGGCAGGATATATAATTAACACGCATAAATCAAATGCATTCCTGTATAACAGAAAAAAAACTTCTGAAATGGAAATGAGGAAAACCACTCTATTCACAACATCCTCAAATAAAATAAGATACTTCGGAATCAACCTAACAAAAGAGGTGAAAGATTTATATAATGAAAACTACAGAAATCTAAAGAGAGAAATAGAAGAAGATGTCAGAAGATGGAAACATGTGCCCTGTTCATGAATAGGCAGAACTAACATCATAAAAATGGCAATATTACGCAAAGTTCTCTACAGGTTTAATGCAATGCCAATCAAAATTCCAACGGCATTTCTTGTAGAAATAGATAAATCAATCATGAAATTCATATTGAAAAATAAAAGACCCAGAATAGCAAAAGCAACTCTAAGCAGGAAGTGTGAATCTGGAGGTATAGCGATACCAGAGTTCAAACTGTACTACAAAGCAATAGTAAGAAAAACAGCATGGAACTGGTACCGAAAAATGCAGGTGGACCAGTGGTACAGAAGAGAGGACACAGAAACCTATCCACAAAATTACAACTTTCTTATATTTGATAAAGGGGCTAAAAGCATGCAGTGGAGGAAGGATAGCATCTTCAACAAATGGTGCTGGGAAAATTGGAAATCCATATGCAACAAAATGAAACTGAATCCCGTTCTCTCGCCATGCACAAAATTTAACTCAAAATGGATCAAGGATTTAGATATAAAATCAGAGACACTGCGTTTCATAGAAGAAAAAGTTGGCTACGATCTACATACTGTGGGGTCGGGCTCCAAATTTCTTAATAGGACGCTCATAGCCCAAGAGTTCTTAACAAGAATAAAAAAATGAGACTTACTTATACTAAAAAGTTTTTTTTCTCTGCAAGAGAAACAAAAAGGGAAGTAAATAGAGAGCCTACATCCTGGGAACAAATTTTTACCCCTCACACTTCAGATAGAGCCCTAATATCCAGAATATACAAAGAATTCAAAAAAATTATCAATAAGATAACAAATAACCTAATCAACAAATGGGCCAAGGACCTGAAAAGACACTTCACCGAGGAGGACATACAATCAATCAACAAGTACATGAAAAAATGCTCACCATATCTAGCAGTCAGAGAAATGCAAATCAAACCCACCCTAAGATACCATCTCACTCCAGTATGATTGGCAGCCATTATGAAGTCAAACAACAACAAGTGTTTACGAAGATGTGGGGAAAAGGGGACACTTGTACACCGCTGGTGGGACTGCAAATTGGTGAGGCCAACATGGAAAGCAGTATGGGGATTCCTGGGAAAGCTAGGAATGGATCCACCATTTGAACAAGCTATCGCCCTTCTCGGACTATTCCCTGAGGATCTTAAAAGAGTGTACTAAAGGGATACTGCCACATCAATGATCATAGTGGCACAATTCACAATACCTAGACTGTGTAACCAACCTAGATGCAATTCAATAGATGAATGGATAAAAAAAATGTGGCATCTATACACGATGGATGCAGCACTAAAAAATGACAAAATCATAGAATTTGCAGGGAAATGGATGGCATTAGAGCAGATTATGCTAAGAGAAGCTAGCCAATCCTTAAAAAAACAAATGCCAAATGTCTGCTTTGATAAAAATAGGGTAACTAAGAATAGAACAGGGAGGAAGAGCATGAGGAAAAGATTAATATTAAACAAAGACAAGTGGGAGAGAGAAAGGGAGAGAGAAGGGAAAGCATATGGAAATGGTAGGAGACCCTCATTTTTACACAAAATTACATATAAGACGTTGTGAGGGGAAAGGCGGGAACAAGAGAGAGAAGTGAAAAAGCAGATGAGGAAGAGAGGGAAGATAGGATGAAAGGGGAGGGGGGATAGTAGGGGATAATAAAGGTAGCAGAGGACAACAGTCACTAATGTGACATTATGTAAAAATGTGAATGTGTAACTGATGTGATTCTGCAATTCGTATTTGGGGAAAATTGGGAGTTCATAACCCATTTCAGTCAAATGTATGAAAGATGATATATCATGAGCTTTGTAATGTTTTGAAAAACCAATAAAAATAAATAAACAAAGGTTTAAAATTGAGTGGGAAGAAATCAGCTAAAAAGGAGTTGAGATGCATTCATTTTGATAAGCAGAAAGTTTGTTTTGTGTAGTTGTAAATATCACAAATTTATTTTACCAGAAAACTGGCTTTTGAAAATGAACATATATTGAGATTAAAGGATAATCCACCTACCTTCATGAAAAATTCATATCATTTCCTATATTTTTCATATTTCATTTTTTTTCGTGAATATTTTGTCATGGACCAGGTCTAGTCTTAGGCTACCTCATCTGACAAGTTCGTACAATGTGTTGGATTGTTCTTTTCATCTTTTATTTGATAGTTTGTAGCTGATAATGTGTATTTTTCCTTATCTTTATTTGGACATACATACCCAACTATATCTTTGCATTTTATGTTTTACTGGGGAAGAGACTCATCAAAAGCTCTTTATTATATGTATCAACAATGAAACATTTAGAGCATGCAATTATTCTTAATTTTGCATGAAAATATCTTTGTACCATTTTTCTTATAAAGATGTAGAATTATTACTGTAATAAGTAACTACTTACAAGAAGAATTAAACAATTGACTTTATATCAATCATGAATATGAAAATTAATAAAATAAGTATTTGGCAATAAATATGCAATTGATAGAAATTAAAATCACAAGAAAGCCATTTAAAATGTCAGTGCATATGGTCCTTAAATAAAAGGTTGTTCAAATAAAATTTCACTAATTCATAAGAGTTAATATGCCATATCACAGCTTAATGTAATATAAAAACTTAAATGATAAGTATTGATAAATAAGAATGATACCTGTTTACTTAAATATGTTTATTTGATTTTCACTGTAAGCTGTTAATTCTAGAAGACTTGAAAATTAAGAAAGACTTGGTCTATATTATTTCTAACAGGCTAATCAAAGTAATTTTAAATATATATGTATATATATCATATGTAATACATATGCATGAATATAGATACATATGTATAATAAATGTATTGTAATATATCTATAGGTTATTATAATTATTAAATTTTCTCAAGAAAAAAGAATGACTATAAAAAAATTCTTAAATGTAAATTTCATAGCATATTACTGTTTGTAATGACATGAGAGAAAAACTCCTATGGAGGGAAAATGAAAAAGGAAGAGAGAGAAGGGGGAAAATGAGGAAGAAAGTGAGTAAAGAACAGGGAGAGGAGTGTTTGATTATAAGATAAATGTGGAGGGTCTGGGTGTCTGGCTCAGTGGTAACATGCTTGGCTAGCATGTGTGAGGCACTGGGTTATATTCTCAGCACCACATATAAATAAATAAAATGAGGTCGATCAACAACTGAATAAATTAAAAAAAATAAAAAAGTAGAAATATTACCAAAATTCTAAGTTTTTATGAATGCTAAATAAAAAAAATGTTACATAGCCTTATGTAATTTCTAGACTCCCCAAAATAGTCATTTAATGATAGATTACTAGTGCGATAACTAAAAATTCATTGCTCTTTCCTCGACATTCTGTGGCATGCTAGTGCTAAAATAAATTGTATTATAACACCAAAAATAATTCTAATATTTCTACAGTAACTGACCCAGTTTAACATAAATGCAAGAAGATTCCTATGGGATATAATTGTATTTTGACGTTCATTTTTATTCAACACTGGTACATTACTATTTGTCCAGTTTATGCACATCATAGTATGTATATTTCATTCACAATTTAGCAAATTTATACGCATTTGTTTTACTTTCAATCACTTCCTGCTTCAGAACACATGTATTCCTCCACGTTTCTTGACTGCTCCTTTCATGAGACTTTTTTCCAAAGACATTATTTTTGATTTCCATTATCATTTTTGAAGCAAAACTCACACACCCGTCATGATAAACCGTAAACCTAATATTACCATTAGATGTAAAACTGGTGGGAATGAATGATTGCATATCAATATAAGATTTCTTGTATACTTTCAAATATCAATTCAATCCATTGTTTAAAGTGGAACCAGTTATATTATTTATTCACAGTATGGTCTATTCATGCATTGTCTCTATATTGATAGACACAGGGTACACCTCTGTGTACCCTCAATAATAATTTGTATATCTTCAAAATTTTGCTCACAGAAATGGTGGAAGAAAGACTCATGTCAACTGATATACATATACATTTTATCACAGTAATATTCTGGACACAAAATACAAAGGTCACACTTAGGATTGTCCCGAAGCCTAAATGGAAAGTGAACATGGATTACTAAAAACATCCATGTCTTGGATGCCTAATTCTCTCAAATGTCAATCCTATTGGTGAGTACATATTTCTTTCTTCCCAAGATTATATATTCAACCTCAACCATGTTGAAAATGTCTAATCCTATCACTCACTTTATATTTTGTCTGATTTCCTAATGTCTCTATTGATATCTCTTTTCCTACATATTTTCCCCAGTTCATCATAGTGACTGATTCTTCACATGTGCTGACATTTACATTCACTCTTTATCCGAAACCCTATTGCAAAAGAACTTTTTGTCCAAATACTATACTCACTCTTTTTTCTAAACCTACCGACTATCTACCTAATCCTACCGACTATCCCTTTTTGACTGGATGAACTCTTCAACAATCAACCATCTAAGGTACAAGGTCCTATGCCATTGTATATTGATTTATCTGAGACATCTGGGCAGAACATAATTCAAAGATAAGTATCCCAATCATGGGCCCAATGCCTTTCTGGTATTCAAATCTTACCTAGATTTCAGTTTTCATAATTACATTTCACCTGTATATTCTTATAAATATTGCAGGTTCCCAATACCATTATTCATCCAACAGAATGATTCCTACCACAAATCGAACATGTTATTAATCCTAACTATACACTTTTCCCTCAATCCAACTTTACAGAAGAGCAGGGACAGAGTTGGTCTTACAATACAGGGGTGTAGGGGACCTTCCACCTGTTGACAACCTCAAAGGTCCATGCAGATATGATCCCTGGAGAAGATGCAGGCAGCTATGAAAGGCCTGAGAGAGCAAACGTCATCTTCCATGGCAAACAACCCGGTCAGGTTAAAAGCATGTGTCTGAATCATCCTCTCTCTTCTTAATGTAGGGAAGATTGACCAAACTAGGCCTGTGTGGAGAGCTGTTCCCAGGTGCCTATTGTTTCTATACCATTCGAACTTGTGAAAGTTTCACAGGAAGTAGGGGCATCCTCCATATTATGAGACCCTAGGAAGCAAATGTTAGGACAAAGTGGTTGCAAATGCAGTGACCACATTCAGTTCCTGAAGGAAGTGACCTCACCTCACATCCTTGTTGATGGAACTCTCCGAATTTGGGTTCCAGGAAGCCAGGCATCCAGACCCAGTCCAAGCTCCAGTCACAGTGGTCTCACTTGTTTGGATTTACCAAGGACAGAGTCAGTCTTTTGTGGTACCTAGTGATGTGAGGATGGCCAAATGCCAGGAAAGTTCTGAAGAGGGGCCCTTCCAGAGAAAGAAGTTAGAGGCTCACTGCTGTCTCCTGACAACTTCACAGAGTTGACCCAGAAGACCAGATCTGAGACAGGACAGGCCATTTCTGGGGAACATAGTATTGCCCTCCAGTCAGAGGACACTCTGGATAGTTTCAGACCTACTTGGGGGAAGGAGGTGACTTCGTGGGTGTTTGAGTGGGTTTGTGGTTTTTTCTCATGTTCTGAGAATAGTTAGGAAAGGGGGTTTGTTTGGTTTGGAGTGAACTGTTTCTAGTTAGTCCTTTGACAAGGCGAGTGATTCTATGTCTGTGTATCCCACTGTGTCCATGGTTGTAGACATTAGAAAAGAGAATGCCTCAATGGGTGTGTCCTGTCAAAGAGAAAATTTCCAAGCATTCATCCTGGCCATTTTATAAATGGACTGTGGCTTGCCTTATCATTGGGCAACACCTATTATTTTCTTACGTTCCTGTATCCTTCCTGAATTCTGGCCACTCTCCAAAATAGGCTCATGGTTTTGTGTACAAGATATGTACCACTTCCAAGCTCTGTGACATGGCCATGTACTGGATAGCTGAAGGGAATGCATCTCAGAAAACTCTGATATCAGTGTGACCAGTAAAGTCTCAGTGGAGAAACCCTGCTTTGGGCCTTTTGATTACCTATTGTTTTGTTGCCCTGAATATCAGGAACATCTTTTCCTCAGGCTACTCCTTCCTGAAGCCTGAAGAAAACAGTTTTCACATGGAAATGAATGGGCATTTTACCTTTGTGTTTTACAATAAAACCTTCACAGAGATTAGGCTCTCATTAACTTAAAAATACTTTTAAATTTTATCTAAGTGTAAAAAGTAACATGTAACTGTACATATCTTTTTGATAACAAGTCCAATTATACAACACAAATGATACACATAAATCTCCAACATGTTTTTATTTTAAGCCTAGAATTACCATACAACCTTAGAACATTTCTGTTTTCATACTTATATTTCACTTCTATAGTCTTATAAATATCGCAGGTTCCCAATAACATTATTCACTCAGCAGAACAATTCCTAACCCAAATCGTACATGTTATTAACCCTAACCATACACTGTTCCCTCAATCTAACTTTACAGAAGAGCAGGGAAAGAGTTGGTCTTACAATACAGGAATTTAGGGGATCTTCCACCCGCTGAGAACCTCAAACGTCCATGCAGAAATGATCCCTGTAGAAGATGTAGGAAGCTATGAAGGACCTGAGAGAGTAAGAGTCACCTTCCATGGCCAACAACCTGGTCAGGATGAAGGGTTGTGTCTGAATCTGCCTCTCTCTTCTTAATGTAGAGAAGATGGACCAAAACAGGCCAGTGTGGAGAGCTGCTCTGGAGTGCCTATGGATGATATATCATTCTAACTTGTGAAAGTGTCACAGGTAGTAGGGGCAGCCTCCATCTCATGGGGCCTTGGAAGCAACAATTAGGACAATGTGTTTGCCAAGGTAGTGACCTCATTCAGTTCCTGAAGGAAGTGACCTCACCTCACTTCCTTGGTGTTCGAAATCTCTGAACATGTGGTCCAGGAAGCCAGGCACCCACAGCCAGTCCCAGTCCCAGTCCCAGTGATCTCACTTGTTTGGATTTACCAAGGACAGAGTCAGTCTTTCTTGGTACCTACTGATGTGAGGATGGCCAAATGCCAGTAAAGCTCTGAAGAGGGCCCTTTCCTGAGAAACCAGGTTGTGGCTCACCGCTGGCTCCTGTCAACTTCACAGAGTTGGACAAGGAGAACAGATCTGAGACAGAACAGGCAATTTCATGGAAACATAGTATGGCCCACCAGTCAGAGGACACTGCGGATAGTCACAGACCTACTTGGGGGAAGGAGGTGCATTTGTGGGTGTGGGTGTGTGTTTGTGGTTTTGTCTCATGTTCTGAGAATAGGTAAGAAAGGCAGTTTGTTTTGTTTGGAGTTAATTGATTCTAGTAAGTCGTTTGAAAAGGCGAGTGTTTCTAGGTCTGTGTATCCCACTGTGTCAGGGGTTGTAGACATTAGAAAAGAGAATGCTTCAATGGATGTGTCCTGTCTAGTAGAAAGCTTCCCCTGATTCATACTTCCCATTTATGAATGGACTGTGGCTTGCATTATTGATGGGCAACCCCTGATATCTTCCTAAGTTCCTGTTTTCTTTCTGAATTCTGGCCACTTTCCAGAATAGGCTCATGGTTTTGTGTCCAAGATGTATACCACCACCAAGCTCTGTGACATGGCCATGTACTGGATAGCTGAAGGGAATGGCGAGCAATTCAGAAAACTCAGATATCAGTGTAATCAGGAAAGTCTCAGTGGAGAAATACTGCTTTGGTTACCTATTGTTCTGTTGCCCTCAATGTCAGGAAGGTCTTTGCATCTGGCCACCCCTTTGGGAAGCCTAAAGAAAACAGTTTTCAAATGAAAATCAATGGGCATCACCTGTGACTCTTTGCTTAATTGCATTGGAAAGGCATATGTCTGAATCAGGCTCTAGGTCCTGTGTTAGGCTTTGGCTTAGATTCTCAGCACATGATGGATGTAAAGAAAATCCCATGTTTGCATCCAAAACTAAATTGGCCAAAAGAGCAGTCATTATGGAAGAAGTCTCTCACCTTCCCCTGTAAGGTTCCTGACCTCCATCAAGTGAGAATAGGAACCTTTGGATCAAATGAGTTCTTCAAAGCCCTTTAGAGGCTATCCCATAGGTGCTTGGGTTTGCTCCTGAATCCAAATCACATAAAGAATCTATACCTGACAGTCAGTAGGCCTCAAATTGGAGGAGCAAAGCAATATTAATAGCAGGCCTATTTGATCACTCCTGGTTCCCCGGACGAGTGTCCAGGACACCCTGACTTTAGGCAAATGAGGGGCAATGGAGGTTATTTTGGACACTGTCTTGGGCTGTGCCCCTCATGGAAACCTCAAGCCAGAGGTAATGATGAGTGTCCATATGGAAGAAGATGAGGGCCATGTGGGAGTGTTTTGGTTTTAATTGTGGTCATGTGTGGCTGTTGGAATAGATGACTGGGTCCACCTTGGCTTTAACTCTGTTGTGATTCCCCTTAGAGACTGAGTTGTGAACCTCACCTCAGAGACGTATTGCCATGAATTGTGTTGGGATTTAAGGAGGATTCACATGAGAGTCACCCTTGTAAAATGAGATCTAGGCCCAGGGTGGCTGTTCACCGAGCACTGGGAATCTCAGCCAGGTTACCACATGATTTTATTCTGAAAGACTTGGCAGCCATATATGAGAGTCAAAACACACATGGATGTCACAATGTAGATCCCAATGGGCCTGGATTCATGTGATCATTTGGCCACTGTTTGGGAAGCCTTGCCTGTGAGACTTCTGCAGAGATTTCATTGAAATGAGCTTCCTAACCATTTAATAGTTCCAGAATGAAATGAAACACACAGTGCCTCCAACTTCAACCTTGAAAAATGGGTAGATAAATACCAAGAAATTTTTAAACTTCCCATGACCAGGTGGCACTGGAGAATCTTTGGATATCCTGTGGCTGATCATGAGATTACAAGACAGTGCTTTGATTGACTGGTTTTCATAAAAATGGTTCAGAACAGAGATACCAGGAAGTTGGAGCCTGCTGAGAGGTGGGCCTACAGCAGTGCTGGGCAGGTGTGCAATAAAACAACTGTGGTGGGGCCATGTGGATCTTCCATTGGCTTCCAAATGACTTGTGACTGACATGGTGCAGCCAGCAGACCCTTGTATGTAAAGGCATCTTGTTATATGGACAGGATTCAGGGCAATGTTTAGAATCAGATTGCTATGGTCTAGGGGGCAAGTCATGTGGGATATAAGCCTGGTTGGTGCATTCTCCTGCAGACCCTGACCTACCAAAAGTGACAGAACTCACTCACGCACCGGGTAACAGTTGAATTCTTTGTATATCATGAAGCAAATACCAAAATCACAGTGCAGCAGCAAGAAACACGACGCAAAGTGGAGGATGACCAAATGGCCTCACAGTCCACATGTGGATACACTTATCCCCCAGTTGCCACAGTTTACCTACTAAAGAAAATTCAGCACTGCTGCCACATATTCAGTGGAAAATAAGAAACCATGTCCTCGAGGTAACATAGATGCAGACACAGCTTTGATTGTCTCACTACAATGGAAGCTAAATCTCCCGACAACAACATATATTTCAAGTGCCCAAACTCAGAGTGAGTTTCTCAAGAAGGATTTAGGGAACCAGAGCTCCATGTTTGTGGACTGTTTTCCCTGTCCCTTACTTTTGAAATCTCCTCTTCCGTCTTCAAGGTTGTGAACTCCTGAGCATATTCCATTCCAGATATTTATTCACAGATTTTCTAACTCTTCTCCTCTAATTGTGCCTTAGTCTCCGTGATTGTAATGTCAAGGCATCCCTTTCTCTGTATCCTATTCAGCACATGTATTTTTACATGCTATTATAGAATCTTACCTGATACCACACGTACATTCTTGTGAGGTGACTGACTTGGCAGATAGAAATTGTAAGAGATCACTCCTCCTAAAAGCTGTTGGAACTGAAAATTCAATCTATGAGTGAGCTTCCTTGTTTAACAACATTATACATAAATACATATTCAATAAAATAAATACATTTGGATCTGTAGATGACATATATTTCATGGTGAATTTCAATTGGAATATATTATGCTATTTTTAATGTCTGTGTGTTTGTGTATGTATATATATATATACACACTCTCCAGATTTTTCAAAATATGAAATATATGTCTTGTTATACACTCCCTAAACTCATTCATATTCAAGTATGTGTATTTATAATCAAATTTTCACAAGAGTATTCTCAAAATTATTCATTCACCTGATATACATATTTGTTTCCTAGTACTGAAAACTATCTTCAGTGAAAGGTGCATACAAATCCTAATATTTCCACAGTAACTGAACCAGTTTAACATCAATACAAGTAGATTCCTATGGGACATGTTGTGCATTTTGACATTTATTTTATTCAACACTGGTACATTACTATTTCTTCAGTTTATGCTCATCATAGCAAATATATTTCATCCAAAAGTTTGCAAATTTATAGGCATTTTGTTCACTTTCAATCACTTTATTCTACAGAACACATGTATTCCTCCATGTTTTTGATGGGTCTTTTCATGAGACTTCTTTCCAAACACATTATTTTCGATTTCCATGATCACTTTTGAAGCAAAACTCAAAGACACTTCGTGATAAACCATAACCCTAATATTACCATTAGATGTATTGCTGGTTGGAATGAATGATGGTATATCGATATAAGATTTCTTATATATTTTCAGATATGAATTCAATCTATTATTTAAAGTGGGACCAGTTATATTATTGATTCACAATGTGGTCTATTCATGCACTATCTCTATATTCATAGACACAGTGTACACCTCTTTGTACCACCAATACTAATTTATAGGACTTCAAAACATTGCTCCCAGAAATGCTGGAAGAAATACTAATGTCACGCGATCTACATATACATTTTATCACAGTAATATTCTGGACACAAAATGCAAAGGTTACACTTATGATTGTACCAAAGCCTAAAAGGAAAGTGAACAGGGATTACTAAAAACATCCATGTCCACATTGCCTAATGCTCTCAAATGTCAATCCTATTGGTGACTACATATTTGTTTCTTCCTAAGATTATATATTCAAACTCAACCCTGTTCAAAATGTCTAATCCTATCACTCACTTTGTACTTTCTCTGATTTTGTAATGTCTCTATTATTATCTGATTTCCTACATATTTTCCAAAGTTCATCATTGTGACTGAATCTTCATATGTGCTGACATTTACCTTCACCCTCTAACAGAAACCCTATTGCTAAAGAAGTTTTTTTTCCAAATCCTATACTCACTCTCCTTCCAAAACCTACCAACTATCTTCCTAATCTTACCTACTATCCCTTTTTGACTGGATGTTCTCTTCCACATTCAATCATCCAATGTACAAGGTCCTATGCCATTGTATATTAATTTATCTGAGACATCTGTGCAGAAAGTAAGTCAACACTAAGTATACCAATGAAGGGCCCAATGCCCTTCAGGGTTTCAAATCTTAGATTTCTGTTTTCATACATATATTTCACCTACATATTCTTATAAATATCGTAGGTTCCCAATAACATTATTCATCCAGCAGAATAGTTCCTAACACAGATTGAACATGTTATTAACCCTAACCATACACTCTTCCCTCAATCTAACTTTACAGAAGAGCAGGGACAGAGTTGGTCTTACAAGACAGAAATTAAGGGATCTTTCACCTGCTGAGAACCTCAAAGGTCATTAAAGATGATCCCTGGAGAAGATGTAGGAAGCTATTAAGGACCTCAGAGAGCAAAAGTCATCTTTCATTGCAAACAACCTGGTCAGGATGAAGGGTTGTGTCAGAATCAGCCTCTCTCTTCTTAATGTAAAGAAGATGCAGCAAACCAGGCCTGTGTGGAGAGCTGTTCCTGGGTGCCTATGGTTTTATACCATTCTAACTTGTGAAAATGTCAGAGTAAGTAGGTGCAGCCTCCATCTCATGGGACCCTTGGAAGCAACTGTTAGGACAAAGTGGTTGCCAAGGTATGGACCTCATTCAGTTCCTGAAGGAAGTGACCTCACCTCACTTCCTTGGTGATGGAATTCTCTGAACTTGGGATCCAGAAAGCCAGGCATCCAGAGCCAGTCCCAGTCACAGTCCCAGTGGTCAAAATTTTTCGGATTTACCAAAGACAGAGTCAGTCTTTCTTGGTACCTACTTATGTGAGGATGGCCAAATGCCAGGAAGGTCTGAAGAGGGGCCTTTCCTGAGAAAGCAGATAGTGGCTCACCACTGGCTCCTTACAGATTCACAAAGTTGGCTACAGAGACTAGATCTGAGACAGGACAGCCCATTATGAGGGAATTTCTTATGGCCCACCATCAAACGACACTCCGTATTGTCACAGACGTACTTGGGGGTCTGTGTGGGTGTGGGTGTGGGTATTGGTTTGTGGTTTTGTCTCATGTTCTGAGAATAGGTAAGAAAGTCGGTTTGTTTGGTTTGGTGTGAACTGATTCTAGTAAGTCGTTTGACAAGGCTAGTCTTTCTATATCTGTGTATCCCACTGTGTCCATGGTTGTAGACAATAGAAAAGAGAATGCATAAATACATGTGTCCTTTCTAGTAGAAATCTTCCCAGCATTCATTCTGCCCAATTTATGAATGGTCTGCGGCTTGCCTAATGGATGGGCAACACCTAATATCTTCTTAAGTTCCTGTTCTCTACCTGAATTATGGGCAACCTCCAGAATACACTCATGGTATTGTGTCCAAGATATGAACCACCTCCATGCTCTGTGATACAGCCATGTACTAGAGAGCTGAAGGAAATGATGAGCATCTCAGAAAACTCAGATATCAGTGTGACCAGGAAAGTCTCAATGGAAAAACCCCGCTTTGGGCCTTTTGCTTACATATCCTTCTGTTGCCCTGAATGTCAGGAAGGTCTTTGCCTCAGGCTATGCCTTTTTGAAGCCTGAAGAAAACAGTTTTCAAATGGAAATGTATAAACATTACCTGTGGCTCTTTCTTAATTGCTTTGGAAAGGGATGTGTCTGAATCAGCCTCTGGGCCCTGTGTGAGGCTGTGGCTTAGATTCTCAGCACCTGATGGATCTAAAGAAAAATCCCATGTGTGCATGCAAATCAAAAAGCCAAAAGAGCAGTCATTTTGGATGAAGTTTCTCGCCTTCCTCTGTAAGGTTTCTGACTTCCATCATTGAGAATATGGATCCTTTGGGTCAAATGAGTTCTTCAAAGCCCTGCAGACACTAGACCATAGGTTCTTGGGTTTTCTCATGACTCCAATTAACATAAAGAATCTAAACACCACAGTCAGTAGGCCTCAAAATTGAGAATAAGAGCAATATTAACGGCAGGCCTCTTTGAACACTCCTGGTTCACAGGAAGGATGTCCCGGCCACACTGACTTTAGGCAAATGGATGCAAGGGAGCTTATTTTGGACACTGTCTTAGGCTGTGCCCCTCATGGAAACCTCCAGCCAGAGGTTATGATGAGTGTCTATATGGAAGAAAATGAGGGCCATGTGGGAGTGTCTTGATTTTAATTGCGGTCATTTGTGTGGCGCTTGGAATAGATGACTGGGTCCACCTGGGCTTGAACACTCGTGTGATTCTCCTTAGAGACTGAGTTCTGGAACTTACCTCAAAGAAGTATTGCCTTGTATTGTGTTGGGATTTTAGGAGGCCATGCATGAGAGTCGCCCTTGGAAACTGGGATCTATGCCCAGGTTGGCTTTCCACAGAGCACTGGGAATCTTGGGAAGGATATCACATGATTTTATTCTTAAAGACTTGCCAGCCATAGTTGCTAGTCAAAACACATATGGACCTCAAATTGTAGACCTCAATAGGTCTGGCTTCATGGGACCTTTGGGCCTGTCTTTGGGAAGCCTTGCGTGTGATAGTTCTCCAGAGCTTTCATTGAAATGAGCTTCCTCTCCATTTAATCATTCCTGAATGAATTGAAACCCACAGTGCCTCCAACTTCACCCTTGAAAAGTGGCTAGATAAATACCTTTAAATTTTTGACATTCCCATGACCAGGTGGACCTGGAGAACCTTTGGATGTCCTATTGATGACCATCAGTGTACCAGACAGTGCCTTGATTGACTGGGTTCCATGAAAATGGTGTAGAACAGAGATGCCAGTAATTTGGAGCCTGCTGAGTAGTCGGCCTAGAGCAGTGGTGTGCAGGTGTGTGTTAAAACATCTGTGGTCGGGTCATCTGCATCTGCCCTTCGCTTCCAAATGGTTTGTGACTGACATGGTACAAGCCCCAGATCCTTGTATGTAAAGGCATCTTGTTATATGGAGAGGATTCAGGGCAATGTTTACACTCAGATTGCTATGGTCAAGAGGACAAGCTATGTGGGATAGAAGCCTTGTTGGTGCATTCTCCTGCAGACCCTTACCCACCACACGTGACAGAACTCCCTCCATCACTGTGTCCCAGTTGAACTTCTTGTATTTGGTGAAGCAAATATCAAACTCCCAGTGCAGCTGCAAGAAACACCACAAAAATTGGAGGATGACCAATGGCTTCACATTCCACCCTGGGAGACACTTAGCCACCAGTGGCCACAGTTTCCCTACAAAGAGAGAATTCAGCACTGCTGCCTCATGTTCATTGGAAAATAAGAAACAATGTCCTCTAGGTCACATAGATGCTGACCCAGCTTTGATCGTCTCACTATAAAGGAAGCTAAAGCTCCTAAAAACAACCTCAGATGAAGTTTCTCAAGAAATATTTAGGCCTGCAGAGCTCCATGTTTGTGGAGTTTTTACCCTGTCCCTGACTTTTGGAAACTCCTATACCACCTCCAAGGTTGTGAACTCCTGAGCATTTTCCATTCCAGTTGTGTATTCACAGATTTTCTAACTCTTCTCCTCTAATTGTGTCTTACATGGGATGAAGGTAATGTCAAGGCATTGTTCTGAATACACATTGGATTCTTTTTCCAATTTTCCATTTGAAATACTGAATCCCTGACTGTCAGGCGTAGAAGGAATTCACCTTCAAAGAATAGCCTGACACTTACAAGAAACAGCCCCCATGGAGACATCCTGTCTGGGAGACATCCTGTAGCCAACTGTGTCTCTGAGACATCCTGTTGCCATCTGTATTCCTGAAACATCCTGAGTTTATCTCACCTTGTGAAGACATCCAGGAACTTTGGATAAGAGAGCTTTCCCATCTCCAGCATATAAATGCCCCTGTGTGAAAAATAAATGTTTGCAGCTTGATCAGAACTCCTGTCTTGCTGTCATCTCTCGTGTCTCTTGTCCCTTCATTCCTCCGCATCTAGGTTCGCTGCCCCTGTTGATGTGTCTTTCCAGCCGTGACTACTGGCACCCACTGACTGGGGCTCGAGCCTTTGACTGATTGGGAACCACGTCCTCCTGGAAGACTTCATCAAGTGGAGCTCGCGATTGCCTCAGCAGACACCACAAAGAGACAGATCCAGGAGGAGAGTGGGGATGACGCACGGTGAGTGACCCACCATGGGACAAGCAGTTTCGTCACATGATTTGTTTTTGCCAGGCCTCAAGGAGTCCTTCAAGACATGGGGGGTGCGTGTTAAGAAAAAGGAGTTAAAATTTTTCTTCTAATACATAGGAGAATTGTGTCCATGGTTTCACATTGAAGTGACCATTGATGGCAAAAGATGGCTTAGAGTAAGAGACTGTTTAAAAGATTATTATGAAACCTTTGGCCCAGAAAAAGTGCCAGTTCCCACCTTTTCTTACTGGAACTTAATTAATGAAATTCTTAAAAGTTCACCCTTTGACAATGGTACCTTACAACTTGTCAGGATTGGAGAAGAGACTATGCAAAACACCTCTCGTCTCCCCACGGCATGCCCATCAGTTAGTATAGACATTGACCCTTCTCAGTCTCCCCAGGACCCTGGGAACCTTCCTAGTCCCCCTCAAAATACCACCCTAATGAATAAGGCTCCAATGGTTACCAAACACCTTTATCGAGTTTTAAATCCCAGAGACACATTGACCCCTGGGACGGAGGCTACCTTGGAGAAGGAAGCAGCAAGCTACCATTCAGAAGATGCGCCACCTCTCAGGACCCTGCCACAGCCTATAGGACTTACACATCTACCTACCTCCTATATCCCTCCTGCCTTTTGTGCTCCAGCCTTTCAGGAGCAAAATGCAACCCAGATATTTTTCCCCACTTCCCTTGCCTAGCCTGGCTCCCTTGTGAGAGTCTCTCCAACATAGACGGGAACAGATCAAACTTTTAAAAGAATTAAGATCCCTAGACTCTGAGCTCTGTTCATTAGCCTTAGGCACGGAGTCAATGCAAGCTGGCCCACGGCGGTCTAATACAAAGGCTAAGCCACTCCATCAGCCTGTTCTCGCCTTCCCAGTCACCCGCAGTCAGATAGATAAGCCTGCCCAGGCTGAGGTCAAAGACTTAGACGAGGATCAAGAGGAGGAAGTGGGGGAAATGGATCAAGGAGATCAGGACTCAGAGGATGAGGAGTTCACCCCTAGGCAGGAAGGAACCCAGAGTGTCTACAATAAAATTAAGCCTGCGTTTTCTTGAAAAACATAAAAAGACTTGTGCTCACAATGGCCCCACTGTGCCCTACAAGTTGACTTTATTAGAAAGCCACAGCACACAATGGCTTACTCCCAATGATTGGAAATTTTTAGACCGAGCTACCCTCAGTGCAGGAGATTTCCTGTTATGGAATGAAGATTTCAAGGAGCACTGTCAGGAAACTGCTCAAAAAAAATTAACTAAGGCCTCCTCTAAATCCTGAACTTATGTTAAGCTAGTGGGCTATGCGCCATTTGACACTAAAACTAAATAGGCACGTTACCCTGCTGGAATTTTGGTGCAGATTCAGATGGCTTGCTTACATGCTTGGAGATGCCTCCCTCAAACTGGCTCGGCTACCACTTCTTTGGCAAAAATTTGACAAGGACCCAACGACCCTTATAGAAACCTTGTTCCCCGGCTTAACCTAGCTGCAGAATGCTTGCTTGGACCAAGCGAAAGCAAAAGAACTTTTGTAAAACATCTTGCCTTTGAAAACGCCAACCCGGCATGTCAGGATGTTCTTCGACCACATAAGGAAAAAGGGAAACTTTCGGACTTTATTAGACTCTGTGCAGGGGTGGGTGCAGCCCATGCCATGGGTCTCGCCTTACATGCCCCCTTTACCAAGGCCTTTCACAATCCTTGCTCATGTACTTGCTTTACTTGTAAACAACCTGGCCATTTTGCACGCAAGTGTCTGAAAGAAAAACAAAGCCTAGGAATATCGTCTCCTCAAACTGGGGCTAAACTGCCCCCAGCTACCCTTTGTTCTAGATGTGGTAAATGTCATCACTGGGCCAGTAAGTGTAGATCTAAGACAAATGGCCTCAGACAGCCTATTTCTTCCTGCTTCTCAGGAAACCCCCTGCGGGGCCAGCCCCTGGCCACGACCTCCCCCAGGACAAAACCAGGGGCAATAAGGTTTATTCCCTTCCAAACTCCAAACCTACCACAAAATTCTTCCCCACAATTGCCTCCCTCCAACTAGCCACCCCAGGCAGCGCAGGATTGGACCTCTGTGCCACCACCGATACAATATTAGACTCAATGCAAGGGCACCAGATAATACCCACTAGAATTATGGGTCCCCCTTCATCTCATACGAGTGCCCTTATTCTTGGAAGAGCCTCTGCTACCTTAAATGGTGTTCAGGTCTTCCCTGGCATTAATGATAATGATTTCACTGGAGAAATAAAAATACTAGCAACAGCTATTAATGGAGTTGCGGCCATCCCAGCAGGAACAAGACTTGCACAATTAATATTCCTTCCCTTGGATTCAGGAGGCACTTCCACAGCCCAAACATACAATGGGGGACAGCCTCCCTTGGCTCCTCGGATGTATATTGGGTTCAGCCCATTTCTCACAATAGACCCACCCTTACCTTACTTATTGAAAAAAAGGAATTCCAAGGAATTCTAGATACTGGAGCTGATGCCACAATTATTTCTCACAAATACTGGCCATCAGGTTGGCCCATCACCCCATCCTTGAATGACCTAAAAGGGTTAAGAGTCAAAAAATCCCCATGTCAGTTCTAGGGCTCTTAGCTTTACTGATAAAGAGGGTAATAAGGTGACTGTCACTCCTTTCATTGTTCCTGACCTCCCTGTTAACCTATGGGGCCGAGATATTTTGAGTCAAATGGAAGTCATTCTTGCCAGTCCCAATTCCATGGTGACTCATCAAATGCTTCCTATAAATTTTGTCCCTGGTACAGGCCTTGTGAGACTGAGACAAGGACTGGTGGGGACTATAAAACCCATAAAAAAACAAATACATATGGACTTGGGTATTCTGATTTTTAGTGTCGGTTCCTGACCCTCCTGTACCCCATGCAGATAAAATTATTTGGGAGACTCAGACTCTTGTGTGGGTGGATCAGTGGCCCCTTACCCCCCCAAAAAATTGGAGGCTGCCTCCATGTTAGTGCAGGAACAGCTGGCAGCCGGCCATGTAGAGCCCTCAATCTCACCATGGATTACTCCTATTTTTGTTATCAAGAAAAAATCAGACAAGCGGCATCTTTTACAATATTTGTGTGCCAGTAATATAGTTATGTGCCTGATGGGAGCACTACTGCCTCGAATTCCCACACCAATGGCTATTCCCAAAACTATTGTAAAATGGTTATTGACTTAAAAGTTTGCTTTTTTACCATTCCTTTACATCCTGAGGATAGACCCTATTTTGCCTTTAGTCTCCCTTGCATTAATTTCCACGGCCCTATGCAGAGATTTCAATGGAAGGTTCTTCCCCAAGGTATGGCCAACAGCCCTAGTCTTTGCTAAATATAAGTTGTTCAAGCAGTAGACCCTGTGAGAGAGTGATGACCACAATTTTATGTTTTACATAATATGGATGAATTTTTAATTGCTGCACCTAATTACCATGACCTTAATAATTGTTACTTGGACCTTTAGAAAACCCTCACTACCTTGAGACTACGGATAGCTCCTGATAAGGTTTAAACACAGGACCCTTATACCTATTTGGGCCTTAAACTTCAAGATAATCAGATCCAAATTCATAAAATACAACTGCGTGTGAACCATCTTCACACCCTTAATGATTCTCAAAAATTACTGGGAGATATTCAATGGCTAAGAACATATTTAAAATTATCCACTTGTGTACTTTTGCCCCTTAATGATATTTTGAGAGGTGATTCCTACCCTTCCTCCCCTCAAAAGCTTACTCCCGAGGCATGACAGGCATTAAACCAAGTCACAGAGGCCATTGCCAAACAGTTTGTTACACAAATTTCTTATAACCTTCCTCTGGTTCTGGTTCTTTTACACACTCCTCATATACCCTCAGGAAAATTTTGGCAGTGATATCCATATTTTAAAAATAAAGGCTTCCCCTTGCTTTGGGTCCATTTATCCACCACATCCTCCAAGTTTATTACTGTTTATCTTGCTCAGGTAGCTTCTATTATTATTAAAGGTCGTTTGCTTTCTCGACAACATTTTGGCAAAGACCCTGATAATATTTTAATTCCATATACTAATGACCAAACCCAATATTTACTACAGAGAGGGGATGAATGGGGTATTGCCCAATCAGGCCATTTGGGAACAATTGATAACCACGTCCCCAATGACACCCTTTTACATTTTGTCCAGATACATCCATTTATTTTTCCCAAAATTACTCAAAAGGCTCCCAGTTCAAAGCCCTTACTGTCTTTACAGACGGTTCCAGTAATGGCTGTGCGGTCTTTGTTGTCAATAACCAGCCTACCACCTTTGATACTGTCTATCATTCAGCACAGTTTGTGAAATTGTTTGCCATAACACAAGTTTTTATAACATTTTGTGATAATCCTGTTAATATTCATACAGACAGTGCCTACAATGCTCATTCTGTGCCCCTGCTGGAGATTTCACCCGCCATTAAAGCTTCTTCCAATGCGGCCTTTCTGTTTCACCAGCTTCAGCAGCTAATTCAGGCCAGACAACACCCATTTTTCTTAGGACACATCAGGGCACACTCTGATCTTTCCGGCCCTCTAACACAGGTAATGCTCAAGCTGATGCAGCAACTCCTACCATCTTTCCAATTTTTGGTGGCTCCATTCAATAGGCCACGGAGCTAAACAATCTTCACCAACTAAATTCCCAGAGCCTTCGATTACTTGTAAAATTACCAGGCAACAGAAACAAGAAATAGTAAAAGAATGCCCTGCTTGCACTCTCTCCCTCCCCATTCAACACTTGGGAGTTAACCCCCGAGGATTACTGCCAAATCAGGTTTGGCAAATGGATGTTACTCATTTTCCTGAATTTGGAAAAACCAAATATATACACGTTTCTATCGATACCTTCAGCAGCTTTATTTTTGTATCACCACATTCTGGAGAGGCTACCAAAGATGTCCTTTCTCATCTTGTTTCAGCCTTTTCCATAATGGGTAAACCAATACATATTAAAACGGATAATTGTCCTCCATATACCAGTGCCAAGTTTAAACAGTTTTGTGCTACCTTGCAATTTTGTCATCCTACTGCAATTCAATACAAACCTCAGGGCCAAGGCATTGTGGAATGTTCCACCTTACCTTAAAGACTTGGCTATTTCACCTTAAGGCTTCCGCCCTTGTATTTACCACTCACAGGCATTGCCTTAACCATGCATTATTTGCCCTTTCTTTTCTTACCCTAGACAGTGAAGGCCTTTCGGCTGCAGACACACACTGGCATCCCTTTTCCAATTCTGATCAGCCACCTGTTATGTGGCGAAATCCCCTTACAAATAAATGGAAATGCCCACATCCTGTCCTCATCTGGGAATGAGGCTCAGCTTGTGTTTTGGACCAAGAGCTAGCAGCCCCAAGATGGTTACCAGAATGCCTGGTTAAACAGGTTAATGACTTACCTCAAACCGGGGATGGAGGCCCTCTCCCTGAGTACAAATTTTCCCCTTTTTCGGATCCATCCAACAATCTGTGTGAGGATCCTGCTTAAGGCACTTCTGCTGAACAGGTTTGTACACGGAGGCCTGGGCCCTCCACCTTCCAACATCATGGAGTACCTTCCCCCCCTCCCCCCGTGAAGGCAAGGGAGGATCTTGGACTCAGGCTCCCACTAGTTGGAACCAGACTGCTGACTGCATGACTAAGGTGGCTTACCTCCGTGCCGAGGTTGACCATAAATTCAGAGGAGTTCATCAGCCTAAATGGGTATGTGTTAACAAGCCAAAGATTATTCCCCCTAGTACAAGTAAAGCTCTCCAAAATTGTTCTGCAACCCGTACGCATACCCAGGCGATGCATGTCTCTTGTTTTGTGTCGGCCTCAATTTGTGTTAACAAGCAGGGAGAATGATTTTTTGAAGCCTCCCTAACTAAAACTCATGAAGCAGGGGGGACCACTATTCATTATACCCCCGTTCTCTTTGACCAGGGAGGAGAAGGCAAATACACCAAGCTACAGTCAGCTGGGTGCCAAGGCACTGTCGGAAAAACTTCCTACTGGCCCATTAAGGACCCTACAGGGGTCTCTGATGGTAGAGGACCCACTGATGCAGTCAAGCATCCTCAGATAATCAAACTTTTGAAACCCCAAATCCCTGAGCTCACATATCATCCCTTAATGTAGCCGAAATCCCAGTTCCCAGGTTTAGATACAAATACATTAGATATTTTGCAAACTACCTTCTCCTTCCTTAATAATTCCAACCCCACCCTTGCTGGTAATTGCTGGCTCTGCATGACAACAGGGGCAAGCATGCCTATGGCAGTTCCTATTAATTCTACTATGGACAATGATAATACATGCCAACCCGGATTTCCCTTTAAAGTACAGCCTATAGGCACTTTTACATTATGTCTGTTAGGCGTGATGCAGAATAATACCTATGATATGGATTTTGGAATTGCTTCCTTTGGAAATTGCTCAACAGTACAAAATTATTCCTCACCCATCCCATCTCTTTGTCCCCCCAATGGCACAGTTGTTATGTGTGGAGGAAATGTGGCCTTCCCCAGGCTTCCAGCGAATTGGAACAGTGGCTGTGTTCTTGCCTTATTACTCCCTGATATAACTATTGTCCCAGGAGACGAACCTCTAGCCTAGACACCTTAGTCAAAAGACAGAGGCGGGCGATACAGGCCTTATCACTTATTGCCAGCCTTGGAATAACAGCTGCTGTGGGCACAGGTACACTGGCTTAGGCACGGCAATACACCCTTACCATCGCCTGTCTCAACAACTTAAAATGATGTACAAACTCTATCAGAAACCATTAAAGATTTGTAGGACCAAATAGACTTCCTGGCAAAAGTGTTCCTTCAAAACAGATGAGGCTTAGATTTGCTGACTGCTAACCAGGTAGATATTTGATTGGCCTTAGGGGAACGATGCTGCTTTTATGCCAATAAATCAGTCATAGTATGCACTAAATTTAAGCAGCTTCAAGAAGATCTAGAAAAGAGATGAAGGGAACTATTTGAAAATCCCCTCTGGACAAAGCTTAATGGATTTCTACCCTACCTTCTTCCCCTATTAGGCCCTTTGTTGGGTTTACGTTTAATGGTGAACATAGGACCCTGCATTATAAACAGTGTGGTACAATTTATTAAAGAACACATTAATATTATGGCCTCTAAGCCCCTACAAATCCACTATCATCATCTGGAGATGGAAGACCACGCTGTCAACTTTTAAAAGGATGTTCTACCCTTCTCACAGGCTTATTTCTTAAGTTTACATCCCCACAAATCTCTCTTTCTTACATAAAACTATAAGTAACAGCTCTGACAAACCATCTTCTGCCCTTGCCATAAGGGTTCCTCTACATGGGCCCTTCGGCTTGGGGGAAGACGCACCCATGGAGTGAGGACGTTAGGCCATAATATCGGAGGGTGCAGGAAGGATTGCAAAAGGATGGATCCACGGATTCCCAAACACAAGACCTGTGAGTGACATGCTCTGGTGCATGGCGGTTGGCATGCTTCCCCTTCAAGGCCATCTCCTCCAAAAACATGCCAAGGCCACCACGAAATCTGCTAGTAAAGATGCTCGCTCGGATCAGGAGATATTCTAAGGCCTCCTAGAGAAACAAAGCCTCTAACCCCCCCCCCTTAAAAACATGGCCGGTAAGGTAGGTCAAATATTTTATATAAGAAAGGGGGAGATGTCAGGGGCTAAAAGGAAGTTCTCCTTCAAAGGATAGCCTGACACTTACAAGAAACAGCCCCCTGGGAGACATCCTGCCTGGGAGATATCCCACAACCATCTATCTCCCTGAGACATCCTGTCGCCATCTGTCTTCCTGAAATATCCTGAGGTTATCTAACCCTGTGAAGACATCCAGCAACTGCCGATAAGAGAGCTTTCCCATCAGCAGCATATAAACACCCTGTGAGAACAATAAAAGTTTTCAGCTTGATCAGAACTCCTGTCTGGGTGTCATCTGTCCTGTCTCTTGTCCCTTCATTCCTTCCCAACTATGTTCGATGCCCACGTTGATGTGTCCTGCCGGCCGGGACACCTGGCACTAACCCATACCCTACTAGACTATGACTACTAATCCTAATATGATGGAGAAAAATAACCCAAATAGAATAGAAATACAAGCAGTTCAGAGGAGGCATGGTGTATAGTTGGAGTTGCCTTTTGCATGATCTAGGGTAGGTGTTATAAATCTAGCTAATTTTTAAATGAAATAGTTCTCCATGTGTTTTTAAAGTTAAAAAATATGTGAATACCTGTCTCCCTTTCTCTGTAGCCTACTTGCCACATGTATTTTATATGCACATATAGAATCCTACGTGGTATCACACGTATATTCTTGTGGGGTGGCTGACTTAGCAGATTCAAATTGTGAGAAGAGATCACTTCTCCTAAACGCTGTTGGAACTGAAAATTCAACCTATGGGGGAGCCTCCTAGTAAAAAAAAAACATTATACATAAATCCATGCTAAGTAAAATTAATATTTTTGCATCAGTGGATGATATATATTTCATGAAGAATTTCGATTGGCATATATATTGCTACTTTTCATTGTCTGTGTTTGTGTTTTGTGTGTGTGTATATATATATATATATATATACATATATATATATATATATATATATATACTCTCCAAATTTTTCAAAATATAAAATATATGTGTCCTATATACACTACCTAAATTCATTCATGTTCATGTATGTGGATTCATAATCAACTTTTCACAAGATTATTCTCAGAAATATACATCCACCTGAAATACATATTTGTTTCCTAGTACTGAAAAGTAACTTCAGTAAATGGTGCATACAATCCTAATATTTCTACATTAACTGACCCAGTTTAACATCAATGCAAATAGATTCCTATGGGACATGATGTGTATTTTGAAGTTCATTTTATTTAACACTGGTACATTACTATTTCTTCAGTTTATGCGCACCATAGGATATATATTTCATCCACAGGTTCACAAATTAATAGGCATTTGTTTCACTTTCAATCATTTCCTGCTTCAGAACACATGTATTCCTCCAGGTTTCTTGACTGTTCTTTTCATGAGACTTCTTTCCAAACACATTGTTTTCGATTTCCATAAAAATTTGAAGCAAAACTCCCACACTCTTCATGATAAACCATAACCCTAATATTACCATTAGATGTATAACTTTTTGGAATGAATGATTGTATATAAATATAAGATTTCCTGTATATTTTCAGATAACAATTCAATCCATTATTTAAAGTTGGTACCAGTTATATAATTTATGTTGAGTGTCTATATGGAAGAAGCTGAAGGCCATTTGAGAGTGTTTTGATTTTAATTGTGGTCATTTGTTTGTGGTTGGAAGAGATGACTGGGTCCACCTGGGCTTGAACACTGGTGTGATTCCCCATAAGACTGAGTTCTGGAACTGAACTAAGAGAAGTATTGCCATGAAGTCGTGTTGGGATTTTAGGAGGCCACGCATGAGAATCGCCCTTGGAAACTGAGTTCTAGGCCCAGGATGGCTTTCCACATCGCCATGGAAATCTCATCCAGGATATTACATGATTTTATTTTTAAAGAGTTGACAGACATAATTAAGAGACAAAACACACATGGATCTCACATTGTAGACCTCAATGGGCCTGGCTTCATGTGACCTTTTGCCCCCTCTTTGGGAAGCCTTGCCTGTGAGAGTTCTCCAGAGGTTTCATTCAAATGAGCTTCCTCAAAATTTTATGGTTCCTGGATGAATGGGAAACACACAGTGGCTCCAAATTCATCCTTGAAAAATGGCGAGAAAAATACCATGAAATTTTGGACATTCCCTTGACCAGATGGCACTGGAAAACATTTCCATGTCCTATTGCTGATCAGGAGTATACCAGACAGTGCCTTGATTGACTGGGTTTCATGAAAATGCTGTAGAACAGAGATGCCAGTAAGTTGGAGCCTTCTGAGTAGTGAGCCTAGAGTAGTGGTTAGCAAGTGTGTGATAATACATCTGTGCTGTGGCCATGTAGATCTGCCATTGGCTTCCAAATGTCCTGTGACTGACATGGTGCAGCCAGCAGACAATTATATGAAAAGGCATCTTGGTATATGGAGACGTTTCTGGGCAATGTTCAGAATCAGGTTGCTATGAAAAAGAGTGCAAGCTATGTGGGGTAGAAGCCTAGTTGGTGCGTTCTCCAGCAGACACTGACCAACCACATGTGACAGAATGCCTTGCAGCACCGCGACCAATTTGGACTCCTTGTATTTTGTGAAGCAAATACCAACCTCCCATTGTAGCAGCAAGAAAGACCATTAAAAGTGGAGTATGACCAAAGGGCTTCACAGTCCACACGGGGAGACGCTTAGCCCCAATGGCCATTGTTTACCTACAAAAAGAGAATTCATCACTGCTGCACCATTTTCATTGGAAAATAAGAACACATGTCCTTCAGGTCACATAGATGCATATCTAGCTTTGATGGTCTCAAAGCAAAGGAAGCTAAAGCTCCTGACAACAACATATATTTCAAGTGCCCAGCCTCAGAGGCAGTTTCTCAAAATGTCTTTAGGCCAGGAAACCTCTATATTCATAGACACAGGGTACAACTCTTTGTACCCCCAATACTAATTTATACGTCTTCAAAATATTGCTCCCAGAAATGGTACAAGAAATACTCATGTCACCTGATCTACATATACATTGTATCACAGTAATATTCTGAAAACAAAATGCAAAGGTCACACTTATGATTGTACCAAAACCTAAATGGAAAGTGAACCTGCATTACTAAAATCATCCATGTCCACTTGCCTAATGCTCTCAAATGTCAATGCTATTGACGACTACATATTTCTTTTTTCCTTAGATTATATAATTAAAGTCAAACATGTTGAATGTGTAATCCTATCACTAACTTTATGCTTTGCCTGATTTCATAATGTCTCTATTGATATCTGCTTTCCTACATGTTTTCTCCAGTTCATCATTGTGAATGACTCTTCACATGTGCTGACATTTACATTCACTCTCTATATGAAACCCTATTGCTAAAGGACTTTTTTTTCCAAATCCTATATTCACTCTTCTTCCTAAACCTACCAACTATATTCCTAATCTTACTGACTATCCCGTTTTGAATGGATGTTCTTTTCTACATTCAGTCATCCAAGTAAATGTCAGATGAGCGTCGGAGGAAGAGACCACCCAGAATCTACCTCATGCAACAGCAAAGGGTTTATTGGGGGTCCAGCGTGCTGGTGCTCATAGCTCACTTGAATAGAGCAGAGAGCCCTGAGAACAGCTTAAGCAGAGCTTATATACTTTCCTTGGAGAGGGCAGGGAGGGATTTTTATTAATGGATCAAGGCGAGTGGGCAGTTTGCGCGTAACCGGGTGAGGGAGTGCATTCTGTAGTTTGGCAGTTGGGGACAGCACATTCTGGGAACAAGATTAGCAAACATTTCTCAAGATTTCAACAGTGTTTTGTTAAGCGTACAGAAAAACAGAAAGTGACAAGTGCCTATTTTATTAACCTTTCATTCCCCACTTTTTCTTCTGGCTACTTTTAGTCATAAAAGTGATCATTGGGGGGTGTCACATTTTATGTCTGCTAGTGGGGTATTAACATAAGTTTAACTTGTCCAATTTAAGATTGGAGAAAAGAAATTACATGGTTGAACAAACAGAGTTTATAGTTAGCAATAATATGAGGATTATTATTGGACCAGCCAGGGTTGATAAATACGTAGTTAAACAGGGGGACTGTGTGAACCAAGACTCAAACCACCCTTTTTTGGCCTCTCTCTCTCATTGACACTCTTCAAGTTGTCCTTTCAATTTACTCATAGATTTTTTTACAACTCCATAATGGTCAGCATAAACACAACATTCTTCCATCAATGCAGAACAAAGGCCCCCTTCTCTCATGAAGAGGAGGTTCAACCCTTGACTGTTCTGTAAAACAACTTCAGAGAGAGAGGTTAAAGATTTCTGCAAAGCTGTGATGGAGGTTTCTAATATCTTTAAGTTTTGGTCTATTGCTTCTTCTAATTGTGTCATTTGTTGTGTCCCATGGACCAAGGCAGTGGTTCTTCTGCCCACCTCTGCTGCAACTCCTATTTCTAATAGGATGGCTAAAGTGAGGGATATATGTGCCCAGTGGAACCAGGTTTTATTTCCCCCTATTTGAATTTCAAATGAACATGCATCAGGATAAAGCACTCTGGGAAACATCTGCACCATTACACAATTAATCATATCTGTTGACAACTTCATGAAAACATAAAAAATGTTTAAGTATATAGAATTATACTGCTGTCGGGACAGACAAGGCAAGGCGCCTAAGATAGTACCGAAGACAGGGAAACAGTCCTATTCGTTTGCAACCAGATTCAGAGGGCATTACTTCTGTTGGAATCAATAAATCCCCTGAAACCCAAGTTTAGGTAGTTTCAGAATTTTGTACCCAACATGTAAAGGAAGGGGCGCAGAAGTTCACAGTCTGCAGAAGTTCACAAAAAGCAGTTTATTTTTCTGTTTTTTTCCTCTGTTCTTGGCAAGTTAACTTTTCAAGGACACCTGGGTTAGGGAGAGCTCTTTCTTCCCTTTAATTTTCACCCTGCCAGCTGTTACCATGGAGCCCAGTTTGTAACTTCTGTATCTTAGAAATGTAGCCATCTCTGTGAATCCCTAGCTCATGGCCAGAGGCCTTGTACACATATTTTGTGAAAAACTAGTAAGGGGGTGTCTACCTTAGGAGTGCAGATTTTTTAGCCAGTGGCCAAGTAGAACAGGGCAACACGTAAAGAGGAATTTTATCTACTCTGAAGTCTTTTATAGGGACTCTTTTGCTGAAAGTCCTAAAGTCAGCCATGATGAAGACTTCTGAAGAAGGTCAGATAAGACTTTTCGGTGGGCCTGGTACAGAGGGGGCAGATGGGGTAGGTGGGGCTGAGAGCAGTTCTGAAGATCTGAGAATGAGGAAGGAAAGATGTAAAGGAATAATGGGAAAGGGGTTTGGGATTTTCCTAGCAACAAAAACTTGAGCAGTAGAACAGGTAGAGCAGAGTAGAAGACTGGAGTTAGTATCACTAAAAGCCTGTAAGGGACTTAAATTCTGAGTAACCTTTTTTCAGTGATGACAAAGAAACTTTTAAGTCCATTTTCATTACATCTTGGATAGGGGTCTGAGGGCTCTCCTCAGCTGGTTTGAGATTTGGGTTAGCTGGTAAGATGACCTGGTGGGATCCGGTGGGGACACTGATAGGAGAAGAGAGGAGGGAGTTGGTGGAGGGGTACTTCATTACCTGCTACCTCAGCAATTGGGCAATGGTCTGAGAACTGGCAGAGGTTTGGATTTTTTATCTAGTAATTGGAGGGGAGAAATCATGTTGCTGAGGTGATAGTGACAGCAGAGAGACTGGAGCAGAAGGCTAAGGGTGAGGATCTATTGGAGAAACATAGGCCAGGATGTGAGCGAAGGAGGGAAAAGGCCTCCACATAGGGGAATCTCCTTTCACCCTTTTGAGAATTTGCAGAAGTTAAAAATGTCACGCAGAATTTGAGGACCTAGAGACCCCACTGTGGGCCATCGGTTTTGGTTATCTAATTGGTAATATGGCCAATGCTGTGTACAGAATTTTTTTATTGGTTATTCAATACATTACAAAGATTGCAGAATCACATTGGTTACACATCCACATTTTTACATAATTCCATAATAGTAACTGTTGTATTCTGCTACCTTTCCTATTCTCTACTATCCCCCCTCCCCTCCGCTTCCATCTTCTCTCTCTACCCCATCTACTGTAATTCATTTCTCTCCTTATTTTTTTCCCATTCCCCTCACAACCTCTTATATGTAATTTTGTATAACAATGAGGGTCTCCTTCCATTTCCATCCAATTTCTCTTTTCTTTCCCTTTTCTCTACAGAATTTGATGAGAAGCTTGAGATCCATCAGGCAGTCCCTGTATGCTCACATCCCCATGACTTAGAGAAGAAGTCGGCTTTCCCCCCACACAGCCGTGATTTCATGTGGCTTTGATAGTCCACCAGGCAATCATAGTAATCTAGGCTAGCCAACCTGCATCTGGCTCACTTGTCCCTACATTTATTAGGTTTGTTTCCATTGTCTATGGTTTGGAAGGGATTTAATGGAATTTTAGTGGCATCCTCTTCATCAGGGATATCCCAATAGGAAAGACGTATAGCCAGCTAATAAATGTCTGGGTAGAGAGATGGTCACTAGTTACCTAATTGGGCTGTATACGAGATAGACCATAATTCTTTTCCAGTAGGATTTGTGATCAGCCATCGCTGCTGAATGGGCTGATGAGGGTTAGGACTACTGGTGGTCAAGGGGAGAGTCTATAGCTTTATCCACATGGCGAATACACAATTTGAAAGGGTTACCAGTCTTTTCCAGTTTCCAGCCAGAGTCTCAACAGGCCGCAGGCTTGAGATGAGAGGTATGGATCCAGGAAATGATTCTGTCTACCTTTACCGCTGTAGGTGTTATAAGTAGCACCTGGTATGGTCCTTTCAAGCGGGGTTCCAGGGATGACACCTGATGTCGTCTTACATAGAAGAAGTATCTTACTTGATGTTGATTTGGAGTCCTCTCGTCCCCAGGTTGTTAGGCAGTGGCCATCTGTTTTCACAGGTATCCTGAGTTCTTTCAAGAGCTTAAAGTCTGTAAAGCAAATGGGTGTGAAAGAAATCGTTAGGTCTTAGAGTTGGGGTTAGGTCCCTTACTGGAGGAGGGGCACCATAGAAAATTTCATAGGGGGTGAGGTTACACAAAGAAACAGAGGGAGTATTTCTTGCATGAAACAGTTCATAAGGCAGGAGCATAGTCCAATATTTTATGCCGGTCTCTAAGCTTAATTTCGTTATGGTCTCTTTAATGTTTCTATTCATTCATTCTGCCTGTCCTGAACTCGGGAGTCTATAAGCACAATGTAACTTTCAATAAATCCCAAAGGTCCTGGCTAACCCCTGACTTATGTGGGTTATGAATGCCGGTCCATTATCACACCCTATTACTTTAGGCAGGCCGTATCTTGGAAAAATATCTCCCAGGATCTTCTTCACCACAATTTGCACTGTTTCTTTTTTTTTCTTTTTTTCCTTTTCTTTTTTTTTTTTTTTTTTTTGGTGGGAAAGGCTTCAATCCATCCTGAAAATGTATCTACAAAGACTAGGAGATATTTAAGTCCATAACTTGCTGGCTTTATTTCAGTAAAGTACACTTCCCAGAATTGTCCTTGTCTGGTTCCTCATAGGTGCTTTCCTGTAGGAAGCTTGGAAGGATAAGAATTAACCATTTGATGGACCTGACAGGCTTTTGTTAACCATTCAGTTATTTCCTTTAACTGTGAGTCGGTTAGTGGAAAACTCTGTTCTTGATCCTTCATAAATGAATGTAGTTTCTTTAAACTAAGGTGAGTGATTTGATGTACATTATCTACTGACATAGTTAGAGCTGTGAATATAGGAGTTTTTACTGAAGGATTTAGAAATTCCACTTGGGGGCCTTCAGGGTTAAAAGTTATTTTGGCCCGGAGCTTGGTGAGCAGAACTCTGCCTATCAATGGGGCCGGGCATTCTGGGATTACTTGGAAGGAGTGATGGATTTTTCCTTTCCCCTGGTCCCAGGTCCTCTTAGTTGTCCAAGCCCGATATTTACTGCAATTAGCCCCTTGAATTAGAGACCTTTTATTTGATAGAGGGCAAAATGGAGCCTTAATGGCTGAGTATATTGCCCCTGTATCCACTTCAATGTTTACTGGGGTGCCCTCCACTTCAAAAATTAACCTGAGCTCCGGGAGGGGATCTGATCCCCAACTTTCTTAGTCATCCTCCAGAGTCAGGATGGCTGGCTGGCGTGGCTGTCTCTTTCTAGGGCTCTCTTTGGCCCAGTGTCCTTTTTCTTTACAGTAGGCACATTGATCTGAGGCCAGGGGTGGCCTCTAGTTTGGGCCCAGGTATCCCTTCCTGTCTCCATGTTTCTTATTTCTGGCCTATTTGTTGTTGTGACCAGGACCTGAGTCAATTCCTTAGTCTGTCTTTTGTTTCTTTTATCCACCCTTTGCTTCCTTATCTTCCTCAGTTTCTCTCGTATAGTATACGTTTTTGGCTTCTCTGACTAAATCTCTCAAAGTCATATCTTGTAATCCATCTAAGTGTTGTAACTTTCTTTAAATATCCATGGCAGCTTGCCCAATAAAGGCCATCATGACAGATGCCTTTTGAGCCTCTGCCTGAGTATCAAAAGGAGTATATCTCATATATGCCTCCATAATTCTCTCTAGAAACATAGAGGGAGATACATCAGGCCCTTGAATAAACTCTATTACCTTGGCCAAATTAGTTGGTCGCCTAGCAGCCACTAAGATACCCGCTATTAGAGCCCGGAGATAAGTGGACAGATGCTCCCTACCTTCAAAGGTGTTGGGGTCCCGTTTTGTCGATTCTAGGGAAAGCCGGGTTGAATATGTTGGGAAGTGGTGTCAGTCACACATCTGGTCCGAGGATATTATTTTCTAGCTTCCAGGAGGATTCTCTTTTGTTCCTCTGTCATGAAGAGAGTCCCTAGGTGTTGTTGGCAGTCATTCCAAGTAGGCTGGTGTGAAAACATCTATGAATCAACCACACCTGAGACACGAGTGGGGTCCTCTTAAAAGGGGGGATTGTTATTTTTCCAGTTATATAGGTCTGAAGAGGAGAAAGGCCAATACTGGTAGGCTTGCATTTTTTCCCCATGGCCATCATCAATCATTGGCACATAGGGACGGAGGGGGAGCATCACGGGAGTTCCAGGGTTTTCAATCTTTCATTGATGGTGAGTTCCTTTAGCCGGGCCAGGTTCCTCCAGGGGAGGAGGGGCTGTGTGTGCCGCAGGGGAGTTTTCTGGAGGGTGCTGGGCTGGCTTAGCTTCCTCCAATGGCGGAGAGGCTGAGTCAGCAGCAGGGGAATCACTTAGAGGGTGATGGGGGTTGGGAAACCAGGGCAAGGGATAAGGAGAGGGATGAGAGTCCAGTAGAGTTAAATCTTGTGACTTAGGCAGAAAAGAGAGTGGAGGAGGAGGAGGAGGAGAGGGTTTGAGAGATCGTGGGGGAAGGATTAGGAGCGGGGGCAGGGGCAAAGAAAGGCTTCACCCATGGAGGAGATTTGCAGAGGTAATGCCAGGTTAAGATATATGGCTTTTGATCTGGATGGCTATGTGGCCCTTCCTGAAAGACAATATCTCTGACTTTTTAAATTAGTGAGAAGTAGAAAAATCCTTCTAAGGGCCATCCGAATCCAAAGGTGGGCCACTCTGAGGCACAGAGAGTCTGCCAGGTCCAGCGGTTTACTGAAAAAGAAAGATTCTGAGCCCTTAAGCCGAATTTGGTCCAGTGATCAAGGGTCAGGGACAGAGGCATTGAAGTGCTCTTTTCCATAATGAAAAATGCACAAACAGTAAAAGCAACGACACATGACACAGACAAGACAAGACAATAAAGACAGAAAATGGACGTCCAACACTGAGACGAGGACTGAGTAGCCGGCAATACCTGATGGGCTGGCAATACCGAATCTGAAACAAAATATCACTGAGTTGAGGAGACTATTGTTCCTTGATTTTCAGAGTCCTCTGGGGTGTCCCTCAGGTTGGTGGCCTGTGGCTCTGTGACACATCTGTCAGCCACCGTGAGAGAGAGCTCACACTCTTCATTGACAGCCATTTTGCCAAGCTCTAACCTGAAACCTGACACCAGAAAGAGGCGCCTTACAAATCCCTTGAGGAGCCAGTTGGGGTCTCTCGTCCGCTGCTGCCAGAACTCGGTGGAACCTCCATATGTAAAGGTCGGATGAGTGTCAGGCGAAGAGACCTCTAAGAAACTGTCTCATGCAAAAGCAAACGGTTTATTGGTGGTCCAGCATGCTGGGGCTCAGAGCTCACTTCAATAGAGCAGAGAGTCCTGAGAACAGCTTAAACAGGGCTTATATACTTTCCTTGGGGAGGGCAGGGAGGGAAGTTAAGTATACAGAAAAACATGAAGAGACAACTACCTATTTTACTAACTTTTCACTAACGACTATACTTTGCCAGATTTCCTAATGTATCTATTGATATCTATTTTCCTACATATTTTTCCCAGTTCATCATTGTGGCTGACTCTTCACATGTGCTGACATTTACATTTACTCTATACCCAAAAAGCTATAGCTAAAGAACTTTTGGTGCAAATTCTATACTCACTCTCCTTTCTAAACTACCGACTATCTTCATAATCTTACCGACTATCACTTTTTGACTGGAAGTTATCTTTGACAATCAATCATCCAAGGCACAAGGTCCAATGCAATTGTATATCGATGTACCTGAGACATCTGTGCAGAAAATAAATCAAAGCTAAGTATCACAATCAAGGTCCTAATACACTTCTGGGTTTTAAATCTTACATAGATTTCTGTTTTCATACTTATATTTTACCTATATATTCTTGTAATTATCACAGGTCATCAATACCATTATTCATCCAGCTGAATGATTCCTAACCCAAATCAAACCTGTTATTAACCCTAACCATACACTGTTGCCTCAATCTAACTTTACAGAAGAGCAGGGACAGAGATGGTCTTACAATACAAAAATGTAGGATTCCTTCCAACTACTGAGAAACTCAAAGGTCCATGCAAAAATGATCCCTGCAGAAGTTGTAGGAAGCTATGTAGGAACTGAGAGAGCAAAAGTCATCTTTCATTGTAAAAAACTTGGTCAGGATGAAGGAATGTGTCTGAATCAGCCTCTGTCTTCTTAATTTAGAGAAGAAGGAGCCAACCAGGCCTGTGTTGAGAGCTGTTCCTGGGTGCCTATGGTTGATATACCATTCTAAGTTGTGAAAGTGTCACAGGAAGTAGGGGCAGCCTCCATTTCATGGGACTCTTTGAAGCAACTGTTAGGAAAACGTGGTTGCCAAGGCAGTGACCTTATTCACTTTCTGAAGGAAGTGGCCTCACCTCACAACCTTGGTGACAGAACTCTCTGAACTTGGGATCCAGGAAGCCAGTCACCAAAATCCAGTCCCAGTCCCACTCCCAGGGGTCTCACTTGCTTGGATTTACCAAGGACAGATTTAGTCTTTCTTGGTACCTACTGATGTGAGGATGGCCAAATGCCAGAAAGCTCTGAAAAGTCACCTTTACTGAGAAAGCAGGTATTGGATCACCGCTGGCTCCTCAGTAGTTCAAAATGTTGACCAAAGAGACCAGATCTGAGACAGGACAGGCCATTTTGTGGGAATAAAATATGGTCCACAATTAGAGAAACTCTGGATAGTCACAGACCTACTTCGGGGAAGGAGGTGCCTTTGTGGGTGTGGGTGTGAGTTTGTGGATTTGTCTCATGTTCTCAGAATAGGTAGGAAAGTCGGTATGTTTGGTTTGGTGTAGACTGTTTTGAGTAAGTCGTTTGACAAGGCAAGTGTTTCTATGTCTGTGTATCCCACGGTGTCCATGGTTGTAGACATTAGAAAAGAGAATGCATCAATTGATATGTCCTGTCTAGTTGAAAGCTTCCCAGCATTCATCCTGCCCAATTTATGAATGGATTTCAGCTTGCCTTATCGATGGGCAACACTTGCTATCTTTCAAAGTTTCTGCTTTCTTCCTGAATTCTGGCCACTCTCCAGAATAGGCTCATGGTTTTGTGTCCAATAAATGTACCACTTCCAAGCCCTGTGACATCGCCATGTACTGGATAGCTGAAGGGAATGGCGAGCATCTCAGAAAACTCAGGTATCAGTGTGATCACGAGAGTCTCAGTGGAGAAACCCTGCTTTGGGCCTTTTAATTACCAATTGTTCTGCTGCCCTGAATGTCTGAAAGGTCTTTGCCTCAGGCCACCCCTTTTTGAAGCCTGAAAAAAACTGTTTTCACATGGAAATGAATGGGCATCACCTGAGGCTTTTTGCTTAATTCCTTTGGAAAGGATGTGTCTGAATCAGCCTTTTGGCCCTGTGTGAGGCTTAGGCTTACATTCTCAGCACCTGATGGATCTAAAGAAGGATCCCATGTGTGCATACAAAACCAAAATAGCCAAAAGAGCAGTCATTCTGGATGAAGTCTCTCCTCTTCCTTTGTGAGGTTCTAGACCTACATCAAGTTAGAATAGGAATGCTTTGGGTCAAAAAATTTCTTCAAAGCCCTGCAGAGGCTAGCCCATAGGAGCTTGGGTTTCCTCATGTCTCCAATTCAGACAAAGAATCTCAACCCCACAGTAAATAGTCATCAAATTGGAGAAGCAGAGAAGTATTAACAGCAGGCCTATGTGATCACACCAGGTTCACAGGAAGGGTGTCCAAGCCACCCTGTTTTTAGGCACATTAGGGGCAAGGGAGATTATTTTGGAGACTGTCTTGGTCTGCACCCCTCATAGAAACATTCAACCAGAGGTTATGAAGAGTGTTTATATGAAAGATCATGAGGGCCATGTGGGAGTGTGTTGGTTTTAATTGTGGTCATTTGTGTGGTGGTTGGAAGAGATGACTGGGTCCACCTTGACATGAACTCTGGTGTGATTCCCCTAAGAGACTGAGTTCTGGAACTGACCTCAGAGATGTATTGCCATGAATTGTGTTGGGATGTTATGAGTCCACGCATGAGAGTCGTCCTTGGAAACTGAGATGTATGCCCAGGTTGTATTTCCACAAAGCACTGGGAATCACAGCCAAGATATCACATGATTTTATTCTGAAAGACTTGGCAGCCATAGTTGAGAGTCAAAACACACATGGACCTCACATTGTAGACCTCAATGGGCCTGGATTCACGTGACCATTTATCCAATCTTTGGGAAGCCGTGCCTGTGAGAATTCTCCATAGCTTTCATTGACATGAGCTTCCTCAAAATTTAATGGTTCTGGATTGATTTGAAACGTACAGTGCCTCCAACTTCATCTTTCAAAAATGGCTAGATAAATACTAAGAAATTTTTGAAATTCCCATGACCAGGTGGCACTGGAGAACCTTTGGATGTCCTGTTGCTGATATGAGTATACCAGACAGTGCCTTGATTGACTGAGTTTCATGAAAATGGTGTAGAACAGAGATGCCAATAAATTGGAGCCTGCTGAGTACTTGGCCTAGAGCAGTAGTGGGCAGGTGTGTGATAAAACATTTGTGGTGGGGCCATGTGGATCTGCCATTAGCTTCCAAATGTCTTGTGACTGACATGGTGCAGCAAGCAGTCCCTTCTATGTAAAGGCATCTTGTAATATTGAGAAGTTTCAGGGAAAGTTTCAGAATCAAGTTGCTATGGTCAATGGGGAAAGCTATGTGGGATAGAAGCATGGTTGGTGCATTGTCCTGCAGAAACTGACCCACCACACGTGACAGAACTCCCTCCAGCACTGTGTCCCAGATGACCTCTTTGTATTTTGTGAAGCAAATACCAAACTCCCAGTGAAGCCGCAAGAAACACCATGAAAACTTTAGGATCACAAAATGGCTTCACAGTCCACACGGGGAGACACTTAGACCCCAGGGGCCACAGTTTAGCTACAAATAGCAAATTCATTACTGCTGCTCATGTTCAGTGGAAAATAAGAAACCATGTCCTCCAGATCACATAGATGCAGACCCACCTTTATTGGTCTCACTAGAAACGAAGCTAAAGCACTTAACAACAACATATGTTTCAAGTGCCCAACCTCAGAGGCAGTTCCACAAGAAGTCTTTAGGCCAGAAGAGCTCCAGTTTGTGGAGTGTTTACCCTGTCCCTTACTTTTGGAAACTCCTTAGCATATTCTATTCCAAATATGTATTCACAGATTTTCTAACTCTTCTCCTCTAATTTTGTCTTACTTGGGGACTAGGTAATGTCAAGCCATTGTTCTGGATGACAGTGGGAACAATTTTTTGTATCACATATTTGCATACACATTGGATTCATTTTATAATTTTCCAGTCAAAATAGTGAATCCCTCACACTAACCCCTACGCTACTAAACTCTGACTAGAATAATAACCCAAACAGAATTGAAATACAAGCAGTTCAGAGGAGGCATCGTGTATAGTTGGACTTGCCTTTTGCATTATATAGGGTAGGAGTTATGAATCTAGTCAATATTTGGTTGAAAGAATTCTCCATGTTTTTTTTAAAGTTAACAAATATGTGAATTCCTGTCTCCCTTTCTCTGTATCCTATTTAGCACATGTAGTTTTATATGCACATATAGATTCATACCTGGTATCACACGTATATTTTTGGTGAGGTGGCTGACTTGGCATATAGAAATTGTGAGAAGATATCACTCCTTCTAAAAGCTGTTGGAACTGAGAATTCAACCTATGGGTGATCCTCCTATTTAAATAGCATTATACATAAATCCATGTTCAGTAAAATAAATATTTTTGAATCTTTGGATGATATGTATTTCATGATGAATTTCGATTGGCATATATAATGCTACTTTTTAATGTCTCTCTGTGTGTGTCTGTGTGTATATATATATATATATATATATATATATATATATATATACCCTCCAGATTTTTCAAAATATGAAATATATGTGTCTTATTATGCACTCCCAAATTTCATTCATATTCATGTATGTGGATTTATAATCTACTTTTCAAAAGATTATTCTCAGAAATATTCATCCACCTGAAATAACATTTTGGTTTACTAGTACTGAAAACTATCTTGAGTAAATGGTGCATAGAAATCCTAATATTTTGACATTGCAAGATGGCCATGAATAGAGTGCATCACACCCTTTGTACTGCGCAACTTCACATGTGAATAAGGAGTTAGAATGACGAAAAAGTATCTTGTTAGGATCTTACAGAAAAATGGGTGTGCCTGGAACCTAGAAGAATGATTTCCACCACCGAGGTCCTGTAATTGAGTCTCAAACAAGAGCCAACTATGCAACCGAAGATCTGGGGTGGCTGATCCGTGCGGCCCATGCCGTGGCTACAGACTGCGGGCCTCCACCGTGAAGCGACCAGCATGCAGCTAGAAACGTTGCTGCGGATTCTGTGGAATCCGGCTGGCTCACCCGCCACTGAGCCCGGGGCTGAGTTCGGGATTTCAGATGGGGAAGAAAGTGTTACAGTTCTATCCCCCACAACCGAAACTCCACCGAGGAAACCAACGGCCACCATCTTGGAGAGCTGAAGTATCCACCACCACTCTCCGAGAGATTGCAACAACCAAACAGGTGTGTGTTACTCAGCTTATCTCCCATACAGCAGGTAATTTGCAAAAATTCTCTCTTAGGCTTTCCAGGGGAGGGATTACCAGAGAAAGCCTTCATAAAGACGGGGGGAAAACTAGTGGCACCTGACCTTCAACTTCCCCTCCCATCACCGGTGAAAACAAAACTTGTCTAGCCAGCGCAATGGGTGGGGCAAGCGGAAAAAATCAAAACAATAGAGTGCCAGTGTTCCCAATAGACACCTTCCACACCCAAGGAACGGCAGGCAAAGAGTACAGTTTGAGCTGCCAAGAGGCATCACTCAGGGGAAATCTGGTGTAGCAGGGGAAATCAGGACTCGCAGAGGAAACCAGGGGACCAGAGGACAGACACGCGTGACTAGGAGGCTGGAGAACGCCTGCCCACCAGCAACTCAATCACCCGCTGGCTGCCTGTGCAATTGGGCAGCTAGAGATCACCCGCCCGCCGGTGACAGCCCATTCGCTGATTGCACGACTGGATGGCTGGAGACCGCCCGCCCGCCAGCGACCGGGAGGTGAAACCAACCAGAGACAGTCCAGTCCCACTCCCCCATTCAAACACCCCGGCAAGGAGCCTGGGGCCCGCCATAGCAGACAGGTGACATCACTGGAGCTCAGCTGTCGGAATTCCTTCCAAGTGGAATCCACTTTTGCAGGCATAGTCTACAAACACAAAAGAGAGACAACAGAGATATATAAAACCAAAACAAATCTATTGAAGAAAGCAGAAACACAGCAATCAAATTGAGCTGAAAAGTAACGTGAACATCATGAAAAAACAAGGGAAAAAAAGGTGTGCAAAAAATGCAGGACAACTAAATTCTAAAGGAGGACCGTGAAGCATCAGAAATAGGGATAGGGAAAAAACTCAAGACATACCTAACTCAGATGGAAAGGAATATTAGAGAAGACATGAGGCAGCAAGTCCAAGCAATAAAAGTATATTTTGAAAATCAAATAAACAAACAAATTCAAATGGCAAAGAATGAGCTTTACCAGGAGATAGAGACATTAAAATGAAATATCAAACAGTAATCCTAGAAATGCAGGAAAGTATAAACCAAATTAAAAACTCAAACGAAGAGTATTACAAATAGACTAGATCAAGTAGAAGTTAGAACGTCAGATAATGAAGACAAAGTTTATCAACTTGAAAAGAATAGAGTAAACACAGAAAAGATGCTTAAATCCCATGAGCAATCTATTCAAGAGGTATGGGATGTCATAAAAAAAACAAATTTGAGAGTCATCGGGATAGAAAAAGGCATAGAGATTCAAACCAAAGGAATGGACAACATATTAAATGAAATAATTCTAGAAAATTTCCCAGAGATGAAAGATGGAATGGATTGCCAAATCCTGGAAGCCTACAGGACCCCAAGCATTCAAAACCATAATAGACCAACTCCAAGACAAATATTTATGAAGATAGCCAGAACAAGGACATACAGAACAAAGAGAGAATATTAAAAGCTACGAGAGAAAGTAGGCAGGTTACATTCAGGGGTAAACCAATTAAGTTAACGACTGATTTTTTTCATCACAAACTTTGAAAGCAAGAAGATCCTGGAACAAAGTATTTCAAACGCTCAAAAATAATGGATTCCAACCAAGAATACTGTATCCAGCAAAATTAAGCTTCAGATTTGACAATGAAATTTAAGTCTTTCACGATAAACAAAAGCTAAAAGAATTCACAGCCAGAACACCAGCAGTGCAAAGCATTTTGAGCAAAATACTACAAGAAGAGGATTTCAAAAGTAATGCCTGAAACTAGCAGCAGGAGGTATCTCAGTAAAGGGAGAGGAAAATAACCAAAAAGTAAAAACTAACCAAAATAAATAAATAAATGAATAAATAAATAAATAAATAAACAAACAAACAAACATGACTGGAAGTAGAAATCATATTTCAATTGTAACCTTAAATGTTAATGGCCTAAACTCACCAATCAAGAGACATAAGCTAATAACCTTGATGAAAAAAAAAAATCCAACAATATGCTGCCTTCAGGAGACTCATATGATAGGTAAAGACATACAGAGGCTGAAATTAAAAGTTTGGGAAAAATCATACCACTCACATGACCCTCGGAAGCAAGCAGGAGTGGCCATACTCATATAGAATAAAATCAACTTCAAACCTACGTTAATCAAAAGGGATAAAGAAGGACACTATATACTGTTAAAAGGAACCTTGCACCAACAATGCATAACCATTATCAATTTGTATGCACCAAACAATTGAGCTGCAACACTCATAAAACAAACTCGCCTCAAGTTCAAGAGTCAAATAAACTACAACACAATAATTATGGGTGACTTCAACACACCGCTCTAGCCATTAGACAGATCCTCTAGACAAAAACTGAATTAAGAAACTATAGAATTCAACAGCAAAATCAGTAACCTAGACTTCACCCACATATATAGAATATATCAACCATCAAAAAGTGGATACACGTTCTTCTCAGCAGCACATGGATCCTACTCAAAGATAGACCATATATTATGCCATAGGGCAATTCTTAGTAAATATAAAGTCGTGGAGATAATACCATGCAGAATATCTGATCATAATGGAATGAATCTGGAAATCAATGATAAAAGAAGGAAGGAAAAATTCTACATCACATGGAAAATGAACAACATGCTACTGACTGATCAATGGTTTACAGAAGACATAAAGGAGGAGATAAAAAAATTCGTAGAGACAAATGACAATACAGACACAACATACTGGAATCTATGGGACACAATGAAAGCAGTTTTAAGAGGGAAATTCATTTCTTGGAGTTCTTTCCTCAAAAAAAAAAAAGAAAAATCAGCAAATAAATGAACTCACACTACACCTCAAAAACCTAGAAATGGAAGAGCAAAACAACAGCAAATGTAGTAGAAGACAAGAAATAATTAAAATTAGAGCAGAAATCAACGAAATTGAAACAAAAAAAAATTGAAAATATTGATAAAACTAGAAGTTGGTTCTTTGAAAAAATAAATAAGATTTACAGGCCCTTAGCCATGCTAAGGAAGAGAAGAAAAGAGAGAACTCAAATTACTAACATACGGGATGAAAAAGGCAATATCACAACAGACACTACAGAAATAAGAAGATAATTAGAAAGTATATGGAAACCCTATGTTCCAATAAAATAGATGATAGTGAAGATATCAATAAACTTCTTAAGTCATGCGATCTGCCCAGATTGAGTCAGGAAGACACACACAATTTAAACAGACCAATAACAAAGGAAGAAATAGAAGAAGCCATCAAAATACTACCAACCAAAAAAAGCCATGGACCGGATGGGTATACAGCAGAGATCTACAAAACCTTCAAAAAGGAATTAATACCAATACTTTCCAAGCTATTTCAAGAAATAGAAAAAGAAGGAACTCTTCCAAATTCATTCTATGAGGCCAATATCACCCTGATCCCAAAACCAGACAAAGACACTTCAAAGAAAGAAAACTACAGACCAATATCTCTAATAAACTTGGATGCAAAAATTCTCAATAAAATCTTGGTGAATCGAATACAAAAGCATATCAAAAAAATTATGCACCATGATCATGTAGGATTCATCCCTGGGATGCAAGGCTGGTTCATTATACGGAAATCAATAAATGCTATTCACCACATCAATAGACTTAAAGACAACAACCATATGATCGTATCGATAGATTCAGAAAAAACATTCGACAAAGTTCAGCATCCCTTTATGTTGAAAACACTAGAAAAACTAGGGATAACAGGAACTTACCTCAAGATTGTAAAAGCTATATATGCTAAACCTCAGGCTGGCATCATCCTAAATTGAGAAAAGCTGAAGGCATTCCCTCTAAAATCTGGAACAAGAGGGATGCCCTCTATCACCACTTCTATTTAATTCAGTTCTTGAAATACTAGGCATAGCAATTAGACAGACAAAAGAAATTAAAGGCATAAAACTAGAAAAAGAAGAACTTAAATTATCGCTATTTGCGGATGACATGATAATATATTTAACAGACCCAAAAGGGTCTACAGAGGAACTGCTAGAGTTAATAAATAAATTCAGCAAAGTGGCAAGATATACAATCAACACGCATAAATCAAAGGCATTCCTGTATATCAGCAGCAAAACTTCTGAAATGGAAATGAGGAAAACCACTCCATTCAAAATATCCTGAAAGAAAATAAGATAATTGGAAAAACAATTAAATAGTTGGGAATCAACCTAACAAAAGAGGTGAAAGATTTATAAATGAAAACTACAGAAACATAAAGAGATAGAAGAAGATCTTAGAATATGGAAAAATATACCCAATTCATGGATAGGCAGAACTAGCATCATCAAAATGGCGATATTACCAAAATTCTCTACAGGTTTAAATTGATGCCAATCAAAATCCCAACGACATTTCTTGTAGAAAAGATAAAGCAATCATGAAATTCATATGGAAAAACAAAAGACCCAGAATAGCAACAGCAATTCTAAGCAGGATGTTTGAATCTGGAGGTATAGCGATACCAGACTTCAAACTGTACTACAAAGCAATAGTAACAAAAACAGCATGGTACTGGTACCAAAACAGGCAGGTGGACCAATGGTACAGAATAGAGGACACAGAAACCATTCCACAAAATTACAACTTTCTTATATTTGATAAAAGGGGCTAAAAACCTGCAATATACGAAGGACAAATGGTGCTAGAAAAATTGGAAATCGATATGCAACAAAATGACACTGAATCCCTTTCTCTCGCCAAGCAAGGAAGTTAACTCAAAATGGATCAAGGAGCTTGATATCAAATCAGAGACACTGCATCTAATAGAAGAAAAAGTTGGCTACGATCTACATACTGTGGGGTCGGGCTCCAAATTCCTTAATAGGACACCCATAGCCCAAGAGTTAATAACAAGAATAAATTAATGGGACTTACTTAAACTAAAAGTTTTTTTTTTTCTCAGCAAGAGAAACAATAAGAGAGGTAAATAGAGAACCTACATCCTGGGAACAAATTTTTACCCCTCTCACTTCAGATAAAGCCCTAATATCCAAAATATACAAAGAACTCAAAAAATTAAAAAGTAAGGTAACAAATAACCCAATCAACAAATGGGCCAAGGACCTGAACAGACACTTCACAGAGGAGGACATACAATCAATCAACAAGTACATGAAAAAATGCTCACAATCTCTAGCAGTCAGAGAAATGCAAATCAAAACCACCCTAGGATACCATCTCACTCCAGTAAGATCGGCAGCCATTAGGAAGTCAAACAACAGTAAGTGTTGGCGAGGATGTGGGGAAAAGGGGACACTTGTACACTGCTGGTGGGACTGCAAATTGGTGCAGCCAATTTGGAAAACAGTATGGAGATTCCTGGGAAAGCTGGGAATGGATCCACCATTTGACCAAGCTATCACACTTCTTGGACTATTCCCTGAGGATCTTAAAACAGCGTACTATTGGGATACTGCCACATCAATGATCATAGCGGCACAATTCACAACAGCTAGACTGTGGAACCAACTTAGATGCCCTTCAATAGATGAATGGATAAAAAAAAATGTGGAATCTACACACAATGGAGTATTACGCAGCACTAAAAAATTACAAAATCATAGAATTTGCAGTGAAATGTATGGCATTAGAGCAGAATATGCTAAGCAAAGCTAGCCAATCCTTAAAAAAACAAATGCCAAATGTCTTCTTTGATATAAAGAGAGCAACTAAGAACAGAAAGGGAGGAAGAGCATGAGGAAAAGATTAACATTATACAAAGACGTGTGGGGGGAGAGAAAGGGAGAGAGAACAGAAAGCATATGGAAATGGTAGAATACCCTCAATGATACACAAAATTACACATAATAGGTTGTGAGGGGAAATGGGGCGGAAATAATGGAGAGAATTAAACAACAGCACATGAGGTAGAGAGGGAAGATGGGAGGGCAGGGGAGGGGGGATACTAGGGAATAGGAAAGGTAGAAGAATACAACAGTCACTAATATGCCATTATGTAAAAATGTGAAAGTGTAAGCAATGTGTTTCTGTAATTCTTATTTGGGGAAAAAATGGGAGTTCATAAACCAAATGAGAAAAATGTATCAAAGATGATATATCATGAGCTTTGTAATGTTTTGAACAACCAATAAAAATAAATAAATAAATAAAGGTTTAAAATTGAGTGGGAAGAAATCAGCTAAAAAAGGGTTGAGATGCATTCATTTTGCTAAGCAGAAACTTTGTTTTGTGTAGTTGTAACTATCACAAATTTATTTTACCAGAAATTTGGCTTTTGAAAATGCACATAAAATGAGATTAAAGGATAATTCACCTACCTTCATGAAAAATTCATAGCATTTCCTATATTTTTCATATTTCATTTTTTTAGTTAATATTTTGTAATGGACCATGTCTAGCCTTAGGCTATTCTTCCAGAATACTACCTCATCTGACAAGTTCGTACAATGTATTGGATTTTTCTTTTCATCTTTTATTTAATTGTTTCTAGCTAATAATGTGTATTTCTTCTTATCTTTATTTGGACATACATACCCAACTATATCTTTGCATTTTATGTTTTACTGCGGAAGAGACTCATCAAAAGCTCTTTGTTATATGTATTAACAATCAAACATTCAGAGAAGGCAATTATTCTTAATTTTGCATGAAAATAACTTTGTACCATTTTTCTTATAAAGATTTAGAATTATTAATAATGTCCCTGCTGTAATAAGTAACTACTTACAAGAAGAATTAAACAATTGACTTTATATCAATTATGAATATGAAAAGTACTAAAATAAATATTTGGCAATTAATACACAATTGATAGAAATTGAAATCACGAGAAAGCCATTTAAATTGTCAGTGCATATGGTCCTTAAATAATAGGTTTTTTAAAAAAATTTTTCTCTAATTCATAAGATATATTATGCCATATTATAGCTTAATGTGATATAAAACCTTAAATTATCACAATGATAATAATAATCCATTGTTCCTTCCTCTACATTCTGTGGCATGCTAGTACTAAAATAAATTGTATTATAACACCAAAAAAAAAAGCCAAATCATAATATTTCTACAGTAACTGACACAAGTTTAACATCAATGCAAGTAGATTAGATTCCTATGGGACATGATGTGCATTTTGACGTTCATTTTTATTCAACACTGGAACATTACTATTTCTTCAGTTTATGCACATCAGAGGATATATAAATATTTCATCCACAATTTAGCAAATTTATACGCATTTGTTTAACTTCAAATCACTTCCTGCTTCAGAACCCATGTATTCCTCCATGTTTCTTGACTGCTCTTTTCATGAGACTTCTTTCCAAACACATTATTTTCGATTTCCTTTATCATATTTGAAGCAAAACACCCGTCATGATAAACCATAACCCTAATATTACCTTTAAATGTATAAGTGGTTGGAAAGAATGATTGTATATCAATATAAGATTTCTTACTTAGTTACAGATATCAATTCAATCCATTATTTAAAGTGGAACCACTTATATTATTTATTCACAGTATGGTCTATTCATGTATTATCTCTATATTCATAGACACAGGGTACACCTCTTTGTACCCCCAATACTAATTTATACGTCTTCAAAATATTGCTCCCAGAGATGGTGGAACAAATACATGTAACCTGATCTACATATACATTTTATCACAGTAATATTCTGAACAGAAAAAGCAAAGTTCTCACTTATGATTGTACCATACCTAAATGGAAAGTGATCCTGGATTACTAAAAACATCCATGTCCAGGTTGCCTAATGATCTCAAATGAAAATCCTATTGGTGACTACATATTTGTTTCTTCCAAAGATTATATATTCAAACTCAACCCTTTGAATACGTCTAAAGCTGTCACTCACTTTACACTTTGAATGATTTTGTAATGTGTCTATTGATATCTGCTTTCCTACATATTTTCCCCAGTTCATCATTGTGACTGAATCTTCACATGTGCTATCACTAACATTCACTCTCTAACCGAAACCCTATTGCTAAAAAACTTTGGTCCAAATCCTATATTCACTCTTCTTCCTAAACCTACCTACTGTCTTCCTAATCCTACCGACTATCCCTTTTTGACTGGATGTTCTCTTCTACATTCAATCATCCAAGGTACAAGGTCCTATGCCATTGTATATCGATTTATCTGAGACATCTGTGCAGAACGTAATTCAATGCTAAGTATCCCAATCAAGAACCCAATGACGTTCTGGGCTTCAAATCTTACTTAGATTTCTCTTTTCGTTCATATATTTCACCTCTATATTCTTATAAATATCACAGGTTCCCAATACCATTGTTCATCGAGCAGAATGGTTCCTAATCAAAATTGAAAATGTTATTAACACTAACCATACACTGCTCCCTCAATCTAACTTTACAGAAAAGCAATGACAGTGTTGGTCTTACAATACAGGAATGTATGGGATCTTCCACCTGATGAGAACCTCAAAGGTATGTGCAGAAATGATCCCTGGAGAAGATGTAGGCAGCTATGAAGGACCTGAGAGAGCAAAAGTCATCTTCCATGGAAAACAACCTGGTAGGATGAAGTTTGGTGTCTGAATCAGCCTCTGTCTTCTTAATGTAGAGGAGACGGACCAAACCAGGCCTTTTGGAGAGCTGTTCCTGAGAGCCTATGGATTATATCCCATTCTAACTTATGAAAGGGTCACAGGAAGTAGGGGCAGCCTCCATCTAAAGGGACCATAAGAAGCAACTGCTAAAACAAAGTGGTTGCCAAGGCAGTGACCTCATTCAGTTCCTGAAGGAAGTGACCTCACCTCACTTCCTTGGTGTTGGAACTCTCTGAACTTGGGATCCAGGAAGCCAGGCACCCCGAGCCAGTCCCAGTCCCAGTCCCAGTTGTCTCACTTGTTTGGATTTACCAAGGAGATGGTCAGTCTTTCTTGGTACCTACTGATTTGAAGATGTCCAAATGCCAGAAGAGCTCTGAAGAGGGGCCTTTCCTGAGAAAGAAGGTAGTGGCTCACCACTGGTTCCTGTCAACTTCACAGAGTTGACCAAGGAGACCAGATCTGAGACAAGACAGGCCATTTTGGAGGAACATAGTTTGGCCCAGCAGTCAGAGAACACTCCGAATAGTCACAGACCTACTTGGGGGAAGGAGGTGCCTTTGTGGGTGTGGTTGTGGGTTTGTGGTTTGGTCTCATGTTCTGAGAATAAGTTTTTTCAGATATCAGCTCCGGAGCCCAGGAATTAATTCTCATTGGGGCTAAGGTTCCCCACCAGTGAGATTTGAAATTGGCGCTGGCTGCAGAGTTAACAAGGGCGGGGACTTTTAACGCCACTGCAGAAAAGAAGAAGGTACGAAGAAGAAGTCCTTAGGTGCCATGTTGGGGTTTTTCTCTGGGGTATGGCTGCCATTTATACTTTTCCTAACATTCCTCCCTTTTTGTTTTCTTAGAAAGTGGGGCATTGTTTGTCATTTGTGGCTGCTGCCTGCTGTGTGGGGGTGCTGTGGGGCCTAGAAAGGGAAGTGGACAAATGCTCGGGGGCCAGGTCTGGGGATATCATGGCAGCCAGAAATAAAAGCCAGTGGTATAGATAGCTACTTCAGTAGGGGTAAAGTCTATGAAAGTTCCCTGATGCCACAAGTTGTCGATGGCATGAAACCAGTCCTAGATGGAGGAGATTGTTGGTATCAGCTACTGGTCCTGTAACAGAGACTCTAGGAAATACTGGAAGCGTTGCCTGGTCATGGCGTCACCAGCACTTGAAGAAGATCAGAGCGAATAAAAACAGAATGAAGATAAAAATTAAAGCAAAGGTCAAATTTTGGCAGAAGTTCCATGTTGGGGGACTGACATAGAAGAGGCCAAGGGCCATGAGGAAGCTTAGAAGGTCATAAAGACTCATGAATCCATGATGGCAGATTAAGAGGTTCTCCAAGCTCGTTGCCTCCCACTGTCTGATGTACGTTGCATTCCATCGTGCCTGGTAGTGAGCTTCATCACTGAGTGAACTGTTCTCTTGGAGATGTTAGGGGTTCATCGGTCATCAGAGGATGGTAGTGCCTAAGCAAAAGCTGGTTGAAATTTTGATTAGAAATTTTTTGCAGTTGGGTTTGAAGGAACTTCATTATGCATGGCAAGAGAGCAAAAAAAGGGAGCATCCCAATAAGGGGCCCCAAGATAGGTAGTAAGTACATGGCAAGATAGGATTGGAAGAACCCTGTTATGGGATTGGAGGAGCTAGGTTTGAGCAATTTGGTCAATAATTTCTGCAATTTAACAACTTTTTTTCTATCAGCCCAGATTCATTAACATAAGAGCAACATTCCTCTCTGAGGAATAGGCATGTACCCACTTTTTCTGCAGTGAGAAGATCAATTGCCCTTTGGTTCTGTAAAGCCACTTGTGCCAATGAAGTAACCTGGCGCTGCAAGGAGCCCAGAGACTCAGCAGTGGTATTGAGTGCTTCCTGCAGTTTTTGTTGCAGGTCTTTGAATGCCCATAGAGCATGACCTATAGCTCCACCAGAGAGTCCGAGACCCGCCACTGAGGTTGTTAAAGTGAGGCCTACCAGAACAGGCAGAAAGACTGCCCTACGGGTTCAGGAAGGTAGGGCCAACTGTCGGAATTCGGTGGGAGTATACAAAGACAGCTGAGGAACTACAGTAACCAAGAAACAGGTGCCAGAGACATTGATCGTTGAAGTACTTAAAGACCCATTACACCAGAGGAAATGTCCAGGTTGCATAAATGCAGGGCTCGATTGGGTGCTTAAGCTCAAGGAAAAAATGGGTAAAGGATTCATTATTGGCAGGTGGAAACAGATGAAAGCAAATAAAGTATTGGTGAAATAACTTTCCCACAGTGGGATACGTGTCACATGTAGGGGTTGTCCTTTCTTAGAGAAATTGTAGGTTTTTGCTGAAATATTTCCTGCCGCTAATGGGACTAAGTGAAGCACAGAGAAAGCACTGAGAAGGAGGCACAGAAAGAGGGGTGGAGTTTAATAATCGAAGAGATTGGTGTAACAAATTGAGCCATGTGTCAGGGGGACCTGAGGGGGTTGAAGGGTCTGAATCCTTTGTGGATGAGCTATGGATAAGATCTAAAAGTTTTCATTCTGACTCCTTAATGTGTTCGACTACCTGGATGGTTGCCTTAGGTGGCATAATCAGGGTGCGGCCAACTGTCATCCACCCTGTGTGTCTGGCTGAGGTTGTCCGAGCATAGACAGCAAACTCAACATAGTCCCAAAGTTTGGCCTTGGGGTCAGGTATATCTAAAGTATACCATCCATTGTTATCAGATAAAGAGACTTTATCCCACTTTAGGTAACTAGAAGTCCACACTTTAGGGTAACCAAGTGAGTGGTAAGAATAGCTACCATGTTCATCATGGAACCTGCATGACCAATAGGGGCACCCATTATATATCTCAGGCCACCAATGACAATAGTCTTTTGTTTGATCAAAAAGGAAGCAAATGAAAAGCCAGTTCCAGCTACCAGGGACGAAGGTCCTTGAAGGTGACAATTTTAGGGAAATAGAGGTGCAGTTGTGGATGAAGCAAGTAGTTGCATCCACTGCACGGACCTTCTACATGCCATGTTCTGAGTATCGTTCCTGAAGAGTGAATAAATACATGGTAGGAGAGGAGGGTAAAGACCAGTCCTGATAGAGCACAGAAAATAAGCAGAGCACAAAAAACAAGCAGTTACAGAAGATTAGGGTGTTGAGAGAGCCCATTGTGACTTTTTTAAGAGGAATTGGGCTGCATGGAACACCGTGTGAGCCGCAACTTAAATGGGTGAGATGAGTGTGGAGAGCAGGAGTTAATGGGAGCTTCAGGAGGTGATTCTTGGAGTTCCTCTGGGTTGGTCCTGTCGTCAGCAGGTGGGGCCTCCTGGTGATATGGCTTCAACCTAGAAATGTGAATCCAGGGAGTTAGACGGCTGTCTGGTAAGGAGAGTTTGGCGGCAGTGGGGGTACAGAGAATGACAGGATAGGGGCCTTCCCATTTTGGGGCAAGAGTCCCTTTCTACTCTGGGGTATTATAATATACTAGACTCCCAGGTGTTAAGGGAGGAGTGTTTGGAGAGGACACTGGGTCCGGATGAAGCCAGTCCTGATATTTCCAGAGTTCCGAGCGGAGATGATACAAAAGAGGCAAAGACAAATCTCGGGTGAGAGGTCCTTGTGAAATGACCAACCCAGGGGGTATAAGAGGTCTTCCATACATTATCTCAAAGGGAGACAGTAAAGATGGTTTTTAGGGAGAGCTCTGATTCGAAGCAAATCCAAGGGAAAGATTTTGACCCAGTCTAAGTTTAATTCCATTGTCAATTTGGTAAGGACTTCCTTTAGAGTACAACTTACCCTTTCCACTTTCCCTGAAGCTTGGGGATAATATGGACAGTGGAAATGCCACTTGAAGGAGAGGGCTTGAGAGACCTTTTGTGTGATTCTAGAAATAAACTCAGGGCCATTGTCATATTGTAGAGAAGTGGGCATACCAAACCTGGGGATGATGTCTGTCAGTAAGATTAAAGCTACAGTGGAAGCCGTTTTATTAGAAGTGGGAAATGCCTCAATCCAACCAGAGAAAGTGTCCACAAAGACAAGGAGGTATTTAGTGCGCCATACTGTGAGCATGTTGGTGAAGTCTACCTGCCAGTCAGCAGTGGGAATGTGTCCCCGGGCTTGGTGGGAAGGAAAAGGTTTGGGCCTTAAAGGAGTATAAGTGTTGGTCCACTGACAGATCTGACAATTAGAGGCTATATTCTGTAGCATGGCTTTGTCAGAGAGGGTGAGCGAGAAGAAGCTCTGTAAAAAGAGGGTCAAAGACTGAGAATTGGAAAGGAATAGAGTATGAAGGAACTTGAAGAGATCCTTGTTCTTACTGGAAGAAGTAGGGGCTTCAGATGAGCTGTCTAAAGTGGCCATTATATGTCCCCCAGGGGGTCCATCATTGGAAGTGGTAGCAGCCATTTGTTCCGCCTGGTCAGCTTTGGCATTGCCCTCAGTGATAAGAGAGACGTCCTTCTAATTAGACCTACAATGGACAACTCCCACCTGGGTGGGTAAGTGGGAGGCCTTTATCAGATTGGTTATAAGAGCCGAATTAGTGATCACATTACCTTTGGTGGTAAGTAGGCCTCGCTCCTTTCATATTGCCGCATGGGATAAGATATGGAAGACATATTTTGAATCAGTATAAAGGGTTAGGGATTTGCCTTGTGCTAGAAGGCAGGCACGAGTGGCTACTATAAGTTCAGACTGCTGGTTGGTAGTTCCTGAAGGCAGAGCTTTGGCCTCTATAATCTCAGTGGCTGAAACTACAGTGTATCCAAAGTAATGAGTGCAATTCTGCCTAAAGGAACTGCCATCAGTAAACCAGATAAGGTCAGGCTTGGCTAGTAGTCTCTCAGAAATGGAAGAATGACAGGGGAGGAAATCATCTAAGTTTTCCAACCAATTATGAGTTGGTGTGTTAGACGTGGGAGTCATTGAGAGCAGTGAGGCAGGGTTCTGTGCAGAGCAGGGGAGGAAAGTAATATTAGGGTTTTCCAGAAAGGAAGTGAGGAGTGACAGAACTCTGGATGGAGGAAGGGTTTGAAAGCCCTTATAAGCTAAAAGATCCTTCAAGTGATGTGGGGAGTGGATAGTTAAAGGGGCCCCAAAAGTAAGCTTAGAGGCTTCTTTGTGTAAAATTTGTCCAGCAGCCAGAGCTCTTAAGCAAGGGGCCCACTCACGGATGGTAGGGTCAATTTGCTTGGACAAATATGCCACAGGTGCAAATGTAGGCCCATAGTTTTGACCTAAGACCCCAAGTTCTTGCCTCCCTTTTTCATGGACATATACATGAAATGGTCTTGAAAGATCAGGAAGGTGAAGGGCAAGTGCCTTTAAGACAAGTTGCTGAAGTCTGCGCAAGTGGTAGTTTGGGGAGGAGGCAAGAGATTCACTAGGGGGTCCCTTTGCTAGTTCATACAGGATTTGTATAGAAGAGAATAATTTGGGATCCAGGCCCTAAAATAACCTGCTAGTCCTAGGAATGATAGTATTTTGGCTTTTGTATGGGGCATTGGAAGATCAGAGAGGAGTTGCCTCCTATCCAGTGTTATTTCCTTTTTTCTGGGTGTAAGGCAAAAACCAAGAAAGTTGACAGAAGACTGGGAAACATGGGCCTTGTGGGGAGACTTCCTATTTCCCTTGTTTGCTAGGAAATTAAGAAGCTGAGCAGTGTGGGATTGAGAGTGTTCCCAGAGGGACTACATAGAAGAAGGTCATCGACATATTGAAGGACAGTAGAGTCAGGACAGGTCGGGTGAAAGGATGTGAGGTCCTGGGCAAGAACTTGGCCAAAGAGATGGGTGCTATCCCTGAATCCCTGTGGGAGGACAGTCCAGGTAAGCTGATGAGAATGGCGGGTGTGAGAGTCAGTGCAAGTAAAAGCAAAGATATCCTGAGATTCTGAGAACAAGGGAATAGAAAAGAATGCATGTTTCAAATTTAGAACCAAGAAGTGGGTAGTAGTGGCAGGGATCTGAGAGAGGAGGGTGTAAGGGTTGGACACTAGCGGGTGGATGGGGACCACAGAGGAGTAGACAAGGGGAAGGTCTAGAACCAGCCTGTAGGACACGTTAGGTTTCTTAACTGCCCGAATGGGGGTGTTGAAAGGAGAGTGTGTAGGCCTAAGATACCCCTTTCATTATAAATCCTGGATGATGGCTTCTAATCCGAGGAAGGCTGTGGTTGTGAGTGGATATCATGGTTGACTAATATATCTTGAAGGGTCCAGTAAGACAATATGAATAGGACTGCATTTAGCCATAAAGGGTGTAGTTGTGTCCCAAAACTCAGGGTTAACTGGTTTAGATAGTCGTGGGAGAGTGCATGAAGGAGGTGTATCTGCCCCTAGGAACATCATGAGGAAATGAGAGGTAGGAGAGGTGTGGGGTGATATGTGAATGGTGACTTTTAATAGTGAGAGTATGTCCCTTTCCAGAAGGGGAATGGGGCAATGGCTCATAACGAGAAAGGAGTGAGTGAAGGACAAAAGGGATTTTGAGGGAAAATATGTTTACCTCCTACCACGACAATAGGAGTTTTTGAGGGTGTGGTAGAACCCCAATACTCCCTCAAGACCGAAAAAGTGGCACCAGTATCCAAAAGGAAGTTAATGAAGCGTCCATCCACCAGGAAGGTGACCCTAGGTTCTTGATTCTTGATGGTAATAGTCTGGAGGGAAGGCCCAGGGCTCCATCATTCCTCCTCTGCCAAGCCCAGGAGAGGCTGGGGTTGCCGGGTGGCTGACCAACCTCCCTTCCGGGTTGTTGGGCAGTCTGCCCCCCAGTGTCTCCTTTGATGGCATGTTGGGCAGGGGTTGTAGGGTGTTCTCGGCGAAGGACAATCCTTACCACATTTGAAGCAAGCTCCAGGGGGTGTCACATTGGGACGGCGTGGTGATGGCCTTCTCTGAATGACCTGGGCCAACATTTGGAATTTGGCATTTTAAGCTCTCTGCCTACGGCATTCACTTTCATCCTCTCTACCATGAAAAACCTTTAAAGAGACAGCGAGGATTTTGGTCTGAGGAGTAGCAGGGCCCTGTTCAAGCTTTTTAAGCTTGGCTTTAATATCAGAGTATTTTTGTGCCAGAACATATGTCATTAAGAGTTGACGGCCATCAGGGGTTTCTGGGTCGAGTTATGTGCAGTGTTGAAGGGCCTTGGTTAGTCTATCCAGGAATTCTGAAGGTGTTTCCTCCTTCCTTTGAATGACCTCCTGCACCTTTTTAAAGTTAACAGCCTTGTGGGTCGCCTTTTTCAGGCCCGCCAAGAGGCAGGATGTAAAAATGTCATGAGTCTGTAAGCCTTCAGGGGTGTTGTAATCCCATAGGGTTCCTGCTCTGGGACAGCATGAGAGCCCGTGTGGTGGTCAGGATTGGTCCTATGATTTTCATCAGCATGGGCTTGGGCTAGCTCCCAGACCCATTGCCTTTCCTCGGGGAGAAGTGTATTCGCCAAGAGCATGTATATGTCATGATGAGTGAGGCTATATGCTTGCAGGACCCATTGAAACTCCCGAATGTAAGTGGTGGGTTTAGTGGTGATTGAGCCTAACTTGCTCTCTAGCTGAGTAATGTCTGACCTGGAGAAGGGCACGTGGACTCTGATGACACCCTCAGGACCAGCTACCTCACGAAGGGGTGCGATTGTCTTAGGGGTGGGAAGGAGTCCTTTAGACCTGGTAAAAGGAGGACTGAGAGAGGCAGGCGGAGGACAGGAAGGAGAGGGAGGGGAAGGGAGTGTCTCTTTGGAAGAGGAGGAAGTGGAGCACTCAGAAGAGGACGGAGGGGAGGGGGATAAAATGGAAGGCTGAGGATCCATGGAATCAGGCAGAGGATGAGGAGGGTATTGCAGAAGAGAAGGGGCAGATGGGGCTGGGGAGAAGGTGGGGGTTCATCTGCTGGGTTGAATGAGGAAGAATCTGTGAAGTCAGAAGTAGAAGTAGGGAAAGAGAGGGGATTGCAAGCAAGGAGGACCTGAGGGGGAGGGCAGGAGGAGCAGAGACAAGGTGCTGTGTGGGAAGGCTAATACCTTCAATGCAGGGAACCTCCCTCCACTCTTCCAGACGCTGGCAGTAGTTAAAAAGGTCCCAGGGGAGGTTTCTATCTAAGGAGCCTTCTGGAGGCCAATGATTGCCATTATCCAGTGGATATGGAGGCCAATCTTGGGTACAGAATTTAATTAAAAGTTTGGGCTTGATGTCTGGTGTGAGGGAGAGTGTGGCCAGATTTTTTATTAAACATTTGAGAGGTGAGGCTTCAGGTACAGATGAAGAGGTGCCCATTGTCACAGGGAGAGATGGAGAGAGAGAGAGAGAGAGAGAGAGAGAGAGAGAGAGAGAGAGAGAGAGAGAGAGAGAGAATAAGAGTAAGCGAGAGAGACAAAGAGAAAACCCGAGCTGGAACGGTTTCCAGGAAATTCAGGGCGAATGGGGGTCACGTGGGTGTCCCCAAAATGACCAGCTGTCGCGAGGAAATACAGAGGGTACTACCTGGTCGTCACCAGTGAAGTGCGATCTGGAAGACCCAATGGGTTTGGAGCCATGGGCAACCTGACGTCAGGAAAGTTTTCGAACGCAGCTGAAGAAGTCAGTAATGAAAACAGAACTCCAGCTCCAGCAGAATGCAGTTCTAGGACGGGAGTTCAGTTTTCCCTGAGCAGAGAGGCAGCTTCAGCCAGACACAGCAGCCCTGCAGGAAACAGCAAATCTAGCCGGCAGCAGCAGTGGCAGCAAAGGAGGAAAAACCACAGAGCCTCTCGTGTAAACTCAGAACCCTCATGTCCCAAAGGGAAACGGATCACTAGAGGGTCCACTGTGACCAGTAAAGGTCTTGGTGGGAGGAATTCCCTCTCCCCTACCGGGCGTCTAGAGTGTGCTGGACGATCAGCGTCACAAAACTAGCGGTAGCCTGAAGGAAGTTGGCGAGCCGGGGTCAGGGGAAGCTTACATACATCAGATCAGTGGTGAGTGCAGGAAGCTGGCGTCTGAAAAGAACGGACCAGGACGGAGTGTCTGGGCGGAACGGGGGACGGGGCTCTTGTTGGAAAGAGCTCACCCGTATCCTCAAACGGGGCACCAGAATGAAAGAACTCCCCACTCAAAGGCACTTCGCCGGGAGAATTCCAATTTTATTGCAAAAAGCTGTGTGCTTATATAGAACTAAGGAGGAGATGAAAGGACTTAGATAAATGGCAGGCAACCCGTTTATTGGCAAGTTCTTTCAGATATCAGCTCCGGAGCCCAGGAGTTAGTTCTCATTGGGTCTAAGGTTCCCCGCCAGCGAGATTTGAAATTGGCACCAGTGGGAGAGTTCACCCGGGCGGGAACTTTTCGCGCCACTTCAGAAAAGAAGAAGGTAGGAAGAAGAAGTCCTTAGGCGCCATGTTGGGGTTTTTCTCTGGGGTATGGCTGCCGTTTATACTTTTTCCAACAATGAGTATACCAGACAGTGCCTTGATTGACTGGTTTTCATTAAAATGGTGTTTAACAGAGATGCCAGAAAGTTGGATCCTGCTGAGTAGTGGGCCTAGAGCAATGGTGGGCAGGTGTGTGATAAAACATCTGTGGTGGGGCCATGTGGATCTGCCATTGGCTTCAATGGCTTGTCACTGACATGGTCAAACCAGCAGACCCTTATATGTAAAGGCATCTTGTTATATGGAGAGGTTTCAGGACGCTGTTCAAAATCAGGTTGCTATAGTCAAGGGGGCAAGCTATGTGGGATAGAAGCCTGGTTCTTGTATTCTCCTGCAGACCCTGACTCACCACACGTGACAGAACTCCCTCCCGTACTGTGTTCCATTTAAACTCCTTGTATTTCGTGAAGCAAGTACCAAACTTCCAGTGCAGCAGCAAAAAACACCACGAAAATAGAGGATGACCATATGGCTTCACAGTCCACATGGGGAGACATTTAGCCCCCAGGGGCCACAGTTTACCTACAAAGGGAGAATTCAGCAATGCTGCCTCATGTTCATTGGGAAAAAAAGAAACAATGTCCACCAGGTCACATAGATGCAGACCCAGCTTTTATGGTCTCACTAGAAAGGAAGCTAAAGCTCCTGACAACAACATATATTTCAAGTGCCCAACCTCACAGAGAGTTTCCCAAGAAGTCTCTAGGCCAGCAGAATTCCATTTTTGTGGAGTGTTTACCCTGTCCCTTACTTTTGAAAACTCCTCTACCACTTCCAAGATTGTGAACTCCTGATTGTTTTCCATTCCAGATATGTATTCACGGAATTTCTAACTCTTTTCCTCTAATTGTTTCTTACTTGGGGCGAAGGTATTGTCAAGACATTGTTCTGGATAAGAGTGGGAAGATTTTTGTGTAGCACATATTTACATACACATTGGATACATTTTCCAATTTTTCATTCGAAATACTGAAACTCTGACACTAACCCATACCCTACTAGACTCTGACTACTAATCCTAATATGATGGAGAAAAATAACCCAAACAGAATAGAAATACAAGCAGTTCAGAGGAGGCATGGTGAATAGTTGGTCTTGCCTTTTGCATGATATAGGGTAGGAGTTATAAATCTTGTAAATTTTTTTCTTGAAATTGTTCTCCATGTGTTTTTAAAGTTAACACACATGTGAATTCCTGTCTCCCATTTTCTGTAGCCAATTCAGCACATGTATTTTTATATGCACATACAAAATCCTACCTGGAATACACGTACATTTTTGTGAGGTGGCTAACTTGGCAGATACAAAGTATGAGAAGAAATCACTCCTCCTAAATGCTTTTGGAACTGAAAATTCAAACTATGAGTGAGCTTTTTAGTTGAGCAACATTATACATAAATCCATGTTCAGTAAAATTAATATTTTTGGATCTGTGGATGATATATATTTCATGATGAATTTTGATTGGCATATATTTTCTACTTTCCAATGTATTTGTGTGTGTGTGTATATATATATATATATATATATATATATATATATATATATATATACACTCTAGATTTTTCAAAATATGAAATACATGTGTCTTATTATACACTCCCTAAATTCACTAATGTTCATGTATGTGGTTTTATAATCAACTTTTCATAAGATTATTTTCAGAAACATTCATCCACCTGAAATACATATTTGTTTTCTAGTACTGAAAACTTACTTCAGTGAATGGTGCAAACAAATCCTTATATTTCTACAATAACTGACCCACTTTAACATCAATGCTAGTAGATTCCTGTGGGACATGATGTGTATTTTGACGTTCAATTTTATTCAACACTGGTACATTTCTATTTCTTCAGTTTTTGTACATCATAAAATGTACATTTCATCCACAAGTTCACAAATTTAAAGACATTTGTAACACATTCAATCACTTCCTGCTTCAGAACACATATATTCCTACTTGTTTTTGACTGCTCATTTCATGAGACTTCTTTCCAAACACATTATTTTCGATTTCCATAATCAATTTTGAAGCAAAACTCACACAGAATTTATGATAAACTACAACCCTAATATTACCATTAGATATATAACTGGTTGGAATGAATGTATGTATATCAATATAAGATTTGCTATGTATTTTGAGATATTAATTTGTTCCAATTTCTAAAGTTGGAACAAGTTATATTATTTATTCACAGTATGGTCTATTCAATCATTCTCTCTATATTCATACACACATGGTACACCTATTTGTGCCCCCAATACTAATTGATACCTCTTCAAAATATTGCTCCCAGAAATGGTGCAAGAAATACTCATGTCACCTGATCTACATATACATTTTATCACAGTAATATTCTGGCAACAAAATGCAAAGTCACACTTACGATTGTACCAAAGCCTAAATGGAATATGAGTATGGATTATAAAAATCACCCGTGTCCAGGTTGGCTAATGCTCTCAAATGTCAATCCTATTGGTGACTACATATGTGTTTCTTCCTAAGATTATATATTCAACTTCAAGCCTGCTGAAAATGTCTAATCCAATCAATCACTTTATCATTTGCCTGATTTCCTATGTCTCTATTGATATCTGCTTTCCTACATATTTTCCCCAATTCATCATTGTGACCAACTCTTCACATGTGCTGACATTTACATTTTCTCTCTACCTGAAACCCTATTGCTAAAGAACTTTTTTTTCAAATCCTATACTCACTCTTTTTTTCTAATTCTACCAACTATCTTCCTAATCCTACCAACTATCCTTTTTAGACTGGATGTTCTCTTCGACATTCAATCATCCAAGTACAAGGTCCTATACCATTGTGTATAGATTTATCTGAGACACATGTGCAGAACATAATTCAAAGCTAAGTATCCCAATCAAGGATCCAATGCCCTTCTGGGCTTCAAATCTTACCTAGATTTCTGTTTTCATACATATATTTCACCTCTATATATACTTACAAATATCGCAGGTTCCCAATACCATTATTCATCCAGCAGAATGATTCCTAACCCAAATCAAACATGTTATTAACCCTAACCATACTCTTTGCCCTCCATCTAACTTTACAAAAGAGCAGGGACAGAGTTGGTCTTACAATACAGAAACATAAGAGATCTTCCACCTGCTGAGAACCTCAAAGGTCCATGCAGAAATGAACCCTGGGGAAGATAGAGGAAGCTATGAAGGACCTGAGAGAGCAAAAGTCATCTTCCACGACAAACAACCTGGTCAGGATGAATGGGTGTGTCTGAAGCAATCTCTCTCTTCTTAATGTAGAGAAGATGGACCAAACCAGGCCTGTGTGGAGAGCTGCTTCCGGGTGCTATGTTTGATATACCATTCTAACTTGTGAAAGTGTCACAGGAAGTAGGGGCAGCCTCCATCTATTGGGACACTTGGAAGCAAATGTTAGGAAAAAGTGATTGCCTAGGCAGTGACCTCATTCAGTTCCAGAAGGAAGTGACCTACATCACTTTCTTGGTGATGGAACTCTCTGAACTTGGGATCCCAAAAGCCAGGCACCCAGAGGCAGTCCCAGTCCCAGTCCCAGTGGTCTCACATGATTGGATTTACCAAGGACAGAGTCAGTCTTTCTTGGTAACTACTGATGTGAAGATGGCCAAATGCCAAGAGAGCTCTGAAGAGGGGCCTTTCCTGAGAAAGCAGGTAGTGGCTCACCACTGGCACCTGACAACTTCACATTGTTGGCAAGGAGACCAGATCTGACATAGGATAGCCCATTTTGGGGGAACATAGTATGGCCCATCAGTCAGAGGACACTCCGGATAGTTACAGACCTACTTGGGGGAAGGCGGTGACTTTGTGGGTGTGCGTGTGAGTTTGTGGTTTTGTCTCATGATCTGGGAATAGGTAGGAAAGTCGCTTTGTTTGGTTTGGATTGGATCGTTTCTAGTAAGTCTTTTGATAAGGCGAGTGTTTTTATGTCTGTTTATCCCACTGTGTCTGTGGTTGTAGATATTAGAAAAGAGAATGCATCAATGGATGTTTCCTGTCTCGTAGAAAGCTTCACAGCATTCATCCTGCCCAATTTATATATGGACTGTGGCTTGCCTTATAGATGGGCAACAATTACTATCTTCCTAAGTTCCTGTTTTCTTCTTGAATTCGTGCCACTCTCCAGAATAGGCTCATGGTTTGGTGTCCACAATATGTACCACCTCCAGGCTCTGTGACATGGCCACGTACTGGATAGCTGAAGGGAATGGGATCATCTCAGAAAACTCAGATATCATTCGAGAAACCCTGCTTTGGGCCATTTGCTTACCTATTGTTCTGTTGCCCTGAATGTCAGAAACGTCTTTGTCTCAGTCCACCCCTTTGTGAAGCCTGAAAAAATGGTTTTCAATGGAAATTAATGGGCATCACCTGTAGCTCTTTGCTTAATTGCTTTGGAAAGGGATGTGTCTGCATCAGACTCGTGGCAATGTGTGAGGCTGTTGCATAGATTCTCAGAACCTGATGGATCTAAAGAAAGATTACATGTGTGCTTCCAAAACCAAAATGGCCAAAAAAGCAGTCATTGTGGACGAAGTCTCTCGCCTTCCTCTGTAAGGTTCCTGACCTCCATCAATTGAAAATAGGGATCCTTTGTGTCAAATGAGTTCTTCAAACCCTGCAGAAGATAGCCCATAGGTGCTTGGGTTTTCTCATGATTCCAATTCACATAAAGAATATATACCCGAGAGTCAGTAGGCCTCAAATTCGGGAAGCAGAGCAGTATTTATGGCAGGCCTATTTGATCACTCCTGGTTCTCAGGAAGGGTGTCCAGGCAACCCTGACTTTAGGCAAATGAGGGGCAAGGGAGGTTATTTTGTACACTGTCTTGGACTGATCCCCTCATGGAAACCTCGAACCACAGGTTATGATGAGTGTCTATATGGAAGAAGATGAGGGCCTTGTGGGAGTGCTTTGGTTTTAATTGTGGTCATTTGTGTGGCAGTTGGAAGTGATGACTGGGTCTACCTGGGCTTGAACTCTGGTGTGATTCCCCTTAAAGTCTGAGTTCTGGAACTGATCTCAGAGAAATATTGCCATGAACTGTGTTCAGATTTTAGGAGGCCACGCATGGGATTCGCCCTTGGAAACTGAGATCAAGGACAGGGTGGCTTTCCACAGAGCCTTGGAATCTCAGCTAGGATATCACATGATTTTATTCTGAAAGATTTGGCAGCCATAGTTGAGAATCAGAACACCCTTGGACGTCACATTAAAGACCTCAATGGGCCTGGCTCCATGTGACCTTTTGAAGACTCTATGGGAAGACTTGCCTGTGAGGGTTCTCCAGAGCTTTCATTGAAATGAGCTTCCTCACCATTTAATGGTTCCTGAATGAACTGAAACCCACAGTGTCTCCAACTTCATCCATGAAAAATGGCTAGATAAATACAATGAAATTTTTGAAATTCCAATAATCAGGTGGCACTAGAGAACCTTTGGATGTCTTGTTGCTGATCATTAGTGTACAAGAGAATGCCATGATTGACCGGGTTTCATGAAAATGGTGTAGAACAAAGATGCCAGTAAGTTGGAGCCTGCTGAGTAGTGGGCCTATTGCAGTGGTGGGCAGGTGTGTGATAATACATCTGTGGTGTGGCCATGAGGATTTGCCATTGCCTTCCAAATGGCTTGTGACTGACATTGTGCATCCAGCAGAACCTTCTATGTAAAGGCATCTTGTTACATGGAGAGGTTCCAGGGCAAAGTTCAGAGTCAGATTTCTATGTACAAGGGGGCAAGCTCTGTGAGATATAACCTGGTTGTTGCATTCTCCTGCAGACCCTGACCCACCACAAGTGACAGAACTTCCTCCAAAACTGGGTCCCAGTTGAACTCTTTGTATTTCATGAAGCAAATACCAAACTCCCAGTGCAGCAGCACGAAACACCACGAAAAGTGGAGGATGAAAAAATGGCTTCACAGTCCACACGGGGAGACACTTAGCACCCAGTGGCCACAGTTTACCTACAAAGAGAAAATTCAGCACTGCTGCCTTATGTTCATTAGAATACAAGAAACCATGTCCTCCAGGTCACATAGATTCAAACCCATCTTTGATGGTCTCACTAGAAAGGAAGCTAAAGCTCTTTACAACAACATATATTTCAAGTGCCCAACCTCAGAGGAAGTTCCTCAAGAAGTCTTTAGGCCGTCAGAGCTCCATGTTTTTGGAGTGTTAATTGTTAGACCACGACACAAGAAAAGACCACTGACTCTAATTAAAATCATATTAAATTAATCTTATTATTTCTACCTTTCATGCTGCCTCCCCTCCCAAAACAGCCGGAACAAGACAGCAACCCCAGCTTTCCTACAGCCCAGCTTTATAGCCCAGAAAGTTACACAAAATGGGTGTTACAGATAACAGAACTCTGACAAGCATCACACTAATGGTAGTTTAGGTTTTTTTTGCTGTCCCTACATCAGAATTCAGAGGACCATTAGAGCCTCAGAGAGGGATGTTGTCTGGCCAGAGAAGGCAAATATTTATGATGTGTCACTAAAGTTTCAGAGAGGGCTGCTATCTGGTCAGAGAGCCGGGCATGCGTGAGTTCAAGGCACGGGCAGGCATTTCAAGCAGGTTCAGAATTTGCAGTAATTTATGGTAAAGCCAAAATTACCTTTTCATGGCTTTGTGGCAAGATGGCTCTCAATTTTAATAAAATATCAGGTTGGGTCTATCATTTCCCCCTTTTCTCTGTGTCCCTTTCAAATCTTTAATAGATTAGGGGAAGAGCACTGAGGAAATTTTAATCCCTCAGGTAAGATTCTCCAAATTTTTAGAACTTACCCAAAACCGATCTCCCTGATTTTACCAGACTTAATTAATTACTTATATTGATAGTCTACTTATCTTTCTCTCCATTGTTGTAAGAAGAGTGGCGTCAATCATTATTTCTTCTTCTGACCTGAGACAGGGTGAAGTGAGTGGGCATGGCGTGAGGGACATGAGTTGCCTTTTATAAGTCAGTTGGGGGACATGAGTTGCCTTTTAGAAGTCATTTCGGATTGAAGTCTGGTTGGGAAAGAACAGGTTGTAAAGTCATCTGGGGATGGGTTCTTCTATGAGAGAAACAAAAACCATGAGTACTGAATAAATGTTGCAGCAGCCGGAACATGTTACTGTATAGAAGTTCCCTCACCAGTCTTTAATATCCCCAGTTATCAGGACTATCAAATTAATATTAAACTTTTAGTGTTACAGTTGTCCTTCCCCATAAGATACAGTTTAACAATGTAATGTCATCTGATCTTGTAAAATCCTTTTTCTAGTATGACCTCTGCGTCTAATAGAGAAACCTTTAATTCTGTTACTCAGGGCTGGATAATCGTACTAGCAAACACCAAGCCTACCTGTGTTGGTTAGGAATATCTGCAGGCCTTAAATTAAAAATTTCTGCCTGTGGCAGCTCTTCTTGATAGTCTCTTTTTATAAGTATCAGGCATTCCTGTCTGAGAATCCTTCTTTGTAGCCTCCAGTCTTACTTATTTTGGGAGGCTAAAATAAAGTGCATACCTTAAAATATTATTATTATTATTATTATTATTATTATTATTATTATTATTATTATTTAAAATGCCCAGGAATGGCTGAATTTTCGTCTTAACTGTCTTTCCAAAGTGTTTAAGATGAAGCAGTCAAACGAACTTTTGTTTCTATCTATTGTTAACAGTCAGCTGAGCTTTATGGGAGTCAATTCTGGAAAAATGAGAGCACATTTTCAATTCTGCTAGTGCCATTTGCGCTGGGTGGGTCCAGGTCTTGCTTGACCATTTGGCTTCCCTCAGAAGCATCAGGGATATCTCCTTTCTCTGATGACTCTCCTCTTCATAACAAATGCACTGATTGGCTATCTGTTCTCCAGTGGTCTCATTAATCTCCCTGATCAGGAGGTTATGTGGCTCAGAGTTGCAAAGCTCTTTAGAGAAGTCCCCTGTTCCCTGGATTCAGATTGACTCAGAGGGTAAGAGCCAAATATTGGTTTTCTTGGCCCTTTTCATTTAACTTTAATTTTAAATCCTAATCTTAAACATGCAGCAAATTAATTTTAACAGCCTTATATTAAGAGTACTGGACTTTAATGTCTATAACTTTATAATTATCTTTTTATTAATTGGGATCTGTATTATTCTGTCTGTATTGTAGGTGATGACTTATTATCTTGAATAAACCCATGTTGTGTTCTTAAAGCAACACATTTGTAAAACACTAACAGGGAATCTTTAGATAACTTATAAGAAAATTTCAACTAAAATTAACAAAAGTAAAAATACTTAGTTCGTGTAATAGCTACCCTAAATTTTTTGGCTGAGTATTACATTATATCCCCTGTTTGAGATCCTAGGAATCTTGACATTTTTTATGTTTTTAACATAAGTTTAAAGAAATATTATCTGACGTACTTGTTTCATAGTCATTCTCACATATAGTAAGATGGGACACCCAGCCTTATCTCAGGTAAGGCAGGGCTCTTTATAAATCTTAAGCATTTTAGTTCTAAAGCTGATCTTTATTTATTTATTTATTTATTTTTTTTTTTTTTTGGTTTGGGGGTCTGGGAAGATCTACTCCTTAAGAAACTAATAGTTCATACTCAGGATTGGGTTTTGGTAGGAAAAATTATGATAAACATGGATTATTAGAATTACTTTATAATTTGGAAGGGTTTCTAGAAAACAGTATACCAGATCTGTAAGTTTCTATGTGAGGAGCCTCTAGGTCATTGTGGTGTTTGTGAACTTCCATTTTAGTGTACTGTGGCCAAGGTCAAAATGTACAGACAGTGAAGGTGTAACCCATCAACTTCATCTTCAGACACTTGCAAAATAGTTCCCAATTTCAGGTTTGGCTCTATGAGCAAGTGAATGTGCAGGTTGAGGGCTCAATCATTGGTTTTAAGAAGTATATGAACCTCTCATCAGATGATGCAGAAGAAATTGATTTAAAACAAAGTAAAGAACAGAACTGGGTCACTGTGTACCAAAAGGAGATAATATTACTCTGCTACCAAGTGTCTCTAACTAGAAATGATCAATGAAGTCATGAATTATTGAGAAGGCAGTTTTGTTTTTTTAGGTGTTTTTGTTTAGGAGTATAATCCTAAAGTATTTGTTTATATTGCTTTGATTACCCTTTTGTTATTACCAGATGACAATAATGGTATGGGGTTGTTTTTATTAAAAAGTAAAAATTAAAAGCAACATTGACAAAGTTTACATAAATTGTTTGTGGTCTCATGAACATTAGCTAACACCATATGATATCACATTTAAAGCATGAATTAAAGAAAGCCTGAAAGTTTTGAACTTTTACATAGATTAGGCTCTCATTAACTTAAAAATACATTTAAATTGTTCCACAATGTAAAAAGTAACATAAAACTTTACATATCTTATTGATAACAGGTAAATAAATCTCCAATATATTTTTTTACCATACAACTTCAGAACACCAGCTTGATATAATGCTCTTTTTAAGTTTCTACCTTACAGACTTGCATACCTGTAAGATATGAAAACATTAATAGCATCACAATTACATTGATGTTTCTACATTAACCAAGTATAGCTTTTAAAGAAATGGCAGTACAATGCTCTAAAATAACAGTTCTGATTTAATAAGTTTTTTAATTTTTATGGTTCCTTGCTCTAGAAAAAATAAAACTTAATAAACACAATGTTATGGGTAAACTTATGTTTCAAAAAATTTTTGTCTCATTAACACATGACTGATTTTTAAAACCTTATATAGAGTTTAGTAAAAACTTATACAGACCTTAGTAAATGAATCAGATTTCTAACAAAAGTACTCACGAATGAGTAATCCCATATCAAATTTACTTTACTTATTTATCAAAATATTAGAGAAATGTATTGAACAGTGTAAACCATTTTTATGTTGAAGAAAATGTTCTAGAACCAAGGCACATTAGACGTTTTGTAGATATTAATATTTTATTAGATTTTTGAACACCTAGAAAAATTTGTAAGCTTAAATTTAAAAACATTTATTTTTATCTGTTTATCCGATTTAAATTGAAACATTTAAACCACGTGAACTAAATATCTTTGGATCCACTTTTTAAAATTTGTTTTTATGAGCGCTTTTTTTTATGAGCGCTCCTTATATATGTTAATTTGTGCATCATATATATGATATACGGATATATGTCTATATAGACAGACAACACATAACAAAATTGTGCACACATAATAATAGTAAAGGTCTTGTAGTTTTTCACAGGTTAAATATCTATTGCAATGTTTCAAAAAGTCCACAGTTGGTCAAAGATAGAACTGATCAGAAAAACATTAACCTAGGTCTGTATGCTCAGAATCATGAGCTCAAAAATAATAAAGTATCTAAGGAAAACAATAAGAGTCCTAGAAAAAATGACTGGCCAGTAATTAGTAAATACCATACAATTTACTTTTTTTTTCCGTTGGGCATCAAATCAGTCTCCTACTAAGCTTGCAGGCTTTTTTCATTTGCATTTCAACATGAGTCATGGCTGAAGTCTGGAAGGAGCAGGAAAAAAACTGCTATTCTGAGCAGACACCTGAGGCCTAAGGCATATTAACCATAATTTTCTGGTTGGGGTGTTGAAAATTATGATACAAGTTCAAGATACAATTCACAAAATTTTATGTCTTTTCATCTTATTTTGTCAACAGATATCATACTATGGTTTACTATCCTTGTCCAAATTAATGCACTGGTACACACAGTGACATTTTCTCTGGCTACCGAATTCAAAATTGGTTAAAAAAAAAAAGTGAATGATTGGGAAGTTACTTGCCAACTTGGAAGTAGAGTTCTTCAGTTTTCCATCCTAAGTATTTAAGTTCTCTGGCATGAATTACCTGAAATCTTAAACTAAACAATGACCTAAACCCGACTTTTAACTGCAAGATTGTGCAATGCTTCAAAAACCCATTCAGATATCAGTTTTTTTATGATAAAACATCATCATTTAGACACACATTCAGCTAAGATCATTCCCAAGAAAAAATTTATAATATCAACACATTATTGCACATGTCTTAAAAGACCAGAAACAAAGACACAAGACAGACAGAAAGGAGGTAGAGACTATGGTTGTCAGACAGAATCCTTTAAACCAGAGCAGATAAGAGAAAAAATCTACTACACCAGTGGCACCACGGGGGGGACCAGATGTTTTAACAGAGGGGCAACCTGAAATGTAAAATAAAGTGTCTATATGGTGACTTTACTGAATTTAGTGTCCCCTTTTTCTTTTTCTCTTTTTTAACAAGACAGAGGTGGCATAAACCTTACAGTGCACGGAAGGAAGGAGGGTATTCCCTGAATCAACAGGGCTTTGGCTGCTGCTGGGGGTCCCTCAGTCCCTCCTTTTACTTACAGGATTAGCTCCTCTGGTTCAGTTCCACCCCAAGCAAGCTCCATCTCCTAACATTTCAGTAGACAGCTCTCACAAAGTTCTGGGGCGGAGGGGGGTTACCAAATTTGTAACTTAAAGTTCGGTTCCTGACCTAGAAGCCAATTTATACCAATTAAATAATGAGGAATGGGTTCTGAGAAAAAGAAAAGGGGAGGCTAATTGCTTTGCTAACAAAGGAGAAACACAGGGGACTCTGCCAAATGTTGTGACTCTCTTGATCTGGAGGGACAAGGGGTTTTAAAGGAGTTTCACTTGTTAACCTGGGAGATACTCAGTTCTTAGGTCCCCAGCAGGCATTGCCCTCTGCAATGGTTGTGCTCCAGGCAGCCAGCTAGGGGCTTCTATCATCCTGCTAAACAAAGGGGGGTAAAGTTCATCGAAGTTCCTTAAAACACAGTTCAAACGGGTGTCAGGCTTACTCTCTTTATTACCCATTTTCACGTCCAATATCCTTAAGTTTTTACAACCAAAATCACACAACAAAATGAACAAAAGCAAACAAACAAACAAAAAAAAAATAGAACGCAGAACAAAACACACACACACACACACACACAAAAAGAAAAACAGAAACCCGGCGCCTAAACAGAAAAACAGTGGTACAGTGCAACATCTTGCTAAAGCTCCAGGGTAGGAGCGCGTGCGTGCCCGTCGGCACCTCTCTACACTTCCAGAGGAATTTCCTACAGAACAGAACAGAGGACAGAACGATTCTTGTTACTGTCCTGGACAGGAGTATATGTGAGCCTCCCCAGGCCACATCTCTGTCATCAGAAGAGATCTCCCTTAACCGGATATCAGATGTTATAAAGGCGCCACTTACCTATGGAGGCCTCCTCCATCAGGTGCTTGCTAATAGTTTTAGTGCAGAGGTTCACTGCAATGCTCCCGGGACTAAAGGCTCTCTTCCTAATATAGAGAAGATGGACCAAACCAGGCCTGAGTGGAGAGCTGTTCCTTGGTGCCTATGGTTGATATACCATCCTAATTTGCGAAAGTGCCACAGAATGTAGGGTCAGCCTCCTTTTCATGGTACTCTTGGAAGCAACTGTTTGGACAAAGTGGTTGCCAAGGCAGTGACCTCATTCAGTTCCTGAAGGATGCGACCTCACCTCACTTCCTTGGTAATGGAACTCTCTGAACTTGGGATCCAGGAAGCCAGGCACACAGAGCCAATCCCAGTCCCAGTCCTAGTGGTCTCACTTGCTTCGATTTAGCAAGGACAGAGTCAGTCTTTCTTGGTACCTACTGATGTGAGGATGGCCAAATGCCAGGAAAACTCTGAAGAGGGGCCTTTTTTGAAAAAGCAGGTAGTGGCTCACAGCTGGCTCCTGACCAATTCACAGATTTGGACAAGGAGACCAGATCTGAAACAGGACAGGCCATATCGGGGGAACACAGTATGACCCAGCAGTCAGAGGACACTCTGGAGAGTGAGAGACCTACTTGGGTGAAGGAGGTGACTTTGTGGGTGTGGATGTGTGTTTGTGGTTTTGTCTCATGTTCAGAGAATAGGTAGGAAAGTCGGTTTGTTTGGTTTGGAGTGAACTGTTTCTAGTAAGTTGTTGGACAAGGCGAGTGTTTCTATATCTGTGTATCCCACTGTGTCCGTGGTTGTAGACATTAGAAAAGAGAATGCATCAATGGATGTTTCCTGTCTATTAGAAAGCTTCCCAGCATTCATCCTGCCCAATTAATGAATACTCTAGGGCTTGCCTTATCAATGGGCAACACCAGCTATCTTCCTAAGTTCCTGTTTTCTTCCTGAATTCTGGCCACTCTCCAGAATAGACTCATGCTTTTGTGTCCACGGTATGTAGCACCTCCAAGCACCGTGACATGGACATGTACTGGATAGCTGAAGGAATTGGCAAGAATCTCAGAAAACTCAGATACCAGTGTGACCAGGATAGTCTCAGTGGAGAAACCCTGCAATTGGCCTTTTTATTACCTATTGTTCTGTTGCCCTGAATGTCAGGAAGGTCTTTGCCTCAGGCCACGCCTTGGAGATTCCTGAAGAAAAGAGTTTTCAAACGGAAATGAATGGGCATCACCTGTGGCTGTTTGCTTAATTCCTTTGGAAAGGGATGTGTCTGAATCAGCCCTTTGGCCCTGTGTGAGCCTAGAGCTTAGATTCTCAGCACCTGATGGATCGTAAGAAAGATCCCATGTGTGGATCCAAATCAAAATGGCCAAAAATCAGTCATTGTGAATGAAGTCTCTCGCATTCCTCCATAAGGTTCTTAACCTCCCTCAAGTGAGAATAGGGATCCAATGGGTCAAATGAGTTCTTCAAAGCCCTGCAGATGCTAGCCCATAGGTTCTTGGGTTTTCTTATGAATCCAATTCAAATAAAGAATCTAAACCGACAGTCAGTAGGCCTCAAATTGGAGAACAGAGCTGTGTTAACGGCAGGCATATTTGATCACTCCTGGTTCACAGGAAGGGTGTCCAGGCCACCCTGACTTTTGGTAAATGAGGGGAAAGGGAGCTTACTTGGGATACTGTCTTGTGCTGCGCCTCTCATGGAATCCTCCTGCCAGAAGTTATGATGAGTGTCTATATGGAAGAAGATGAGTGTCATGTGAGAGTGTTTTGGTTTTAACTGCGGTCATTTGTGTGGAAGTTGGAAGAGATAACTGGGTCCAACATGGCTTGCACTTTGGTGTGATTCCCCTTAGAGACTGTGTTTTGGAACTGACCTCCGAGAAGGTACAAGGTCCTATGACATTGTATATCCATATTTCTGGGACATCTCTACAGAACGTAATTCAATGCTAAGTATACCAATCAAGGGCCAAATGAACTTCTGGACTTCAAATCTTAACTAGATTTCTGTTTTCATATTTATATTGAAAGGTTAATAAAATAGATACTTGTCATTTCCTGTTTTTCTGTATGCTTAACAAAACACCATTGAAATCTTGAGAACTGTTTACTATTCTTGTTCCCAGAATGTGCTGTCCCAAACTGCCAAACTGCAGAATGTACTCTGTCAACCAGTTGCTCGCAAACTGACACTCGCCATTACCCATCAATAAATTTCTCTCCCTGCCCTCTCCAAGAAAAATATATAACCATTTCTTAAGCTGTTCTCAGGGCTCTCTGCTCTGTTCAAGTGATCTCTGAGCCCTTCATGCCGGACTCCCAATAAACCCTTTGCTGTTGCATGAGACAGTCTCTTAGTGGTCTCTGCCGCAGATGCTCGCCCAACCTTTACATCTGGTGGCCCTAGCAAGATCCGGAAGCTGCAGACAAAATACCCCCAACGGGCTCCTCTGGGGGTAAATAAGGCCCATCTTTCTCGTTTCAGGCTTCAGGTTAGGGTATGGCAAAACGGCTATTGGTAAAGAGCGTGAGCTCTCTCCCATGGTGGCTGACACACATGTCACAGAGCCACAGGCCATGTCCCTGGGGGATAGACTCGGGAAATCATGGAACAATAGTCTCCTCGACTCAGTGATATTTTGTTTCTGATTCGGTATTGCCAGCCCTTCAGGTTTTGCCGACTAGTCAGTCCTGGTCTCAGTATTGGACGTCCATTGCCTGTCTTTATTGTCTTGTCTTGTCTGTGTTGTGTGTCGTTGCTTTCAGTGTCTGTGTATATTTCATTATGGGACAGATCATTTCAATGCCTCTGTCCCTGACCCTTAATCACTGGACCAAAATCTGCTTAAGGGCTCAGAATCTTTCTTTTTCAGTAAAACGCCAGACCTGGCAGATTCTGTGTCTCAGAATGACCCACCATTGCAGTCGGATGGCTCCTAGAAGGATCTTTCAACTTCGCACTTATTTGAAAAGTCCGAGATATTGTCTTTCAGCAGGTGCCACATAGACATCCAGATCAACAGCCATATATCTTAACTTGTCAGTACCTCTACAAATCTCCTCCTCCATGGGTCAAGCCTTTCCTTGTCCCTGCACCTGCTCCTACTCCTTCCCCCACGATTCTATCTCAACCTCTCTGCTCCTCCTCCTCCACCCTCTGTTCTCCCTGAGTCTCAAGACTCTACTGGACTCACCACCCCCTCCTTATCATCTGCCCTCGTCTCCCAACCCCTAACACCCTCTAAGTGATTCCCCTTCTGCTGACTCAGCCTCTCCACCATTCGAGGAAGCTAGGCTGGCCCAGCGTCATCCAGATGACTGTCCCGCGGCACACACAGCCCCTCCTTCCCTGGAGGAAGCTGGCCCGGCTAAAAGAACTCAGAGAACTCACCGACGTTTTCACACCTGCCTACTTGAGGTGACTGCCAACACCACCTAGCGACTCTCTTCATGACAGAGCAATGAGAGAAAAATCTCCTGGAATGTAGAAAAAAATATCCTCAGACCTGATGGGCGACCAACACAACTTCCCAACATAATCAAAGCTGGCTTCTCCTTAAACCCACCCAACTGGGACCCCAACACCTTTGAAGATAGGGAGCATCTGTTCAATTATTGCCAGGCTCTAACAGCGGGTCTCCAAGTGGCCACTGGGTGACCAACTAATTTGGCCATGGTAAGAGAAATTATTCAAAGGCCTGATGAATCTCCATTTATGTTTCTAGAGAGAATCATGGAGGCATATAAGAGATATACTCCTTTCGATCCTCAGGCAGCAGATTAAAAGGCATCTGTCACGATGGCCTTAATTGAGCAAGCTGCCATGGATATTAAAAAAAAAAAATTAAAAGAGAGATTTTGTCAAAGAAGCCAAGAAAGTATACTATAAGAGAGAAACAGGGAGAAAGAAAGGGAGCAAAGGGAGGATGAGAGAACCAAAAGACAGACTAAGGCATTGACTAAGGTCCTGATCACAACAAGAAAGAGGCCAGAAATTAAGACATAGGGTGACAGGAAGGGCCCATGCCAGAGGCCACCCCTGGCCTCAGATCAGTGTGCCTACTCTAAAGAAAAAGGATACTGGGCCATAGAGTTCCCTATAAAGAGACAGCCACGCCAGCTGGCCATTCTGACTCTGGAGGATGACTAAGAAAGTCAGGGCTCAGATCCCATCCCCTAGCTCAGGGTAACTTTTGAAGTGGAGGGGACTCCAGTAAACTTTGAAGTGAATACAGGAGCAGTATACTCAGCCCTTAAGGCCCCATTGGGCCCTCTATCAATTAAAAGGTCTCTAGTTCAAAGGGATGATGACAGTAAATATCAGGCTTAGACAACTAAGAGGACCATGGACCTGGGGAAAGGAAAAATCCATCACTCCTTCCTAGGAATCCCGGAATGCCTGGACCCATTGATGGGCAGAGATCTGCTCATCAAGCTCCGGGCCAAAATAACTTTTAACCATGAAGGCCCCCAAATGAAATTTCTAAATACTTCAGCAAAAACTCCTATAGTCACGGCTTTAACTATATTAGTAGAAGATGAACATCCACCATTCACATGCCCCAAGTCTGATCAAACAGGCAAGCTACCCCAAAAATGGATAACAGATTACCCAGATGCCTGGGCAAAAACTGCTGGGTTAGGCCTGGCCGTGAAACAATCTCCAATAACAGTGGAGTTAAAAACCTCAGTCTCCCCAGTCAATGTCAAATAATATCCTCTAAGCAAAAAAACTAAAGGTGGGATAAGGCCCCATATTCAGAAATATCTGGCATTAGGGGTCCTAAGGCCCTGTCAATCGGCCTGGAACACTCCCCTGCTACTAGAAAAAAAAAAGCCAGGGACTGGGAACTATCGCCCCATTAAAGAGCTAAGAGAGATCAACAAAAGAGGGCAGGACATTCACCCCATGGTACCTAATCGGTACAATCTGCTTAGCACTCTGAACCCTGAGGGGAAATTATATACTGTTCTGAACTTAAAAGATGCTTTCTTTTGCTTGCCTCTGCATAAAGATAGTCAGTTGCTGTTTGCTTTCGGGTGGGTAGACCCAGAAACCAAAACGTCTGGTCAACTAACTTGGACTAGACTCCCACAGGGGTTCAAAAACTCCCCCACTCTCTTTGATGAAGCCCTCCACAGAGATCTCAACAACTTCAGAACTACGCACCCTGAATTTACCCAGCTTCAATACGTGGATGTCCTGCTACTGGCAGCCAACACCAAGGAAAACTGTGAGTCTGGGACCCAAGCACTATTATATGAGCTTGCTCAACTCGGGTATAGAGTTTCGACCAAAAAGGCCCAAATTTGCTAGCATGAAGTAATCTTCCTGGGCTATTCCCTTAGGGGCAGTAAACGATGGCTCACTGAGCCCAGAAAACAAACCATTATGTAGATACCACCCCCATCTTACAGCAGACAACTCAGAGAATTTCTTGGGACTGCTGGCTTTTGCAGGTTATGGATACCTGGGTTTGCGTCCTTAGCTGCTCCATTATACCCGCTGTTAAAGGAAGATGCCCAATTCCAATGAAACCCTGAGGACCAGGAAGTTTTTGATAACATCTAAGGACACTGACACTGAACGCCTCAACTTCACTGAGCTCAGCCTGCAATTAGAGCAAGCCCTACACTACGTTAAAAATGTACATCAACTCACTCACCTTGGTTCAAAGAAACTGCAGGCATTACTGTAAGATTAAGAACAGAGTTTTCCACTAACCAACTCACAGTGAAAGGAAATAACTGAACGGGTAACAAAAGCCTGTCGGGTCCGTCACTTGGGTAATGCTTACCCTTCCAAGTTTCCTAGAGGAAAGCACCTATGAGGAACCAGACCAGGACAATTCTGGGAAGTGGACATTACTAAAATTAAGCCAGCAAGGTATGGACTTAAATATCTCCAAGTCTTTGTAGATACAATTTCAGGATGGATTGAAGCCTTACACACACACACACACACACAAAAAAAAAAAAAAAAAAAAAAAACAGCGCAAATGGTTTTCAAGAAGATCCTGAAAGATATTTTTCCAAGATACGATCTGCCTAATGGACTGATAATGGACTGGTTTTCATGGCCAAGGTAAGTCAGGTGTTAACCAGGACCCTGTGGATTAATTGGAAGTTACATTATGCTTATATACCCCAGAACTCAGGACAGGTAGAAAAAATAAATAGAACCATTAAAGAGACCTTAACGGCCCCCTTAGGGACCTGGTGACTATCACTCCACCCAGACATTTTTCAGCTCGGTATAGGTCTTTCCTATTGAGACATGCCTGATGAAGAGGATCTCACTAAAATTCCATTAAATCCCTTCCGTACCATAGATAATTGAAACAAACATTATGGATGCAGGGACACGCGAGCCAGATGCAGGTTGGCTAGCCTATATTACTATGTATGCCCGGCAGACTATCAAAGCGACAAACAGCCATGGTGTGTGGGGGAAAAGCCGACCTCTTTTGTAAGTCATGGGGATGTGAGCATACAGGGGCTGCCTGGTGGAACCCAAACTCCTCATCAAATTCAGTACACAGCATTGGCCATATTACCAATTAGACAACCAAAAACTATGGCCCCCAGAGGGTTCTCTAGATCCTCAAATTCTGCATGACATTTTTAACTTCGGCAAGTGCTCAAAAGGGGGAAATTCCCCTATGTGGAATCCTTTTTCCTCCTTCGCTCACATCCTGTACTATGCTTCCCCAATAGTTCCTCACCCTCAGCCTTCTGCTCTAGACTCTCTGCTTTCACTCCCACCTCAGCAACCTGATTTCTCCCCTCCAATTACTAGATCAAAAACCCAAACCTCCCCTGGATCTCAGAACATTGCCCCCTTGCTGAGGAAGCAGGTACCGAGGTACCCCTCCACCCACTCCTCTCTTTTCCTGTCAGTGTCTGCACTAGGTCCCACCAAGTCCTCTAGCAAGCTTAGCCAAAGCTCAAACCAGCTGAGAAGAGCCCTCTGACCCCTATCCAAGATGTAATGAAAATGACCTTTAAAGTTGATTTGTCATCACTGAAAACAGGTTTCTAAGAATTTAAAGTCCCTCACAGGCTTTTTGGAATACTCACTCCCGTCTTCCCCTCTGCTCTACCTGTTCTGCTGCTCAAGTTTTTGTTCTAGGAAAATCCCAAACCCCTTTCCCATTATTCTTTGGCAACTCTCCTTCCTCATTCTCAGATCCACGGAGCTGCTCTCAGCATCGCCTTCCCTGTCATCCCCCTCTGTACCAGGTCCACAGAAATGTCTTAAATGACCTTCTCCAGAAGTCTTTACTAAGGCTTACTTTAGGGCTTTCAGCAAAAGAGTCCCTCTGAAAAAGTTCAATGGAGATAAACTTCCACTCTTCATGTTGCCCTGTTCTACTTGGCCACTGGCTGGAAAAATCACCACCCCTAAGCTAGACATCGCCTTACCAGTTTTTCACAAAATATGTGAACAAGGACTCTGGCCTTGAGCTGGGGCTTCAGAGAGATTGCTACATTTCTAAGATAAAAATGTTACCAACTGGGCTCCATGGTGACAGCTGGCAAGGAGGAAAAAAAAGAGACAAAAAAGCTCTCCCATTCCAAGGTGTAATTGAAAAGTTAACGTGCACAGAACAGAGGGAAAAAAAACAGAAACAAAAACTGATTTGTGTGAATTTCTGCAGACTGTGAACTTCTGAGCCCCTTCCCTTACATGTTGGGTACAAATACTAAAACTACCAAAACTTGGGGTTCAGGGGATTAATTGATTACAACAGAAGCAATGCCCTCTCAATACGGATGCAAACAAATAAAACTCCTTTCCTGTCTTTGGTGCTATCTTAGGTGCCTTTCCTTGTCCATCTCTACAACAGTATAATTCTATACACTTTAACATTATTTATGTTTTCATAAAGTGGTCAATAGTTGCGATTAATTATGTAATGATGCAGATGTTTTCCAGAGTGCTCTATCAGGACGCAGGTTCATTTAAAGATCAAATAGGGGGGGCATACAACCCGGTTCCACCGGGAACCTGTATCCCTCACTTTAGCCATCCTATTAGGAATAATAGTTGCTGAAGGGGTGGGCACAGGAACAACTGCCCTAGTCCATGAGACACAACAAAGACACAATTAGAAGCAGAAATAGACCAAAGCTTAAAGACATTAAAAACCGACATCACAGCTTTACAGGAATTTTAACCTCTCTCTCTCTGAAGTTGTTTACAGAGCAGGCGAGTGTTGGACCTCCTCTTCATGAGAGAAGGGTGCCTTTTTGCCTGCATTGAGGAAAGAATGATGTTTTTTATGCCGACAATACTGGAGTTTTAAAAGAATCTATGAGTAAATTAAGAAAATTACTTGAAGAGTGTCAAAGAAAGACAGAGGCCCCCAAAGGGAGGTTTGAGTCTTGGTTCACATAGTCCACCTAGTTAACTACACTTTTATCCACCCAGGCTGGTCCATTAATAATTCTCATATTATTGTTAACTGTAGGACCCTGTTTGCTCAACCATGTAGTTTCTTTTCTCACCCAAATTGAACCTGTTATTAACCCTAACCATACACTGTTCTCTCAATCTAATTTTACAGAAGAGCGGGGACAGAGTTGCTCTTAAAATACAGGAATATAGAGGATCTTCCACCTGCTGAGAACCTCAAAGGTCCTTGAAGAAATGATCCCTGGAGAAGATGTAGTCAACTATGAAGGACCTGAGAGAGCAAAAGTCTTCCATGGCAAACAACTTGCTCATGATGAAGGGATGTGTCTGAATCAGCCACTCTCTTCTTAATGTAGAGAAGATGGACCAAAGCAGGGATGTGTTGAGAGCTGCTCCTGCGTGCCAATGGGTGACATACCATTCTAACTTGTGAAAGTGTCACAGAAAGTAGGGGCAGCCTCCTTCTCATAGGAACCTTGGAAGCAACTGTTAGGACAAAGTTGTTGTCAAGGCAGTGACCTCATTCAGTTCCTAAAGAAAGTGACCTCACCTAACTTCTATGGTGATGTAACTCTCTGAACTTGGAATCCAGGAATCCTGGCACCCAGAGCCAGTCCCAATCCCAGTTCCACTTGTCAAACTTAATTTGATTTACCAAGGACAGACTCAGTCTTTCTTGGGACCTACTGATGTGAGGATGGCCAAATGCAAGAAAAGCTATGAAGAGGGGGCTTTCCTGAGAAAGCAGGCATTGGCTCACCACTGGATCCTAAAAACTTCACAGAGTTGGCCAAAAAGACCAGATTTGAGAAAGAACAGGCCATTTCCTGGAACATAGTATGGCCCACCAGTCAGAGGACTCTCCGGATAGTCACAGACCTACATGGGGGAAGGAGGTGCCTTTGTGATGTGGGTGTGAGTTTGTGGTTTTGTCTCATGTTCTGAGAATAGGTATGAAAGAAGGTTTGTTTTTTTTTTTTTGGAGTGAACGGTTTCTAGTAAGTCGTTTGACAACGCGAGTGTTTCTATGTCAGTGTATCCCACTGTGCCCGTGGTTGTAGACATTAGAAGAGACAATGCATCAATGAATATGTCCTGTCAGCTAGAAAGCTTCCCAGCATTCATCCTTCCCAATTTATTAATGGACTGCAGCTTGCCTTATTGATGGGCAACACTTACTATCTTTCTAAGATCCTGTTTTCTTCCTGAATTCTGGCCACTCTCCAGAATAGGCTCATGGTTTTGTGTTTAAGATATGTACAACCACGAAGCTCTTTGAAATGACCATGTACTAGATAGCTAAAGGGAATGGCGAGCATCTCAGAAAACTCAGATATCAGTGTTACCAGTAAAGTCTCAGTGGAGAAACCCTGCTTGGGGCCTTTTGATTACCTAATCTTCTGTTGCCCTGAATGTCAGGAAGGTCTTTTCCTCAGGCCACCACTTTGTGAAGCCTGAAGAAAACAGTTTTCAAATGGAAATGAATGGGTATTACCTGTGGTTCTTTGCTTAATTGCTTTGGAGAGGATGTGTCTGAATCAGCCTATTTACCCTGTGTGAGGCTGTGGCTTAGATTCTCACCTTCTGATGGATATAAAGAAAGATCCCATGTGTACATCCAAGACCAAAATGGCCACAGAGCAGTCCTTGTGGATGAAGTCTCTCGCCTTCCTCTGTAACTTTCCTGAACTCCATCAAGTCAGAATAGGGATCCTTTGGGTCAAATGAGATCTTCAAAGCCCTGCAGAGGCTAGCCCATGGTTGCTTGGGTTTTCTCAAGACTCCAATTTACATAAAGAATCCAAACCCCACAGTCAGTTGACCTCAAATTGAAGAAGTGGAGCAGTATTAATGGGAGGCCTATTTGATCTCTCCTGGTTCACAAGAAGGGTGTCCATGCCACCCTGAATTAGGCAATTTAGGTGCAAGAGAGCTTATTTTGGACACGGACTTGAGCTGTGCCCCTCATGGAAAACTCTAGCCACAGGTTATTATGTGTGTCTATATGGAAGAAGATGAGCGCCAGGTTGGAGTGTTTTGGTTTAAATTGTGGTCATTTGGGTGGCGGTTAGAAGAGATGACTTGGTCCACATGTGCTTGAACTCTGGTGTGATTTCCTTAGAGACTGAGTTCTGCAACTGAACTCAGAGAAGTATTGCCATGAATAGTGTTGAGATTTTAGGAAGCCAGGCATGAGTGTCGCCCTTGGAAACTGAGTTCTAGGCCCAGGGTGGCTTTCCACAGAGCACTGGGCCTCTCAGCCAGGATACCACATGATTTTATTCTGAAAGACTTGGTACCCATCTTTGAGAGTCAAAACTCATATGGACCTCACATTGTAGAGCTAAATGAGCTAAACATCATGTGATCTTTTCACCATTCTTTGGGAAGCCTTACCTGTGAGTGTTTTCAAGATCTTTCATTGAAATGAGCTTCCTAACCATTTAATGGTTCCTGAATGAATTGAAACTCACAGTGCCTCCAACTTCATCCTTGAAAAATGGCTAGATAAATGCCATGAAATTTTTGAAATTCCCATCACCAGGTGGCACTGGAGAACCTTTGGATGACCTGTTGCTGGTCATGAATATTTCAGTGTCTTGTTTTACTGGGTTTCATGTAAATGGTGTAGAACAGAGATGTCAGTAAGTTGGACTCTGTTGAGTAGTGGGCCTAGAGCAGTGTTGGGCAGGTATGTGATAAAACATCTGTGGTGGGGCCATGTGGATCTGCCATTGGCTTCCAAATGGCTTGTGACTGACATGGCACAGCCAGCAGAACCTTCTGTGTAAAGGCAACTTGTTATATGGAGCAATTTCAGGACATTGTTCAGAATCAGGTTGCTATGGTCAAGGGGTCAAGCTATGTGGGATAGAAGCCTGGTTCTTGTATCATCCTGCAGACCCTGACCTACCACACGTGACAGAACTCCCTCTTGCACTTTGTCGCAGTTGAACTCCTTGTATTTCGTGAAGCAAATACCAAACTCCCAGTGCAGCAGGAAGAAACACCACGAAATGGAGGATGACCATATGGCTTCACAGTCCACACTTGGAGACACTAAGCCCCAGTGGCCACAGTTTACCTACAAAGAGAGAATTCAGCACTGCTGCCTCGTGTTCATTGTAAAATAAGAAACTTTGTCCTCCTGATAACATAGATGCAGACCCAGCTTTGAGGGTCTCACTACAAAGGAAGCTTAACTCGTGACAACAACCTATATTTCAGTGCCCAACCTCAGTGGCATTTTCTCAAAAAGTTTTAGGGAAGCAGAGCTCCATGTTTGTGGAGTGTGTACCCTGTCCTTATTTTTGGAAACTCCTATTCCACCTCCAAGTTTGTGCACTCTTGAGCATTTTCCATTCCAAAAATGTAATCACAGATTTTGTAACTCTTCTCCTCTAATTGTGTCTTACTTGGGGCGAAGGTAATGTCAAGGCACGGTTCTGGATGAGACTGGGAAGATTTGTTGTAGCACATATTTGCATACACATTGGATTAATTTTCCTATTTTCCATTCGAAATTCTGAATCCCTGACACTAACCCATATTCTACTAGACTCTGACTACTAATCCTAATATGATGGAGAAAAATAACCCAAACAGTACATAAGTACATGCAGTTCAGAGTTCGACTTGCCATTTGCATGATAAAGGGTAGGTGTTATAAATTTAGTCAATTTTTAATTGAAATAGTTCTCCATGTGTTTTCAAAGTTAACAAATATGTGAACTACTGTCTCCCATTCTCTGGAGCCTATTCAGCACATGTATTTTTATATGCACAAATAGAATCCTGCGTGATATCACACGTACATTCTTGTGAGTTACATGACTTAGCAGATACAAAGTGTGAGAAGTGACCACTCCTCCTAAACCCTGTTGGAACTGAAAATTCAACCTATGGGTGAGCTTCCCAGTAGAACAACATTATACATAAACCCATGTTCAGTAAAATGAATGTTTTTGCATCTTTATGATATATATTTCATGATGAATTTCGATTGGCATATATATTGCTACTTATTAATGTCTCTGTTCGTGTGTGTGTGTGTGTGTGTGTGTGTGTGTGTGTGTGTGTATATATATATATATATATATATATATATTCTCCAGATTTTTAAAAATATGAAATATATGTGTCTTATATACAATCCCTAAATTCATTCATGTTCATGTATGTGGATTAATAATCAACTTTTCACAAGATTATTCTTAGAAATATTCATCCACCCGAAATACATATTTGTTTCCTAGTACTGAAAACTAACTTCAGTGAAAGGTGCATACAAATCCTAATATGTCTACATTAACTGACCCAGTTTAACATCAATGCATGTAGGTTACTATGGAACATGATGTGTATTTTGACGTTAATTTTTATTCCACACTGGTACATTACTATTTCTTCAGTTTATGTACATCATAGAATATATATTTTATTCACTAGTTAGCAAATTTATATGCATTTGTTTCACTTTCAATCACTTCCTGCTCCAGAACACATGAATTTCTCTACGTTTCTTCAGTGGTCTATTCAAGAGACTTTTTTTCCAAATACATTTTTTTCGATTTCCATAATCAATTTTGAAACAAAACTCACAAACCCTTCATGATAAACCATAACCCTAAGATGATCATTAGATATATAACTGGTTGGAATGAATGATTGTATATCAATATAACATTTCTTATATATTTTCAGATATCTATTCAATCCATTATTTAAAGTGGATCCAGTTATATTATTTATTCACAGTATGGTCTATTCATGCATTATGTGTATATTCATAGAAACAGGGTACACATCTTTGTACGACCATACTAATTTATAAGTCTTCAAAATATTGCTCCAAGAAATGGTGGAAGAAATACTCATGTCACCTGATCTACATACACATTTTATCACAGAAATATTCTGGACACCAAAAGCAAAGGTCACACTTACAATTGTACCAAAGCCTAAATAGAAAGTGAGCATGGATTACTAAAAACATCCATGTCCAGGTTGCCTAATGCTCTCAAATATCAATCCTATTGGTGACTACATATTTGTTTCTTCCTAAGATTATCTATTCAACCTCAAACCTGTTGAAAATGTCTAACCCTATCACACAATTTATACTTTGCTTGATTTCCTAATGTCTCTATTGATATCTGCTTTCCTACATGATTTCCCCAGTTCATCATTGTGACTGACTCTTCACATGTACTGACATTTACATACACTCTCTACCCGAAACCCTATTGCTAAAGAACTTTTGGTCCAAATCCTATACTCACTCTTCTTTCTAAACCTACAGACTACCTTCCTAATCCTACCGACTATCGCTTTTTGACTGGATGTTCTCTTCAACATTCAATCATCCAAAGTACAAGGTCCGATGCCAGTGTATATTGATTTATTTGAGACATCAGAGCAGCACATAACTCAAAGCTAAGTATCCCACTCAAGTCCCCAGTGCCCTTCTGGACTTCAAATCTTACCTAGATTTCTGCTTTCATAGTTATATTTCACATATATACTCTTATAAATATCACAGGTTGCCAATGCCATTATTCATCCCGCAGAATGATTCGTAACCCAAATCAAACCTATTATTAACCTTAACTATACACTGTTCCTTCAATATAACGTACAGAAGAGCAGGGACAGAGTGGGTCTTACAATATAGGAATGTAGATGATCTTCCACCTGCTGAGAACCTAAAAGATCCATGGAGAAATGATCCTTGGAGAATATGTAGGCAGCTATGTAGGACCTGAGAGAGCAATAGTCATCTTCCATGGCAAACAACCTGGTCAGGGTGAATTGATGTGTCTGAATCAGCCTCTGTCTTCTTAAAGTAGAGAAGATGGACCAATCCAGGCCTGTGTGGAGAGCTGTTCCCGGGTGCCTATGGTTGATATACCATTCTAACTTCTGAATGTGTCAGAGGATGTTGGGGCAGCCTCCATCTCATGGGAACCTTGGAAGCAACTGTTAGGACAAAGTGGTTACCTAGGCAGTGACCATATTCAGTTCCTGAAAGAAGTGACCTCACTTCACTTCCTTGGTGATGTAATTCTCTGAACTTGGGATCCAGGAAGCCAGGCACCCAGAGTCAGTCTCACTCCGAGTCCCAGTGGGCTAACTTGTTTGCTTTTCCCAAAGACATAGTCAGTCTTTCTTGGTACCTACTGATGTGAGGATGGCCAAATTCCAGCAGAGCTCTGAAGAGGGGCCTTTCCTGAGAAAGTAGGTAGTGGCGAACCACTGGCTCCTGACAACTTCACAGAATTGGCCAAGGAGACCAGAACTGAAACAGGACAGGACATTTTTGGGGAACATAATATGGCCCACCAGTCAGAAGACACTCCGGATAATCACAGACCTACTTGGGGGAAATAATTGCCTTTGCCATTGTAGGTGTGAGTTTGTGTTTTTTTCTGATGTTCTGAGAATAGCTAGGAAAGGTGGTTTGTTTGGTTTGGAGTGGACTATTTCTAGTAAGTCGTTTGACATGGTGAGTGTTTCTATGTCTGTGTATTCCACTGTATCCTTTGTTGTAGACATTAGAAAAGACAATGCATCAATGGATGTGTTGTCTCTAGTTGAAAGCTTCCCCGCATTCTTACTGCCCAATTGATGAATGGACTGCAGCTTGCCTTATGGATGGGCAACATCTACTATCTTCTTAAGTTCCTTTTTTCTTCGTGTTTTCCAGCCACTCTCCAGAATAGGCTCATGGTTTTGAGTCCCAGATATGTAACACCACAAGGCTCTGTGACATGGCCATGTACTGGATAGCTTAAGGGAATGGGAGCATCTCAGAAAAATCAGATATCAGTGTGACCAGTAAAGTCTCAGTGGAGAAACCCTTCTTTGGGCCATTTGCTTACTTCTGTTTCTATTACCCTGAATGTCAGGAAAGTCTTTGCCTCAGGCCACCCTGTTGTGTAGCCTTAAGAAGACTGTTTTCATATGGAAATGAATGGACATCACCTGTGGCTCTTTGCTTAATTGCTTTGGAATGGAATGTGTCTGATTCAGCCTCTTGTCCTTGAATGAGGTTGTGGCTTAGATTCTCAGCACCTGATGGATCTAAAGAAAGATCCCATGTGATTTCAAAACCAAAATGACAAAAAGAGAAGTCATTGTGGATGAATATTTTTGTCTTCTTGTTTTATGTTCCTGACCTCCATCAAGTGAGAATAGGGATCCTTTGGGTCAAATGAGTCTTTGAAATCCCTGCAGAGGCTAGCCCATATGTGCTTGGGTTTTCTCATGACTCCAAATCGCATCAAGAATTTATAGGCTTCAGCCAGTAGGCCTCAAATTGGAGAAGCGGAACACTTTAACAGCAGCAATATTTAATCACTCCTGGTTCACAGGAATAGTGTTCAGGCCACCATGTTTTCAGGCAAATGAGGGGCAAGTGAGCTTATTTTGGACACTACCTTGTGCTCATTGAAACCTCCAGCTAGAGGTTATGATGAGTGTCTACAAGGAAGAAGATTATGGCCCTGTGGGAGTGATTTCATTTTAATTTTGGTCATTTTTGTGGCAGTTGAAAGGGATGACTGTGTCCACCTGGGCTTGAACTCTGGTATGATTTACCCTTAGAGACTGAGTTCTGGAACTGACCTCAGAGAAGTATTGCCATGAATTGTGTTGGGATTTTAGGAGGCCACGCATGAGACTCACTCTTGGAAACTGAGATCTAGGCCCAGGGTGGCTTTCCACAGAGGCCTGGGAATCTCAGCCAGAATATCACATGATTTTATTCTGAAAGACTTGGTAGCCATAGTTGAGAGTCAAAACACACATGGACCTCACATTGTAGACGTCAATTGGCCTGGCTTCATGTGACCTGTTGGCAACTCTTTGAGAAGCCTTGACTTTAGAGTTCTCCAGAGCATTCATTGAAATGAGCTTTCTCAACACTTAATGGTTCCTGAATGAATTGAAACCCACAGTGCCTCTAACTTCATCCTTGAAAACTTGCTAGATAAATACCATAAAATTTTGGAAATTCCCATGACCAGGTGGCACTGCAGAAACGTTGGATGTCCTGTTGCTGATCATGTGTATACCAGAAAGTGCCTTGTTTGACTGGGTTTCATGAAAATGGTGTAGAATACGAGATGCCAGGAATTTGGAGCCTGCTGAGTAGTGGGCCTAGAGCACTGGTGGGCAGGTGTGTGATGAAACATCATGGTGGGGCCATGTGGATTGGCTATTGGCTTACAAATGGCTTGTGACTGATATGGCGCAGCCCCCATTCCCTTGTATGTAAAGGCATCTTGTTATATGGAGAGGTTTCAGGGCAATGTTCATAATCAGGTTGCTATGGTTATTGGGACAAGCTATGTGGGATAGAAGCCTGGTTGGTACATTCTCCTGCAGACGCTAACCCACCCCACGTGACAGAACACCCTCCAGCACTGTATCCCAGATGAACTTCTTATATTGTGTGAAGCAAGTACCAAATTCCCAGTGTAGGAGCAAGAAACACCACGAAAATTGGAGGATGATCAAATGTCTTCACTGTCCCCACCGGGAGACACTTAGCCTCCAGTGGACACAGTTTACCTACAAAGAGAAAATTGAGCACTGCTGCCTCATGTTCATTGAAATATAAGAAATCATGTCTTCCAGGTCACATAGATGCAGACCCAGCTTTTATGGTCTCACGACAAAGGAAGCCAAAGCTCATGACAACAACATATATTTCAAGTGCCCAACCTCAGAAGCCGTATTCCAAGAAGTCTTAGGCCAGCAGAGCTCTTTGTTTGTGGAGTGTTTACCCTGTCCTTTACTTTTGGAAACGCCTCTACCACCTCCAAGGTTGTGAACTCCCGAGCATATTCCATTCCTTGTATGTATTCATAGATTTTCACACTTTTCTACTATAATTGTGTCTTACTTGGGTGAAGGTAATGTCAAGGCATTGTTCTGGATGTGAGTGGGAAGATTTTTGTGTAGCACATATTTACACACACACTGGATTCATTTTTCAATTTTTATTTTGAAATACTGAATCCCTGACACTAATCCATACCCTACTAGACTCTGAATTATGATCCTAATATGATGGTGAAAAATAACCCAAAAAGAATAGAAATACAAGCAGTTCAGAGGAGGCATGGTGTATAGTTGGAATTGCCTTTTGCATTATATTTTGTAGGAGTTATAAATCTAGTCAATTTTTTGTTGAAATAGTTCTACATGTGTTTTTAAAATTAACAAATATATGAATCCCTGTCTCCCTTTCTCTGTAGCCTATTCAGCACATGTATTTTTATATGCACATATAGAATCCTACCTGATATCACTCGTATACACTTGTGAGGTGGCTGAATTTGCAGATGCAAATTGAGAGAAGAGATCACTCCTCCTAAACGCTGTTGGAACTGAAAATTCAACCTATGGGTGAGCTTCCTAGTTGAATAACATTATTCATAATTTCATGTTCAGTAAAATTAATATTTTTCAATCTGTTGATTATATATATTTCATGATAAATTTCTATTGGCATATATATCACTACTTTTTTTTATTGGTTGCTCAAAACATTACAAAGCTCTTGACATATCATATTTCATACATTAGATTCAAGTGGGTTATGAACTCCCATTTTTACTCCAAATACAGATTGCAGAATCACATCAGTTACACATCCATATTTTTACATAATGCCCTATTAGTTAATGTTGTATTCTGCTACCTTTCCTATACTCTACTATACCCCCTCCATTCTCTTCCCATGTTTTCTCTCTACCATACCTACTCTAATTCATTTCTCTCGTTGTTTATTTTCCCACAACCTCTTATATGTAATTTTGTGTAACAATAAGGGTCTCTCTCCATTACCATGCAATTTCCCTCTTCTCTCCCTTTCCCTCCCACCTCATGTTTCTGCTTAATGTTAATCTTTTCTTCATGCTCTTCCTCCCTGCTCTGTTCTTAGTTGCTCTCATTATATCAAAGAAGATATTTGGTATTTGTTTTTTAGGGATTGGCTAGCTTCACTAAGCATAATCTTGTCTATTGCCATGCATTTCCCTGCAAATTCCATGATTTTGTCATATTTTAGTGCTGCGTAATCCTCCATAGTATACAAAGGTCACATTTTTTTTTATCCATTCATCTATTGAAGGGCATCTGGGTTGGTTCCACAGTGTAGCAATTGTGAATTGTGCTGCTATGAAAATCGATGTGGCAGTATCACTGTAGTACGCTCTTTTAAGGTCTTCAGGGAATAGTCCAAGAAGGGCAATAGCTGGGTCAAATGGTGCTTCCATTCCAAGCTTTCACAGGAGTCTCCATACTCCTTTCCAAATTGGCTGCACCAGTTTCAGTCCCACCAGCAATGTACAAGAGTACCCTTTTCCTCACATCCTCGCCAGCACTTGTTGTTGTTTGACTTCATTATGGCTGCTAATCTCACGGGATTGAGATGGTATTTTAGGGTGGTTTTTATTTGCATTTCTCTTACTGCTAGAAATGGAGAGCATTTTTTCATGTACTTGTTAATTGATTCTATGTCCTCCTCTGAGAAGTTTCTGTTCAGGTCCTTGGCCCATTGGGTTATTGGTTATATTATTGTCTAATTTTCTGAGTTCTTTGTATACTTTGTATACTCTAGATATTAGGGCTCCATGTGAAGGGTGAGGACTAAAAATTTGTTCCCATGATGTAGGCTCCATATTTACCTCTCTTATTGTTTCTCTTTCTGAGAAAAAAAAAATCAGTTTAAGTAAGTCCCATTTCTTGATTCTTGTTATTAACTCTTGTTCTATGGGTGTCCTATTAAGGAATTTGGAGCCTGACCACACAATATGTAGATCTTAGCCAACTTTTTCTTCTATCAGACGCAGAGACTCTGATTTGAATCTAGCTCCTTGATCCACTTTGAGTTAACTTTTGTGCAGGACGAGAGGAGGGGATTCAGTTTCATTTTGTTGCATATGGATTTCCAGTTTACCCAACACCATTTGATGAAGATGCCATCCTTCCTCCATTGCAGGCCATTAGCTCTTTTATCAAATATAAGACAGTTGTAGCTTTTTGGATTAGTCTCTGTGTCCTCCATTCTGTACCATTGGTCCACCCGCCTGTTTTGGTACCAGTACCATGCTGTTTTTATTATAATTGCTCTGTAATATAGTTTGAAATCTGGTGTTGCTATACTGCCTGATTCACACTTCCTGCTTAGAATTGCTTTTGCTATTCTGGGTCTTTTATTTTTCCATTTGAATTTCATAATTGCTTTATCTATTTCTACAAAAAATTCCTTTGGGATTTTGATTGGCATTGCATTAAACCTGTAGAGAACTTTTGGTAATATAGCCATATTGATGATGTTAGTTCTTCCTATCCATGAACGGGGTATATTTTTCCATCTTCTAAGATTTTATTCTATTTCTCTTTTTAGGGTTCTGTAGTTTGCATTATATAAATCTTTCACCTCTTTTGTTAGGTTGATTCCCAAGTATTTAATTATTTTGAGGAAATTGGGAATGCAGTGTTTTGACTCATTTTTGTTTCAGAAGTTTTGTCGCTAATATACAGAAATGCCTTTGATTTATGCATGTTGATTTTCTATCCTGCCACATTGCTGCATTCATTTATTAGTTCTAGTAGATTTTTCTGTAGACCCTTTTGGGTCTTCTATGTATAGAATCATGTCATCTGCAAATAGTGATAAGTTAAGTTCTTCTTTTCCTATTTTTATGCCTTTAATGTCTTTCATCTCTCTAATTGCTCTGGCCAGTTTTTCGAGAAATATATTGAATAGAAGTGGTGATCGAGGACATCCCTGTCTTGTTCCAGATTTTAAAGGGAATGCCTTCAATTTTTCTCCATTCAGAATGATGCTAACCTGAGGCTTAACATAGATAGCTTTTACAATGTCGAGGTAAGTTCCTGTTATCCCTAGTTTTTAAAATGTTTTGAACATAAAGGAATGCTCTACTTTGTTGAATGTTTTTTCTGCGTCTATCGAGATGATCATATGGTTCTTATCTTTAAGTCCAATGATGTTGTGAATAACATTTATTAATTTCCATATATTGAACCAGCCTTGCATCCCAGGGATGAATCCTATTTGATCATGGTGCACAATTTTTTTGATGTGCCTTTGTATCCAATTCGCCAGAATTTTAATGAGGATTTTTGCATCTAGGTTCATCAGAGATATTTGTCTGTAGTTTTCTTTCTTTGAGGTGTCTTTGTCTGGTTTCAGAATCAGGGTGATGTTGTCCTCATAGAACGAATTTGGCAGAGCTCCCAGTTTTTCTATTTCCTGAATAACTTGAAAAGTAATGGTATTAATTCTTCTTTAAAGGTTTTGTAAAACTCTGCTGTATACCCATCCGGTCCTGGGCTTTTCTTGGTTGGTAGTCTTTTGATTGCTTCTTCTACTTCATCCATTGATATTGGTCTGTTTAAATTGTGTGTTCCCTTATGACTCAGTGTGGGCAAATCATATGACTTAAGAAATTTATCGATGTCTTCACTATTTTTTATTTTATTGCAATACAGGTTTCCAAATAATTTCTAATTTTCTTCTGTATTTATGTTGCATCTGTTGTGATATTGCCTTTTTCATCCCGTATGTTAGTAATTTGAGTTCTCTCTCTTCTTCTCTTCATTAGCATGGCTAAGGGTCTGTCGATCTTATTTATCTTTTTGAAGAACCAACTTTTAGTTTTGCTAATTTTTTCAATAGTTTCTTTTGTTTCAATTTCGCTCTGATTTTAATTATTTCTTGCCTTCTGCTACATTTGCTGTTGTTTTGCTCTTCCTTTTCTAGGGCTTTGAGATAAAGTGTGAGCTCATTTATTTGTTGTTTTTTTTTCTTTCTTTTTTTGAGGAATGACCTCCAGGAGATGAATTTACCTCTTAAAACTTCTTTCATTTTGTCCCATAGAATCTGATATGTTGTGTCTGTATTTTCATTTATCTCTAAGAATTTTTTGATTTCCTCCTTTATGTCTTCTGTAACCCATTGATCATTCAGTAACATATTGTTCATTTTGCATGTAATGTATGATTTTTTTCTTTTTTCTTTTATCATTGGTTTCCAGTTTCATTCCATTATGATCACAAAAAATTCATGGTATTATCTCCTACCCTTTATATTTACTGAGGGTTGCCCTATGGCAAAACATATGGTCTATTTTTGAGAAGGATCCATGTGCTGCTGAAAAAAAAGTATATCCACTTGATGATGGTTGATATATTCTATATATGTCAATTAAGTCTAGGGTATTGATTGTGATATTGAGTTCTATAGTTTCTTTATTCAACTTTTGTTTGGAGGATCTGTCCAATGGTGAGAGACGTGAGTTGAAGTCACCCATAATTATTGTACTGTGGTCTATTTGATTCTTGAACTTGAGGAGAATTTGTTTAATGAACGTCGCAGCACCATTATTTGCTGCGTGAATATTGATAATTTTTATGTCTTGTCAGTGAATGGTTTCTTTTAACAGTATATAATGTCCTTCCTTATCCCTTTTGATTAAATTAGTCTTGAGGTCGATTTTATTCTATAGGAGGATGGCCACCCCTGCTTGGTTACGAGGACTGTGTGCATGGTATAAATTTTCCCAATCTTTCACCTTCAGCTTGTGTATGTCTTTTCCATTCAGATGTGTCCCCTGGAGGCAACATATTGTTGGATTTGTTTTTTTTAATTCAAGTTACAAGCCTATGTCACTTTATTGGAGAGTTTAAGCCATTAACGTTTAGAGTTACTATTAATATATGGTTTGTACTGCCACCCATGTTTGCTTATATCTTTTTTTTAAATTAGTTTGTTTCTCCATGATTAGCTTTTCCCTCTGTCATTACTGAGGCACTTCCCACTGATGGTTTACATTGTTGATTTTCATTTCTTCCTAGTGTAGTTTTTTGCTCAAGATGCTTTCCAATGCTGGTTTTCTGGCTGCAAATTCTTTTAGCTTTTGTTTATCATGAAATATTTTTATTTTGTTGTCTTACATTAAGCTTAATTTTGCTGGATACATAATTCTTGGTTGGCATCCATTGTCTTTCAGTGTTTGAAGTATGTTGTTCCAGGATCTTCTCACTTCCAGCATCTGAGATAAAAAAAAAAAAAAACATTGTTAACCTTTTTGTTTTACCCCTGATTGTAATCTGCCTCCTTTCTCTGGTAGGTTTTAATATTTTCTCTTTGTTTTGTATATTGGATATCTTCATAACAATGTGTCTTGGCATTGGTCTACTGTGATTTTGTGTGCCCAGTGTCCTGTAAGCATCTACAATTTGTTTATCTGTTTTCATTTTTATTTTTGGAAAGTTTTCTCTAATTATTTCATTCAGCAGGTTACTCATTCCCTTGGTTTGAATCTCTGTACCTTCCTCTTTCCGGATGACTCATAAGTTTGTTTTTTTATGTTATCCCATATCTCTTGGATGTTTTCTCATAATTTTTTACAGCATTTCTTTCTTGGCTAGAGTTTTTTTCAAGATGATATATTTTGTCTTCATTATCTGACATTCTGTCTTCTACTTGCTCCACTCTGTTAGTGATACTCTCAATTGAGTTTTTAATTTGGTTTATCATTTCCTTGATTTCTAGAATTATTGTTTGATTTTTCTAATAATCTCTATCTCCTGATAAAGATGCTTAATTTCTTATTTTATCTGTTTATGTAATTCATTTTCAATGCGTTCTTTCACTGTTTGTTTTTGTTGTCTAGTATCCTCTTTAATGTTCCATTCCATCTGTCTAAGGTATTCCTTGAGTTCTTTATATGACCATTTTTCTGATGACTCCAGATGCTCTTGAATATTTAGGCTGTCCTTCATTGTTTGTACTTTTTATCTTCCTTGCTTTTTTATGCTGCTCATGTTACTTCTTGTTCTGTTTGACTACTGAGTTACTGCTTACTCTTATAAATTTATTTGATGCTTGGAAGGAAAGATATTAGAAGGGAAGGGAAGAAGTCACTAAAGAGAATGAGAGTAGCCAGGTAGAATTCAAGGAAGGGGGTATAATAAAATTGAAAAGAAATGAAAAGACAAAAGAAAAAAATAGAAAATAAAGAAAGAAAATTTTAAGTAATAATGATAATTAAAAAATGAAAATTAAAATTTAAAATAATAATAATAATAATGAAATAAAAAATTAAAAAAATAAAAACATTAAAAAAGTTAAAGAACAACAACAAAAATGAAAATGAAAGAAAAAGAAAAACATACAAATAATATAATAATAATAATACATGCAGTACTAGAGTTCAATTAACTTCTCTTCCAGTAGGTGGAGCTGTGTGCACTGGGCCAAGCTTCTCCTCTAAATAAGTGGGAACAAATCACTGTACAGCAGCTCTTCCTCCCAGACTCGGCGGGTCTCCAATCCTGAGTGCCTAGGGCCTTCTCTTGTGCTTCCTCAAGCCAGGCCCCGCTCACCTTTGACGCTCACCACAATACTGGTTACACGCCAGGCCTCTGTTCCTGATAGCCCTGTTTTAATGAACGCCTGGGCACACTCTCCCTGTTTGCCTCCCTCAGACCGTAAGTTTGTAGAGCTTTGTCCTGAGAACGGCCAGCGAATTTTCTTGTCTTCCGGGAGCCATGCCCCTGGTAGGTGGTGTAAGAGACCTCAATTGTCAGCAGTGGTGGGAGTGGTAGCCGGGAATTCCATGCCGCAAGTCCCGAGCCAATCCTGTTTCCCTAGGTCTGGCTATCGTGCTCCTGGGAGAGCTGGGAGGGGCCCTTGAGGTTTCCCCGTGGTGTTGAGAGAGATGGCAATGGGATTACACACTTGTCGCGTTGGTTTCAATGAAGTTATCTCCTCCGCCTGTAATGTCAGTTCTATGCCATGGTGGTATCCCATTAAAATGGTGACCGTTCGTTCCCTTTGCTGGGTGACCAATGCAATGGGTGGGTCCTGACTATCTCTCCCAAGCCCCATTTCAATCCTGTGGCCACTGCCTATGAAGGCTCAGTTGTCTTTTAACTCTGTCAATTCAGAAAGCCCAACCAGTTATTTCAGCGGGAATGTTAGTGCTGAGTCACAAAAACCAGACGAATCTAAGCTTGAATGCAGCCAATCCGGGCTCTGTGTGTGTTCTGAGGGGCCCAGACTGTTCTCCCCAGATTCACAACAGGTCAACATTGCCTAGTGATTCTGAGCAAACAGCATTTAGACAGTTTACGACTTCCTATGCCCGTGCACCTGAAGAGATCAGAGACTTGATTTCTCCATGCCTGCCTTAATAATGGATCTCCTGTATTGCTACTTTTTAATATCTGTGCATGTGCGTGTTTGTATATATATATATATATGTATATATATATATTTATATTTATATATGTACACACTCTTCAGATTTTTCAAAATATGAAATATATGTGTCTTATTATACACTCCCTAAATTCATTCATATTCATATCTGTGGATTTATAATCAACTTTCCACAAGATTATTCTCATAATAATCATCCACCTGCAAAACATATTGTTTCCTAGTACTGAAAACTAAATTCAGTGAATGGTGCATACAAACCCTATTATTTCTACATTTACTTAGCCAATTTAAAATCAATGCAAGTAGATTCCTAGGGGACATGATGTGTATTTTGACTTTCATTTTTATTCAACACTTGTACGTTACTATGTCTTCAGTTTATCCACATCATAGGATATATATTTCAGTCACAAATTAGAAAATTTATAGGCATTTGTTTCACGATCAATCACTTCCTGATTCAGAACACATGCATTCCTCCATGTTTCTTGACTGGTCTTTTCATGAGACTTCTTTCCAAACACATTACTTTCGTTTAACATCATCACTTATAAAGCAAAACTCAAACACCATTCATCATAAATCATAATCCTAATATTACCATTAGATATATAACTGGTTGGAATGAATGATTGTATATCAATATAAGATTTCTTATATATTTTCACATGTCAATTCAATCCATTATTTAAAGTGGAATCAGTTATGTTATTTATTCATAGTATGGTCTATTCATGCATTATCTCTATATTCATAGACAGAGGTTACACCTCTTTGTGCCCCTAATACTAATGTATGCGTCTTCAAATTATTGCTCCAAGAAATGGTGAAAGAAATACGCATGTCACCTGATCTACATATACATTTTATCACAGTAATATTCTGAACAACAAAAAAATAAAATATCACACTTATGATTGTACCAAAGCCTAAAAGGAAAGTGAATGTTGAGAACTAATAACATCCATGTCCAGGTTGCCTAATGCTCTCAAATGTCATTCCCATTCATGACGACATATTTGTTTTTTCCTATGATTATATATTCAAACTCAAGCCTGTTGAAAATGTCTAATCCTATCCCTCACTTTATACTTTGCCTGATTTAGTAATGTCTCTATTGACACCTGCTTTTCTACATATTTTCCCCAGTTCATCATTTTGGCTTACTCTTCACATGTGCTGACATTTACATTCACTCTCTAAACGAAACCCTATTGCTAAAGAAGCTTTTTTTTTCCAAATCATATACTCACTCTTCTTCCTAAACCTACTGACTATCTTCCTAATCCTACCGACTATCCCTTTTTGACTGGATGTTCTCTTCTACATTCAATCATCCAAGGTACAAGGTCCTATGCCATTCTATTTCGATTTAACTGAGACAATTGTACAGAACATTATTCAACACTAAGTATCCAAACCAAGGGCCCAATGCCCTTCTGGGCTTCAAATCTTTCTTAGATTCCCGTTTTTATACATATATTTCACCTATATATTCTTATAAATATCACAGGTTCCCAATCCCATTATTCATCCTGCAGAATGATTCCTAACCCAAATCGAAAATATTATTAACCCTAACCATACACTAACTTTGCAGGAGAGCAGGAACAGTGTGGGTATTAAACTACAGGAATCTAGGGGATCTTCACCTGCTGAGAAACTCAAATGTTCATGCAGAAATAATCCCTGGTGAAGATGAAGGCAGCTATGAAGTACCTCAGAAAGCGAAAGTCAACTTCCATGGCAATCGTCCTGGTCAGGTTGAAGGGTTGTGTCTGAATCATTCTCTCTCTTCTTAATGTATAGAACATGGACCAAACCAGTCCTGTGTGGAAGCTGTTCCCGGGTGCTTATGGTTGATATAACATTCTAACTAGAGAAAGTGCCACATGAAAATCGGGGCAGCCTCCACCTCATGGTACTTTTGGAAGCAACAAAGTGGTTAGCCAAGGCAGTGACATCATTCAGATCCTGAAGAAAGTGATCTCACCTCACTTCCTTGGTGAGGGAACTCTCTGAACTTGGGATCCAGGAAGCCAGGCACCCAGAGACAGTCCCTGTTCTAGTCCCAGTGGTCTCACATGTTTGGAATTACCAAGGACAGTGTCAGTCTTTCTTGGTACCTACAGATGTGAGGATGGCCAAATGCCAGGAAACCTCTGAAGAGGGGCTTTCCCTGAGAAAGCAGGTAGTGGATCATTTTCTGAGAATAGGTAGGAAAGGCGGTTTGTTTGGTATGGTGTGGGATATTTCTATTAAGTCCTTTGACAAGGTGAGTGTTTCTATGTGTGTGTATCCCACTGAGTCCATTGTTGTAGACATTAGAAAAGACAATGCATCAATGGATGTGTCCTGTCTAGTAGAAAGCTTCCCAGCATTCATCCTGCCCAATTCATGAGTGGACTCTGGCTTGCCTTATGGATGGGCAACACCTACAAGCTTCCTAATTTCCTGTTTTCTCTCTCAATTCAGCCCACTCTCCAGAATAGTATCATGGTTTTGTGTCCAAGATTTGTACCACCTCCAAGTTCTGTGACATGGCTCTGTACTGGATAGCTGAAGGAAATGGCTAGCATCTCAGAAATCTCAGATATCTGTTCACCAGGAAAGTCTCAGTGGAGAAACCCTGCTTTGGTCCTTTTGCTTAACTATTGTTCTGTTGAATGTCAGGAAGTTTTTTGCCTCAAGCCACCACTTTGTGAACCCTGAAGAAAACAGTTTTCAAATGGAAATGAATGGGCATCACCTGTGGCTCTTTGCTTAATTGCTTAGGATTGGGATATGTCTGAATCAGCCTGTTGGCCCTGTGTGAGGCTGTGACTTAGATTCTCATCACCTGATGGATCTAAAGATAGATCCCATGCGTGCATCCAAAACCAAAATGGCAAAAAGATCAGATATTGTTGATGAACTCTCTTGCCTTCCTCTGGTAGGTTCCAGATATCCATCAAGTGAGAATAGGTATTCTTTGGGTCAAATGAGTTCTTCAAAGCCCTGCAGAGGCTAGGCCACAGGTGCTTGATTATCATGACTCCAATTCACTTAAAGAATCTAAACCCCAAAGCTAGAAGGCCTCAAGTTGGAGAAGCCAAGCAATATTAAAGGTAGGCCTATTTGATCACTCCTGGTTCACAGGAAGAGAGTCCAGGCCACCCTTACTTTAGGCAAATGCGGTGCAAGGAGCTTATTTTGGACACTGTCGTGGGCTGCGTCCCTTATGGAAACCTCCAGCCAGAGGATATAATGAGTGTCTATATGGAAGAAGATGAGGGCCATGTGAGAGTGTTTTGGTTTTAATTGTGGACATTTGTCTGGCGGTTGGAAGAGATCACTGGGTCCACCTAGGCTTGCACTCTGGTGTGATTCCCCTTAAAGACTGAGTTCTTTTACTGATCTCAGAGAATTATTGCCAGGAATTGTGTTGGAATTTTAGATGGCCATGCATGAGAGTTGCCCTTGGAAATTGACATCTAGGCCCAAGTTGACTTTCCACAGAGCACAGGGAATCTCAGCCAGGATAACACATGATATTATTCTTAAAGACTTGGCAGCCATATTTGAGAGTCAAAACACACATGGACCATACATTGTAGACCTCAATGGGCCTGGCTTAATCTGACTTTTGGCCACTTTTGGAAGCCTTGCCTGTAAGAATTCTCCAGAGTTTTCATTTAATGGTTTCTGAGTGAATTGAAATCCACAGTGCCTCCAACTTCATCCTTGAAAATTGGCTATATCAATATCATGAAATTTTTGAATTTCCCATGACCGGGTAGCACTGGAGAACATTTGGATGTCCTCTTGCTGATCATGAGTATACAGGACAGTGCCTTGATTGACTGGGTTTTACGAAAATGGTGTAGAACAGAGATTCCAGTAAGTTGGATCTTGCTGAGTAGTTGTTCTAGAGCAGTGGTTGGCAGGTGTGTGATAAAACATCTGTGGTGGGGGCATGTGGATCTGCCATTGGCTTCCAAATAGATTGTGACTGACATTTTGCAGTCAGTAGAACCTTATATGTAAAAGCATATTGTTATATGGAGAGGTTTCAGGTCAATGTTCAGAATCAGCATGCTATGGTCAATAGGGCAAGTTATGTGGGATAGAAGCCTGGTTGGTGCATTCTCCTGCAGAACTCGACACACCACACTTGACAGAACTCACTTCAGCACTGTGTCCCAGGTGAACCCTTGTATTTAATGAAGCAAATACCAAACTCCCAGTGCAGCAGCAAGAAACACCACGAAAGTGGAGGATGACCAAATGAATTTAGAGTCCACACGGGGAGACACCTAGAATCCAGTGGCCACAGTATAAATAGATAATTCAGCACTGCTGCTTCATGTTTATTGGAAAATAAGAAACCATGTCATCCAGGTCACATAGATGCAGAACCAGATTTGATGGTCTCACTACATATGAAGCTAATGCTTCTGACAACAGCATATATTTCATTGCCCAACCTCACAGGCAGTTTCTTCAGATGTTAGGCTGGCAGAACTTCATGTTTTTGGAGTGATTACCCTGTCCCTTACTTTTGGAAACTCCTCTACCAACTCCAAATTTGTGAACTTCTGAGCATTTTCCATTCCACATATGTATTCACAGATTTTCTAAATGTTCTCCTCTAATTGTGTCTTATGTAGGGCGAAGGTAATGTCAAGGCATTATTCTGAATGAGAGTGGGAAGATTTTTGTGTAGCACATATTTGCATACACATTGGATACATTTTCCAATTTTCCATTCGAAATACTGAATCCCTGACACTAACACATACCCTACTAGACTTTGACTTCTTATCCTAATTTGATGGAGAATAATAACCCAAACAGAATACAAATACAAGAGGTTCACAGGAGGCATGGTGTATAATTGGACTTGCCTTTCGTATGATAAATTGTAGGTGTTATAAATCTAGCGAATTTTAATTGAAATAGTTCTCCATGTGTTTTCAAACTTAACAAATATGTGAATAACTGTCTCCCTTTCTCTGTAGCCTATTCATCACATGTATTTTTATAAGCACATACAGAATTCTACCTGGTATCAGTCGTACATTTGGTGAGGTGGCTGGCTTGGCAGATACAAATTGTGAGAAGAGATCACTCCTACTTAACGCTGTTGGAACTGAAAATTCAACATATGGGTGAGCTTTTTAGTTAAACAACATGAATCCATGTACATTAAAATGAATATTTTTGGATGTGTGGATGATATATATTTCATGGTGAATTTCAATTCACATACATAATGCTACTTTTTAATGTCTGTGTGTGTGTGTGTGTCTGTGTGTGTATATATATATATATATATATATATATATATATATATATATATATATATATATATTCACTCTCCAGATTTTTCAAAATATTTAGTATATTTTTCTTTTTATACCCTCCCTAAATTAATTCATATTCATGTATGTGGATTTATAATCAACTTTTCACAAGATTATTCTCAGAAATATTCCTCCACCTGAAATACATATTTTTTTCCTTGTACTGAAAACTAACTTTGGGGGATCACATGATGGCGGCGAATGGAGTGCATTACCCCCATGTACCGCGTCACTGTGCGGGAAAATGACGACTTAGAACGGCTAAAACCTATCTTGTTAGGAATTTCCAGCAAATTTGGGGTGCTCCAAAACCTAGTGGACATATATCCATCTCACGAGGATCAGCTACGGGGGCTCAAACGCGAGTGATTTTTCCGCACGGAGGGTCATGCTGCTTATTCAGCAAATTGCCCTGCAGCTAGAGTGTGTGGCGCGCACTGGGAAAAGACGAGATAGCATCGCAAATATACAGTGGTGAGGATTCTATGGGCTCCTGCCCGCTATGCAATTACTGTGCTCAGTGCTGAATTCTGGGATTGAGACGGGGATGGATGTGGTCCAATTCCGTTCTCCATACCGGTCAGACCACAGAGGAAGCCAGCGTCCACCATCTTGAAGAGCTGACGTCACCATCCCTGTTTTCGACTGATCGCAGCTCATTCAGCTATAGAACAGGTAATTTCAGGATTCCATTCACCTTTGCTTCGCAGACAAATTACTCAGGCTCAGTGCTAAAGAACCCGCAGAAACTGCGTCTTGGAGCCTGCTCCTATTAGAACATACACTGAGCCCAGAGCGGCCAAATTTGGCCTCCCTGAACTGATCTGGCCCAGGGCTCAAGAACCCGTGGAAACTGCTTCCCGGTCCGGGTCTTGCTGAATAATGTGGAGGTAAATATCAACCGAGCCTTCATAGGCAGTGGCAACAGGATTGAGACGAGGCTTGTGAGGGCAAGTCAGGACTCACCCATTGCTTTGGTCACCCAGCAAAGGGAACGAAATGCTGCCTTTTGCATGGGATACCAACATGGCAGAGATCTGATGTCATCAGAAAGCAGCGGAGGAGATAACTTCATTAATACCAGCGGTGACAGAAACAGTTGGTCTCCTGGTAAAGAAAGTGAGTCAGAAACACCCGAGTCTCTCTCACTTTTTCATCAAGCCAGAGGGGCAGAGCAGAGCCGCTGCCCATGCCTGGAACAGGCCCAGCGACACACCTGCATGATACTCACTTCACCCCAATTGGAATAGAGGCAGAGCAGAGCCGCCACAGGTGCCCAGAACAGGCCTAGCGACCAGCAGGCATGGTAGTCACGTCACCTCAATTGGAGTAATTGCAGAGCAGAGCCTTCTCCAGCACCTAGTACAATCCAAGTGGCCCACCGGCATGGTAGTCACATAACCCCAATAGGAGTAGGGGCAGAGCAGAGTCTTTGCCCATGGTGCCCGGAACAGGCCCAGCAACCTGCCGGCTTCGTAGTCACGACACCCCAATTGGAGTAGCGGCAGAGCAGAGCCACCACCCGCGCCCTCAAGGTAGACAAATCTGCACCCGACCAGCAGAAGAGGCCCAGCGGCCTGCCAGCGCGGCAGACACTTCACCCCATTTGGAGTAGGGGCAGAGCAGATCCATCGCCCATGCCCGTAAGGTAGGCAGACCTGCGACCGATGGCAGAACAGGCCCACCCACCCGCCGGCGTGGTAGTCACGTCACCCCAATTGGAGTAGGGGCAGAGCAGAGCCGCCGCCTGCGCCTCTAAGGTAGGCAGACCTGAGACCGACTGGCAGAACATCCCAGGGGTCCATGGGTGTGGTACACACGTCACACCAATTAGAGGAGGGGCTTAGCAGAGCCGCTTCCCACGCCTGCAGGGTAGGCAGACCTGCGACCGATCAGGAGAACAGGCCCAGCGGCCCATCAGCATGGTAGATAGATCACCCCAATTGGAAGAGCACAACAGCCACACCCCGCACCTGCAAGGAAGACTTTTCAAATATACAAGAGCAATATAAATATATAGGGGGAAAATTTCAAAATCACAACAGTTTCACCAAGCAGAAAGAAACGAGAGCCGTATGAAAAGACAAAGAAAAAAGGACCACAAGCAATGCAGGTCAACACAACTTTAGAAGAGGTAATAGCTGCAGCAGATGGAATGTCAGATAAAAAACTCAGGATATACATGCTTCAGATAATCTGGAGTCTCAAGGAAGACATTAGACAGCAAAATCAGACAATGAAAGATCACTTCGACAATGAATTACACAAACAAATCCAAGAAGCAAAAGATCAATTATACAGGGAGATAGAAGTTGTAAAAAATGACAAACAGAAATCCTAGAAATGCAGGAAGCAATAAAACAACTTAAAAACTCAATTGAGAACACTACCATCAGAGTAGAACACTTAGAAGATAGAACATCAGACAATGAAGACAAAGTATTTCAACTTGAAAAGAACATAGACAGCTCAGCAAGACTGTTAAGAAACCATGAACAGAACATCCGAGAAATATGGGATAACATAAAGAGACCAAACTTAAGAGTCATTGGGATACAGGAAGGTATAGAGGTCCAAACCAAAAGAATGAGCAATGTATTTAATGAAATAATACGAGAAAACTTCCCAGACTTGAAGAATGAGACAGACTCCCAAGTCCTAGAAGCCAACAGGACGCCGAATGTGCAAAATCATAAGAGATCCACACCTAGACGCATTATAATGAAGATACCCAACGTACAGAATAAAGAGAGAATTTTAAAAGCTACAATTGAAAGGAATCAGATTACATTTAGGGGTAAAGCAATCAGGATAACAGCTGATATTTCAACACAGACTCTGAAAGCTAGAAGATCCTTGAAATATATGTTTTTGTCAGGAGCTTTAGCTTCATTTCTAGTGAAAGCATCAAAGCTGTGTCTGCATCTATGTAACCTGGAGAACATGGTTTCTTATTTTCCAAAAGACATGAGGCGGCAGTGCTGAATTCACTCTTTGTAGGTAAACTGTGGCCACTGAAGGCTAAGTGTCTCCCCGTGTGGACTGTGAAGCCATTTGGTCATCCTCCACTTTTCATGGTGTTTCTTGCCGCTGCACTGGGAGTTTGGTATTTGTTTCACTAAATAAAATGAGTTCAACTGAGACCCAGTGCTGGAGGGAGTTCTGTCATGTATGGTGGGTCAGGGTCTGCAGGAGAATTCACCAACCAGGATTCTATCCCACATAGATTGCCCCCTTGATCATATCAACCTGATTCTGAACATTGCCCTGAAAATCTCCATATAAAAAGATGCCTTTACATGGAGAGGTTTCAGACATATAAGGTTCTGCTGGATGCACCATGTCAGTCTCAAGCCCTTTGGAAGTAATGGCAGATCCACATGGCCCCACAAGAGATGTTTTATCACACACCTGCACACCACCTGCACACACACCACTATTCAGTAGGCTACAAGTTACTGGCATTTCTGTTCTACACCATTTTCATGAAACCCAGACAATCAAGGCACTATCTGGTACACTCATGATGAGCAAAAGGACATCAAAGGTTCTCCAGTGCCACCTGGTCATTGGAATGGCAAAAATTTCATGGTATTTATGTAGCCACTTTTCAAGGATGAAGTTGGAAGCACTGTGGGTTTCAATTCATTCAGGAACCATTAAATGGTGAGGAAGCTCATTTCAATAAAAGATCTGGAGAACTCTCACAGGCAATTTTTCCCAAGGAGTGAGCTAGATCTCAGTTTAGAAGGGCGAATCTCATTAGTGGCCTATTCCACTGCCACAAAAATGACTGCAATTGAAACCAAAACACTCCCACATGACCCTCATCTTCTGCCATAGAGACACTCATCATAACCTCTTGCTGCAGGTTTTCATGAGGGATGCAGCCCAAGACAGTGTCCAAAATAAGCTCACTTACCCCTCAATTGCCTAAAGTCAGGGTGGCCTGGACACCCTTCCTGTGAACCAGGAGTGATCAAATAGGCCTGCCCTTAATACTGCTCTGCTTCTCCATTTTGACTCTTACTGATTGTTGAGTATAAATTCTTTGTGTGAATTGGAGTCATGAGAAAATCCAAGCACCTATGCATTAGCCTCTTCAGGGCTTTGAAAAACTCATTTGACCCAAATGATATCTATTCTCACTTGATAGAGGTCAGGACTTACAGAGGAAGGCAAGAGACTTCATCCACATTGACTGCTCTTATGGCCATTTTGGTTTTGGATTCAGAGATGGGATCTTTCTGTAGATCCGTCAGGTGCCGAGAATCTAAGCCCCAGCCTCACATAGGGCCAAGGGGCTGATTCAGACACATCCCTTTTGAAGCAATTAAGCAAACAGCCACAGGTGATGCCCATTCATTTTCATTTGAAAACTGTTTTCTTCAGGCTTTACAAAGGGGTTGCCTGAGGCAAAGAAATTCCTGACATTCAGGGCAACAGAACAATAGGTTAGCAAAAGGCCCAAAGCAGGGTTTCTCCACTGAGACTTTACTGGTCACACTGATATCTGAGTTTTCTGAGATGCTCCCATTGCCTTCAGCTATCCAGTACATGGCCATGTAACAAAGCTTGGAGGCGGTGCATATCTTGGACACCAAACCATGAGACTATTCCGGAGAGTGGCCAGAATTCAGGAAGAAAACTGGAGCTTAGGAAGATAGTAGGTGTTGTCCATTGATAAGGCAAGCTGCAGTCCATTCATCAATTGCGCAGGATGAATGCTGGGTAGCTTTCTACTAGACAGGGCACTTCCATTGATGCATTCTCTTTTCAAATGTCAACAACCACGGACACAGTGGGATACACTTTTAGAAACCCTCGCCATGTCAAACGACTTTCTAGAAACAATCCACTCAAAAACAAACAATCCACCATCCCTACCTATTCTCAGAACATGAGACAAAACCACAAACTCACACCCACACCCACAAAGCACCTCCTTCCCAGAAGTAGGTCTTTGATTATCCGGAGTTTCCTCTGACTGGTGGGCCATACCATGTTCCCCCGAAATGGCCTGTACTTTCTCAGATTTGGTGTCTTTGCCAGAACAACTAGATGCTTTCTCAGGAAACACCTGTCTTCATAGCTTTCCTGGCATTTGGCCATCCTCACATCAGTTGGTACCAATAAAGACTGACTCTGTCCTTGGTAAATCCAATCAAGTGTGCCAACTGGAACTGGCACTGGCTCTGGGGGCCTAGCTTCCTGGTTCCCAAGTTAAGAGAGTTCCACTACAAAGGAAGTGAGGTGAGGTCACTTTTCTCAGGAACTGAATGAGGTCACTGCCTTGGCAACTACTTTGCCCTAACAGTTGCTTCCAAGGGTCCCATGAGATGGATGCTGCCCCAATTCCTGTAACATTTTTACAAGTTAGACTGGTATATCAACCATAGTCACCCAGGAACAGCTCTCCACACAGGCTTGGTTTGGTCCATCTTCTCTACATTAAGAAGAGAGAGGCTGATTCAGACACAACCCTTCATCCTGACCAGGCTGTTTGCCATGGAAGATGACCTTTGCTCTCTCAGGTCCTTCATACCTGCCTACATGTTTTCCAGGGATAATTTCTGCATGGACCATTGAGGTTCTAAGTAGGTGGAAGATCCCCTCCATCCCTGCATTGTAAGACCAACTCTGTTCCAGCTCTTCTGTAATGTTATATTGAGGGAACAGTGTATGGTTATGCTTAATAACCAGTTCGATTTGGGTTAGGAATCATTCTACGGGATGTATAATGGTATTGGGTAACTGCAATACTTACAAGAATATATAGGTGAAATATAAGTATGAAAACAGAAATCCAGGTAAGATTTGAAGTCCAGAAAGTCATTGGGTCCTTGATTGGATTACTTAGCTTGAATTACGTTCTGCACAGGTGTCTCAGATAAATTGATATACAATGGCATAGGAACTTGTACCTTGGATGATTGAATGTAGAAGAGAACATCCCCTCAAACAGAGATAGTCAGTAGGATCAGGAAGATAGTCGGTAAGTATCGGAAGAACAATGAGTATAGGATTTGGACCAAAAGTTATTTAGCAATAGGGTTTCGGTTAGAGAGTGAATTTCAGTAACAGCACATGTGAAGGGTCTCTAACAACGATGAAGTGGGGAAAATATGTAGGAATGCAGATATCAATAGAGACATTAGGAAATCAGGCAAAGTATAAAGTGAGTGATAGGATTAGATATTTTCAACAGGGTTGAGGTTGAACATATAATCTTAGGAAGAAACAAATATGTAGTCACCAATCGGATTGACATTTGAGAGCATAAGGCACCCTGGACATGGATGTTTTTAGTGATCCATGTTCACTTTCTATTTAGGATTTGGTAGAATCATAAGTGTGACCTTTGAATTTTGTGTCTAGAATATTACTGTGATGAAATGTATATGTAGATCAGGTGACATGAGTATTTCTTCCACCATTTCTGGAAGCAATATTTTGAAGATGTATAAATTTGTATTGGGGCTACAAAAAGGTGCACCCTGTGTCTATGAATACAGAGGAAATGCATGAATAGACCATACTGTGAATAAATAATAAAACTGGTTTCAACTTGAAATAATAGATTGAAATAAATTTGAAAACAAATAAGAAATCTTATATTAATATACAATCATTCATTCCAACCCATTATACATCTAATGGAAATATGAGGATTTTGGTTTATCATGAAAAGTGTGTGACTTTGCTTCAAATTGATTATGAAAATCGAAAATAATTTGTTTGGAAAGAAGTCTCAAGAAAAGACCAGTCAAGAAACCTGGAGGAATACATGTGTTCTGAAGCAGGAAGCGATTGAAAGTGAAACAAATGCCTATAAATTTGCGAAATTGTTGATGAAATATATGTCCTATGATGTCCATAAACTTAAGAAAGAGTAGTGTACCAGTGTGGAATAAAAACGAACGTCAAAATACACATCACGTCCAATAGAATTCTACATGCATTGATGTTAAACTGGTTCAGTTACTGTAGAAATATTAGGATTTGAAGGCACCAATCACTGTAGTTAGTTTTCAGTACTAGGAAACAAATATGAACTTCAGGTGGATGAATATTTCTGAGAATAATCTTGTGAAAATTTTATTATAAATCCACATACATGAACATGAATGAATTTTGGGACTCTAAATAAGACACAAATATTTCATATTTTGAAAAATATGGAGAATATATATATATATATATATATATATATATATATATATATATACACACACACACACACAAAAAAAACACACACACAGACTTTAAAATGTAGTAATATATGCCAATCGAAATTCATCATGAAATATATATCATCCACAAATGCAAAAATATATATTTTACAGAATATGGATTTATGTATAATTTTGTTCAACTAGGAAGCTCACCCATAGGTTGAATATTCAGTTCCAAAGCGTTTAGGAGGAGTGATCTCTTCTCACAATTTGTATTTGCTGAGGAAGCCACCTCACAAAAATGTAGGTGTGATACCAGGTAGCTTTCAGTATGTGCATATAAAAATACATATGTTGAATAGGCTACAGAGAAAGGGAGACAGTAATACACATATTTTGAACTTTAAAAACACATGGAGAACTATTTAATTAAAAATTGACTAGATTTATAACACATAAACTTTATCATGCAAAAGGCAAGTCCAAATATACATCATGCCTCCTTTGAACTGCTTGTATTTATATTCTGTTTGTGTTATTTTTCTCCATCATATTAGGATTAGTAGCCAGAGTCAAGTAGGGTATGGGATAGTGTCAGGGATTCTGTATTTTGAATGGAAAATTGGAAATTGTATCAAATGTGTGTGCAAATATGTGCAACCCAAAACTTCCTACTCTGATCCAGAACAATGCCTTGACATTACCTTCGCTCCAAGTAAGACACAATTAGAGGAGAAGAGTTAGAAAATTTGTGAATACATGTCTGGAACGGAAAATGCTCAGGAGTTCACAAACGTCGAGATGGTAGAGGAGTTTCCAAAAGCAAGGGACATGGTAAACACAACACCAACATGGAGCTCTTCTGGCCTAAAGACTGTTTGAGAAACTGCATGTGAGATTGGGCACTTGAAATATAAGTTGTTGTCAGAAGTTTTAGCTTTCTTTCTAGTGAGACCATCAAAGATGGGTCTGCATCTATGTGACCTGGACGACATGTTTTCTTATTTTCCAATGAACATGGGGCAGCAGTGCTGAATTCTCTCTTTGTAGGTAAACTGTGGCCACTGGGGGCTTAGTGTCTCCCCGTGTCGCTGTGAAGACATTTGGTCATCCTCCACTTTTCGTGGTGTTTCTTGCTGCTGCACAGTGAGTTTGATATTTGCTTTACAAAATACAAGGAGTTCAACTGGGACACAGTGCTGCAGGGAGTTCTGTCACTTGTGGTGGGTTAGAGTCTGCAGGAGAATGCACCATCCAGGCTTCTATCACTCATTGCTTGCTACATTGCCCCCTTTTCCATTGCAACCCAATTCTGAACATTGCCCTGAAACCTCTCTATATAACAAGGTGCCTTTACATAAATGGGTCTGCTGGCTTCTGCAAGTCAATCACATGCTATTTGGAAGCCAATGGCAGATGCACATGGCCCCACCACAGATGTTTTGTCACACACCTGCCCACAACTGCTCAAGGCGCACTACTCAGAAGGTTCAAACTTACTGGCATCTCTGTTCTATGCCATCTTCATGAAACCGAGTAAATCAAGGCCCAGTCTGGTACACTCATGATGAGCATCAGGAGATCTAACTGTTCTCCAGTGCCACCTGGTCATGGGAATTTAAAAAATTTCATGGTATTTATCTAGCCATTTTTCAAAGAGGAATTTGGAGCCACAGTGGGTTTCAATTCATTCATGAACGATTAAATGTTGTGGAAGCTCATTTCAATGAAAGATCTGGAGAACTCTCACAGGCAATGATTCCCAAAGAGTGGCCTAAAGGTCACATGAGGCCAGGCCCATTGAGGTCTACAATGTGAGGTCCATGGGTGTTTTGACTCTCAAATATGCCTGCCAAGTCTTTCAGAATAAAATCCGGGTATATCCTGGCTGACATTCTCAGTGCTTTGTGGAAAGCCACCCTGGGCTTAGATCTCAGTTTCCAAGGGCAAGTCTAATGCGTGGCCTCCTAAAATCCCAACACAATTCATGTCAATACTTCTCTGAGGTCAGTTCCAGAACTCAGTCTCTAAGGTGAATCAAACCCGAGTTAAAGCCCAGGTGGACCCAGTCTTATCTTCCAACAGCCAAATAAATGACCACAATTAAATCCAAAACACTCCCACATTGCCCTCATCTTCTTCCATATAGACACTCATCATTACCTCTGGCTGGAGGTTTCCATGAGGGGTAAAGCACAAGACAGAGTCTGAAATAATCTCCCTTGCCCTCATTTGCCTAAAGTCAGTGTGACCTGGACACCCTTCCTGTAAACAAGGAGTGATTTAATAGGCCTGCCACTAATACTGCTCTGCTTCTCCAATTTGAGGCCTACTGACTGTCATGTATAGATTCTTTATGTGATTTGGATTCATTAGAAAACCCAAGCACATATGGGCTAGCCTCTGCAGGGCTTTGAAGAACTCGATTAATTCAAAGGATCCAAAAATTCACTTGTTGGAGTTCAGGAACCTAACAGAGAAAGGCAATAAACTTCATCTACAATGACTGATTTTTTAGACATTTTGGTTTTGGATGAACACATGGGATCTTTCTTAAGATCCATTAGGCGCTGAATATCTAAGACACAGCCTCACACACGGCCAAGAGGCTGATTCACACACATATCTCTCAAAGCATTTTAGCAAACAGCCACAGGTGATGCCCATTCATTTCCATTTGAAAACTGTTTTCTTCAGGATTCACAAAGGGGTGGCCTGAGGCAAAGACCTTCCTGACATTCAGGGCAACAGAGGAATAGGGAAGCAAAAGGCCCAAAGCCGGTTTTCTCCACTGAGACTTTCCTTGTCACACTGATATCTGAGTTTTCTGAGATGCTCCCTTTCCTTTCAGCTATAGAATACATGGCCATGTCACAGAGGTTGGAGGTGGTACATAACTTGGACAAAAAACCTTGAGCCTACTCTGGAGAGTGGCCAGATTCAGAAAGAAAACAGGAACTTAGGAAGATAGTACGTGTTGCCCATTGATAAGGCAAGTCACAGTCCTTTCATAAATTAGGCAGGATAAATGCTGGAATTCTTTCTACTAGACAGGACACATCCATAGATGAATTCTCTTTTCTAATGAATACAACCACGGACACAGAGAGTTACACAGACATAGAAACACTCACATTGTCAAAGGAATTACTAGACACAGTCCACTCCAAACCCAACAAACTGCCTTTCCTACTTATTCTCAGAACATGAGAAAAAACCACAAACTCACTCCCACACCCACAAAGACACCTCCTTCCCCCAAGTAATTCTGTGACTATCCTGAGTGTCGTCTGACTGGTAGGCCATACTATGTACCCCCAAATGGCCTGTCCTGTCTCAGATATGGTCTCCTTGGCCAAATCTGTGACGTTGTCAGGAGCCAGAAATGGGAAAGTACCTTTTTCTCAGGAAAGGCCCCTCTACAAAGCTCTCCTGGCATTTGGCCATCCTCACATCAGTAGGTTCCAGGAAACACTGATTCTGTCCTTGGTAAATCCAAACAAGTGACCTCAATGGGACTGGGACTGGGACTGGCTCTGGTTGCCTGGCTTCTGCACACAAGTTCAGAGAGTTCCATCACCAAGGAAGAGAGGTGAGATCACTTACTTCAGGTAGTGAATGAGGACACTGCCTTGGCAATCACTTTGTCCTAACAGTTGCTTCCAAGGGTCCCATGAGATAGAGGCTGCCCCTACTTCTTGTGACACTTTCACAAGTTAGAATGGTGAATCAACCATAGGCACCCAGGAACAGCTCTCCACACAGGCCTGGTTTGGTCCATTTTCTCTACATTGAGAACAGAGAGGCTCATTAAGATACAACCCTTCATCCTGACCAGGTTGTTTGCAATGGATGATGAGTTTTGCTCTTTAAGGTCCTTCATAGCTGCCTATATCTTCTCCAGGGATCACATCTGCATGGACCTTTGAGTTTTTCAGCATATGGAATATCCCCTACATTCCTGTATTGTAAGACCAACACTGTCCCTGGTCTTTTGTTAAGTGAGATTGTGGGAACAGTGTATGTTTAGGGTTTAATAACATGTTTGATTTGGGTTAGGAATCATTCTGCTGGATGAATAATGGTATTGGGAACCTGTGATATTTATTAAAACATAGACATAAAATATAAGTATGAAAACAGAAATCTAGGTAAGATTTGAAGCTCAGAAGGGCATTGAGCTGTTGATTGTGATACTTAGCTTTGAATTATGTTCCGCATATATGTCTCAGATAAATCGATAATCAATGGCATAGGACCTTGTACCTTGGAAGATTGAATGGAAAAGAGAACTTCCACTCAAACAGGGAAACTCAGTAAGATTAGGAAGATAGTCAGTAGCTTTCAGAAGAAGAGTGATTACAGGATTTGGACCAAAAATTCTTTATCAATAGGGTTTCGCTTAGAGAGTGAAAGTAAATATCATCACATGTGAAGAGTCACTCACATGGTGAACTGGGGAAAATATTTAGGAAAACAGACATCAATAGAGACATTAGGAAATCAGGCAAAGTATAGAGTGAGTGATAGGATTAGACATTATTAACTGCATTTAGGTTGAATATATAATTTTAGGAAGAAACAAATACGTAGTCACCAATAGGATTGATATTTGAGACTATTAGGCAAACTGGACCTGGATGTTTTTAGGAATCCATGTTCAGTTTCCATTTACGCTTTGGTACAATCATAAGTGTGACTTTTGCTTTTTGTGTCCAGAATATTACTGTGATACAATGTATATGTAGATAAGGTGACCTGAGTATTTCTTCCACCATTTCTGGGAGCAATATTTTGAAGATGTATAAATTAGTATTCGGGGTACAAACAGGTGTACTCTTTGTCTTTGAATATGGAGAATATGCATGTATAGACCATACTGTGAATAAATAATATAACTGGTTCCAACTTCAAATAATGGATTGAATTGAAATGTGAAAATATACAGGAAATCTTATATTGATATACAACCATTCATTCCAACCCGTTTTACATCTAATGGTAATATGAGGATTATGGTTTATCATGAAGAGTGTGTGAGTTTTGCTTAAAATTGATTATGGAAATTGAAAATATTTTTTTTGGAAAAAAGTCTCATAAAAAGACCAGTCAAGAAACCTGGAGAAATACATGTGTTCTGAAGCAGGAAGTGACTGAAAGTGAAACAAATGCATATAAATTTGTGAAATTGTAGATGAAATACATATCCTCTGATGTGCATTAACTGAAGGAATAGGAATGTACCAGTGTTGAGTAAAAATGAACGTCAAAATAAACATCATGTCCCATAGGAATCTTCTTGCATTGATGTTAAACTGAGTCAGTTAATGTAGAAATATTAGGATTTGAATGCACCATTCACTGAATTTAGTTTTCAGTCCTAAGAAACAAATATGTATTTCAGGTGGATGAATATTTCTGAGAATAATCTTGTGAAAATTTGATTATAATTCCACATACATGAACATGAATGAATTTTGGGACTGTACATAAGACACATCTATTTCATATTTTGAAATATATGGAGAGTGTGTGTATGTATATATATATATATATATATATATATATATATATATATATATACATACACAAGAGTGTGTATACACACACACACACAAAACAAACATTAAAAAGTAGCAATATATATGCCAATTGAAATTCTTCATGAAATATATATCATCCACAGATCCAAAAATCTTCATTTTACTGAGCGTGGATTTATGTGTAATATTGTTTAACTAGGAAGCTCACCCATAGCTTAAATTTTCAGTTACAACATCGTTTAGGAGGAGTGATCTCTTCTCATAATTTGTATCTGCCAAGTCAGCAACCTCACAAAAATGTACGTGTGATACCAGGTAGGATTCTATATGTGCATATAAAAATACATGTGCTGAATATGCTACAGAGAAAGGGAGACAGGAATTCACATATTTGTCAACTTTAAAAACACATTGAGAGAGGGAGGGGCAGATCTGCCAATCGCTCCTTCAAGGTAGGCGGACATGCGACCTACCGGCTGAACAGGACCAGTGGCCCGCCACCGTGGAAAACACATCGCCCTGGTTGGGGGAGGGGCAATGCCGCCGGGCCTGCAAGGTAGGCAGACCTGTGACCCACAGCAGGACAGGCCCAGCAATGTGCGGAGGGGCATAGACGCCCTCTGCGCCTGCAAGGTAGGTGGAACTGCAACCACCGACAGACCAGGCCTATGGCCCGCCAGCATGGTAGACACATCGTCCTGGTTGGGGGAGGGGTGGAGCAGCCACAGGCGCCTGCAAGGTAGACATACCTGCAAGGGACAGACAAAACAGACCCAGTGGCCCGCGGATGGTCAAAGCTGCCGCCCACGCCTGCAAAGTAGCCCGACTTGCGACCCACTGGCAGAACAGGCCCAGTGCCTGCAGAGGGGCAGAGCTGCTGCTCGCACCTTCAAGGTAGGCGGACCAGCTACCGACTTACAGAACAGGCCCAGCAGCCTGCTGGTGTGGTACGCACATTGTCCCAATTGTAGGAGGGGCAGAGCCACCACCCGTGCCTGCGAGGGAGACTTTGAAACTATACAAGAGCAATATAAATATATAGGGGAAAAATTCAATAACACAACAGTTTCACCAAGCAGAAAGAAATATGAACAGTATGAAAAGACAAGGAAAGAAAGGACCATAAGCAATGCAGGTAAAGTCAACGTTAGAAGAGGTAATATCTGCATCAGATGGAATGTCAGATAAAGAACTCAGGATATACATGCTTCAGATGATCTGGAGCCTCAAGGAAGACATTAGAGAGCAAAATCAGACAATGAAAGATCACCTTGATAATGAATTACATAAAAAAAATCCAAGAAGCATAAGATCAACTATACAGGGAGATAAAGATTATAAAATCAAACAAACAGAAATCCTAGGAATGCAGGAATCAATAAACCAACTTAAAAACTCAATTGAGAATACTACCAGCAGAGTAGAACACTTAGAAGATAGAACATCAGACAATGAAGACAAATTATTTCAACTTGAAAAGAACACAGACAGCTCAGCAAGACTTTTAAGAAACCATGAGCAGAACATCCAAGAAATATGGGATAACATAAAAAGACCAAACTTAAGAGTCATTGGGATACAGGAAGGTATAGAGGTCCAAACAAAAGGAATGAGCAATATATTCAATGAAATAAAGGAGAAAACTTCCCAGACTTGTAGAATGAGACAGAATCGCAAATCCTAGAAGCTTACAGGATGCCAAATGTGCAAAATCATAAGAGATCCACACCTAGACATATTATAATGAAGATGCCCAACATACAGAAAAAGGAGAGAATTTTAAAAGCTACAAGATAAAGGAAGCAGATTACATTTAGTGGTAAACCAATCAGGATAACAGCTGATCTTTCAACACAGATTCTGAAAGCTAGAAGATCCTGCAATAACATTTTTCAAACACTGAAAGAAAATGGGTTCCATCCAAGAATTGTGTATCCAGCGAAATTAAGCTTCAGGATAGAAGATGAAATTAAAACTTTCCACGATAAACAAAAGTTAAAAGAATTTGCAGCTAGAAAACGATTTCTTAAAAACATCCTTGGCAAAACATCACAGGAAGGGGAAATGGAAAATAACAATGAAAACCAACAGTGGGAGGTAGAGGAGTAAAGGGGGAAAAATAATCAAGGAGGAAAACAAACCATGTTTAGTAACATAAATATACAAATATGGCTGGAAGAACAACCCATATCTCAATAATAACCCTAAATGTTAATGGCTTAAACTCACCAATTAAGAGACACAGGCTAGTAGAATGGATCATAAAACAAGACCCAACAATATGCTGCCTACTGGAGACGCATTTGTTAGGAAAAGATATACATAGACTGAAGGTGAAAAGTTGGGAAAAATCATATCACTCATATGGACTTCAGAAACAAGCAGAAGTGTCCATACTCATATCAAATAAAATAGATTTCAAGCCAAAGTTAATCAAAAGGGATAAAGAGGGACACTACATACTGCTCAAGGAAACCATACACCAACAAGACATAACAATCATAAATATATATGCCCCAAACATTGGTGCAGCTATGTTCATCAAACAAATTCTTCTCAAGTTCAAGATTCTAATAAACCAATATACAATACTCATGGGAGACTCAAACACACCTCTCTCACTAATGGACTGATCTTCCAAACAAAAGTTGAATAATGAAACTATAGAACTCAATAACATAATTAATAACGCAGACTTATGATATATATATAGAATATACCACCCAACATCAAGCAGTTACACTTTTTTCTCAGCAGCACATGGATACTTCTCAAAAAATAAATCATATATTATGTCACAGAGCTACTCTTAGGCAATATAAAGGAGTAGATATAATACCAGGCATCTTATCTGATCATAAGGAAATGAAACTGAAAATCAACAATGAAAGAAAGAAGGAAAAATCATGTATCACATGGAGAATGAAAAATAGGTTACTGAATGATCAATGGGTTATAGAAGACACCAAGGAGGAAATTAAAAAATTCTTAGAGATAAATGAAAACACAGACATTACATATCAGAATCTATGGGACACATTGAAAGCAGTTCTAAGAACAAAATTCATTGCTTGGATTTCATTCCTTAAAAAAAGGAAAAAAAAAAGACAAATAAATGATCTCATACTTCATCTCAGAATCCAAGAAAAAGAAGAGCAAAACAACAGCAAAAGAAGTAGAAGCCAAGAAATAATTAAAATCAGAGCTGAAATTAATGAAATCGAAACAAAGAAACAATTGAAAAAATTGACAAAACTAAAAGATGGTTCTTTGAAAAAATAAATAAAATCGACCGACCCTTAGCCAAGCTAACAAAGAAAAGAAGAGGGAGAATTCAGTATCACAACAGATAGTTCAGAAATACAGAAGATAATCCGAAATTATTTTGAATTCTTATTCTTCAATAAAATAGAAGATAGTGAAGGCATCGATAAATTTCTCAAGTCATATAATCTGCCCAGATTGAGTCAGGAGGATATAGGCAACCTAAACAGACCCATAACAATTGAGGAAATAGAATAAACCATCAAAAGACTACCAACTAAGAAAAGCCCAGGACCGGATGGGTATACAGCAGAGTTTTACAAAACCTTTAAAGAGGAACTAATACCAATACTTTTCAAGCTATTTCAGGAAAAATGCAAAAATCCTCAATAAAATTGTGGCGAATCGGATACAAAAACATATTAAAAAAATTGTGCACCATGATCAAGTAGAATTCATCCCTGGGATGCAAGGCTGGTTCAATATACAGAAATCAATAAATGTTATTCATCACATCAATAGACTTAAAAATAAGAACCATTTGATCATCTCGATAGATGCAGAAAAAGCATTCGACAATGTACAGCATCCCTTTATGTTCAAAACTCTGGAAAAACTAGGGATAACAGGAACATACCTCAATGATGTAAAAGCAATCTATGCTAAGCCTCAGGCTAGCATCATTCTGAATGGAGAAAAATTGAAGGCATTCCCTCTAAAATCTGGAAGAAGATAGGGATGCCCTCTCTCACTACTTCTGTTCAACATAGTTCTCGAAACACTGGCCAGAGCAATTAGAGAGATTAAAGAAATCAAAGGCATAAAAATAGGAAAAGAAGAACGTAAATTATCACTATTTGAAGATGACATGATTCTATACTTAGCAGACCCAAAAAGGTATACAAAGAAACTATTAGAGCTAATAAATGAATTCACCAAAGTGGCAGGATATAAAATCAATACGCATAAATCAAAGGCATTCCTGTATATCAGCAACAAATCCTCTGAAATAGAAATGAGGACAACCATTCCATTCAAAATATCCACACACACACACAAAAAAAAAATACTTGGGAATCAACCTAACAAAAGAGGTGAAAGACTTATAAAATGAAAACTACAGAACCCTAAAGAGAGAAATAGAAGAAGATCTTAGAAGATGGAAAAATATACTATGTTCATGGATAGGCAGAACTAACATCATCAAAATGGCAATATAACCAAAATTCTCTATATGTTAAATGCAATGCCAATCGGGTCTAAAAGCATGCAATGGAGGAAGGATAGCATCTTCAAAAAATGGTGCTGGGAAAACTGGAAATTCATATGCAACAAAATGAAACTGAATCCATTTCTCTCGTCATGCACAAAAGTTAACTCAAAATGGATCAAGGAGCTTGATATCAAATCAGAGACACTGCATCTGATACAAGAAAAAGTTGGCTATGATCTACATACTGTGGGGTTGGGCTCCTAATTCCTCAATAGGACACCCATAGCACACGAGTTAATAACTAGAATTAACAAATGGGACTTACTCAAACTAAAAAGTTTTTTCTCATCAAAAGAAAAAATAAGAGAGGTAAATAAGTAGTCTACATCCTGGGAACAAATCTTTACTCCTCACACTTCAGATAGAGCCCTAATATCCAGAGTATACAAAGAACTCAAAAAATTAAACAATAAGAAAACGAATAACCCAATCAACAAATGGTCCAAGGACCTGAACAGACACTTCTCAGATGAGGATATACAATCAATCAATAAGTACATGAAAAAATGCTCACCATCTCTTGCAGTCAGAAAAATGGAAAACAAACCCACCCTAAGATACCATCTCACTCCAGGATGATTGGCAGCCATTATGAAGTCAAACAACAACTGCTGGCGACGATGTGGGGAAAAGGGTACACCTGTACATTGCTGGTGGGACTGCAAATTGGTGCAGCCAATTTGAAAGAAGTATGGAGATTTCTTGGAAGCTAGGAATGGAACCACCATTTGACCCAGCTATTCCCCTTCTCAGTGTATTCCCTAAGACCTAAAAAGTGCATGCTGCATTGACACTGCTACATTGATGTTCATAGCAGCACAATTCAAAATAGCAAGAGTGTGGAACCAACCTAGATGCCCTTCAATAGACGAAGGAAAAAAAATGTGGCATTTATACACAATGGAGTAATACTCTGCATTAAAAAATGTCAAAATCATAGAATTTGCCGGGAAATAGATGGCATTAGAACAGATTATGCTAAGTGAAGCTAGCCAATCCCTAAAAAAAACTAATGCCAATAGTTTTATTTGATATAAGTAGAGTAACTAAGAACAGAGTTGGGAGGAAGAGCATGAGAAGAAAATTAACATTAAACGGGGGTGAGAGGTGGAAGAGAAAAGGAAAGAGAAGGAAAATTGCATGGAAATGGAAGGAGACCCTCATGGTTATACAAAATTACATACAAGAGGAAGTGAGGGGAAAGGGGGGAAAAAACCAAGGGGGAGAAATGAATTACAGTAGATGGAGTAGAGAGAGAAGATGGGAGGGGAGGGGATGGGGGATAGTAGAGGATAGGAAAGACAGCAGACTACAACAGACACTACTATTGCAATACATACAACAGTGGATGTGTAACAGATGTGATGCTGAAACCTGTATACGGGGTAAAAATGGGAGTTCATAACCCACTTGAATCAAAGTGTGAAATATGATATTTCAAGCAATAGGTAAAGTTTTGAACAACCAACAATAAAAATTAAAGGAAAAAAACACATAGAGAACTATTTCAATGAAAAATGGACTAGATATATAACACCTACCCTTTATCATGCAAAAGGCAATTACAACTATACACCATGCTTCCTCTGAAAGGCTTGTATTTCTATTCTGTTTGTGTTATTATTCTCCATCATAGTAGGATTAGTAGTCAGAGTCTAGTAGGGTATGGGTTAGTGTCAGGGATTCAGTATTTTGAATGGAAAAAAGGAAAATGAATCCAATGTGCATGCAAATATGGGCTACACAATAAATTTCCCACTCTCATCCAGAACAATGGCTTCACATTACCTTCGCCCCAAATAAGACGCAATTAGAGGAGAAGAGTTAGAAAATCTGTGAATATATATCTGGAATGGAAAATTCAAAGGAGTTCACAACCTTGGATGTGGTAGAGGAGTTTCCAAATGTAAGGGACAAGGTAAACACTCCACATACTTGTAGCTCTTCTGGCCTAAAGACTTCTTGAGAAACTGCCTCTGAGGTTGGGAACTCAAAATATATGTTGTTGTCAGGAGCTTTAGCTTTCTTTCTAGTGAGACCATCAGAGCTGGGTCTACATCTATGTGACCTGGAGGACGTGGTTTCTTATTTTCCAATGAACACTAGGCTACAGTACTGAATTCTCTCTTTGTAAGTAAACTGTGACCACTGGGGTCTAAGAGTCTCCCCGTGTGGACTGTGAAGGCATTTGGTCAGTCTCCACTTTTCGTGGTGTTTCTTGCTGCTACACTGGGAGATTGGTATTTTCTACACGAAATACAAGGAGTTGAACTGGGACACAGTGCTGAAGGGAGTTCTGTCACGTGTAGTGGGTCATGGTCTGCAGGAGAATGCACCAACCAGGCTTCTAGCCCACATAGATTGTCCCCTTGTCCATAGCAACTTGATTATGAACATTGCCCTAAAAATTCTCCATATACCAATATGCCTTTACATATAAGGGTTTCCTGGCTGCACCACGTCAGTCACATGCCATTTGGAAGCAATGGCAGATCCACATGGCCCCACCACGGATGTTTTATCACAAACCTGCACACCAAAGCTTGCGCCTACAATTGAGGAGTATCCAACTTACTGGCACCTCTGTTCTACACCATTTTAATGAAACTCAGTCAATAAAGGCACTCATGATCAGCAATAGGGCATACAAAGGTTCTCCAGTACCACCTGGTCATAGGAATTTCAAAAATTTTATGGTATTTATCTAGCCATTTTTTAAGGTGGAAGTTGGAGGCACTGTGGGTTTCAATTCATTTAGGAACCATTAAATTGTGAGGAAGCTCATTTCAATGAAATCTCTGGAGGACACTCAAAGGCAAGTCTTCCCAAAGAGTCGCCAAAAGGTCACATGAAGCCAGGCCCATTGAGATCTACAGTGTGAGGTCTATGTGTGTTTTGACTATGGCTGCCAAGTCTTTCAGAATAAAATCTTGTGATATCCTGGGTGAGATTCCCAGTGCTCTGTGGAAAGCCATCCTGGGCCTAGGTCTCAGTTTCCAAGAGCGAGTCTCATGTGTGGCCTCCTAAAAACTCAACACAATTCATGCCAATACTTCTCTGAGTTCAGTTCCATAACTCAGTCTCTAAGGGGAATCACACCAGATTTCAAGTCCTGGTTGACCTACTTATCTCTTCCAACCCCAACAAAAATGACCAAAATTAAACCAAAACATTCCCACATGACCCTCATTTTATTGCATATAGACACTCATCTTAACCTCTGGCTGGAAGTTTCCATGAAGGACACAGCCCAAGACAGTGTCCAAAATAGGCTTTCTTGCCCCTTATTTTCCTAATGTCAGGGTGGCCTGGACACCCTTCCTGTAACCCAGGAGTGATCAAATAGGCCTGCTGTAATACTGCTCTGCTTCTCCAATTTGAGGCCTACTGACAGTGGGGTTTAGAATCTTTATGTGAATTGGAGTCATAAGAAAACACAAACACCACTGGGCTAGCATGTGCAGGGCCTTGAAGAAATCATTTGACCCAAAGGATCCCTATTCTCACTTGATGGAGTTCAGGAACCTTACAGTGGAAGGCAAGAGACTTTATCCTCAATGACTCCTCTTTTGGGCATTTTGGTTTTGGATTCACACATGGGATCTTTCTTTATATCAATCAGGTGCTAAGAATCTAAGCCACAGCCTCACACAGGGCCAAGAGGCTGATTCAGACACACCCCTTTCTAAAGCAATTAGGCAAAGAGCCACAGGTGAAGCCCATTCATTTCCATTTGAAAAGTGTTTTGTTCCGGCTTCACGAAGGTGTGGCCTGAGGCAAAGAAATTCCTGACATACAGGGGAATAGAACAAAAGGTAAGCAAAAGGCCCAAAGCACGGTTTTTCCACTGAGACTTTACTGGTCACACTGATATCTGAGTTTTCTTAGTTGCTCGCCATTCCCTTCAGCTATCCAGTACATGGCCATGTCACAGAGCTTGAAGGTGGTACTTCTCTTGGACACAAAACCATGAGCCTATTCTGGAGAGTGGCCAGAATTCAAAAATAAAACCAGACCTTAGGAAAATAGCAGGTGTTGCCCATCGATAAGGGAAGCCGCAGTGCATTCATATATTCGGCTGGATGAATGCTGGGAAGCTTTCTACCAGACAGGACACATCCATTCATGCATTCTCTTTTCTAATGTCTACAACCACGGACACAATGGGATACACAGACATAGAAACACTTGCTTTATCAAATCACTTATTAGAAACAGTTCACTCCAAACCAAACAAACCGCCATTCCTACCTATTCTGAGAACATGAGACAAAAGCACAAACACACACCCACACCCTCAAAGCACCTTCTTCCCCCAAGTAGGTCTCTGACTATCCGGAGTGTCCTCTGACTATTGGGCCAATTTATGTTCCCCCGAAATTGCCTGTCCTGTTTCAGATCTGGTTTCCTTGGCCAACTCTGTAAAGTTGTCAGGAGGCAGCGGTGATCCACTACCTGCTTTCTCAGGAAAGGCCACTCTTCAGAGCTTTCCTGGCTTTTGGCAATCCTCATATCAGTAGGTACCAACAAAGACTGATTCTGTCCTTGGTAAATCCAAAGAAGTGAGACCACTGCTACTGGGACTGGAATGGTATTTGGGTGCCTGGATTCCTTGATCCCAAATTCAGAGAGTTCTATCACCAAGGATGTGAGGTGAGGTCTGAGGTCACTTCCTTCAGGAACTGAATGAGCTCACACCATTTGCAACCACTTTGTCCTAACAGTTGCTTCCAAGGGTCCCCTGAAATGAAGGCTGCCCCTACTTCCTGTTACAGTTTCACAAGTTTGAATGGTATATTAACCATAGGCAACCGGGAACAGCTCTCCACACAGCCTGGTTTGGTTCTTCTTCTCTACATTAAGAAGAGAGAGGCTGATTCAGACATATCCCTTCATCCTGACCAGGTTGTTTGCAAGAGAAGATGACTTTTGCTCACTCAGTTCCTTCATAGCTGCCTACAACTTCTCCAGGGATCATTTTTGCATGTACCTTTGAGTTTCTTAGCAATAGGAAGTTCCCCTACATTCCTGTATTGTAAGACCTACTCTGTCCCTGCTCTTCTGTAAAGTTATATTGAGGGAACAGTGTATGGTTAGGCTTAATAACAGGTTCAATTTGCATTAGGAATCATTCTGCTGGATGAATAATGGTATTGGAAACCTGTGATATTTACAAGAATATATAGGTGAAACATAAGTATGAAAACAGAAATCTATTTAAGATTTGAAGCCCAGAAGAGCATTGGGACCTTGATTGTGATACTGAGCTTTGATTTATTTTCTGCACAGATGTCTCAGATACATCAATATACAATGGCAAAGTTCCGTGTATTTTGGATGATTGATTGTCAAAGAGAACTTCCAGTCAAAAAGGGAGAATCAGTAGGATTAGGAAAATAGTCGGTAGGTTTAGAAAGAAGAGTGAGCATAGGATTTGGACCAAAAGTTCTTTAGCTATAGGGTTTCGGGTATAGAGTGAATGTAAATGTCACCACATGTGAAGAGTCAGTCACAATGATGAACTGGGGAAAATATGTAGGAAAGCAGATATCAATAGAGACATTAGGAAATCTGGCAAAGTGTAGTCGGTAGTGAAAGGTTAATATAATAGGTACTTATCACTTCCTGTTTTCTGTATGCTTAATAAAACACTGTTGAAATCTTGAGAACTGTTTGCTAATCTTGTTCCCAGAATGTTCTGTCCTCAACTGCCAAACTGCAGAAAGTACTTCTGTAGTAAGCCATTGTTGTAGATTGTGGCCACCATTAGAAGATGGCGCCGGCTTCCACTGTGGCCTGTGATAAACAAATTCTTTTGTGGAGAGTTGGCACGCTATCCCTTGCCACCCTATAAGAAAGATCCACGCGGCGGCTTAAGATTGGTACGTGGGGGGCTTTATTAGGCTGTGCTTGGGCCCTCGGGAGGGAGAGAAAGGAAGGTCACTAAAGGATACTTTAATCAAGGCCTGAATAAACTGCTGAGAGAAGATTCCTGAGTTGCGTCTTCCTTGCGGGCAAGGGGTCGCGACAAGTGGTGCTGAAAACCCGGGAACCCGAACTTTCAGCAGTCAGGGGTGGTGCACCAGTTAGTCCCAGGTAAGTGGGACCCGCAGGTAAAGCGGAGATCAGTCCCAGATTAATTGAGACCCGCAGGTAAAGCGGAGATCAGTCCCAGATTAATTGGGACCCGCTATCAAAGCGGAGATTAGTCCCAGGTAATTGGGACCCGCTATCAAAGCGGAGATTAGTACTAGGTAATTGGGACCCGCTGTCAAGGCGGCAGCTCCTCTGTAAAGCCAGAGAGAGCATTAAATCTTATTGCAGCTGCACTGTGTACTTTTGCTCTTACTTTCACTCTTGTTTTTTGTGTGTCTTTTGTTGTGTCATGGGTGCCGTATCTTCAAGTCCGCTTCTCCTGGCCCTACATAACCTGTTACGTTCCAAGGGCCTAAAAGTGAAACGTAGTACTTTACAGAGATTTTTACAGAAGACAGATATTGTTGCACCGTGGTTCGCATTTTCTGGCAGCCTTACTATACCTAGCTGGGATAAGTTAGGCACAGACCTTGACTTTGCTTCTGAGCAGGGCATATTAGAGGGTGGGGTGCTACCCCTTTGGAAGATGATCCGTAGTTGCCTCGCAGATAGCAGATGTCAGGAAGCACTTACTAAAGGACAAGAAGTTTTAGAGCAATTACATGAAGAAAGATCAGAAATGGCAGGCAGTGAGGTATTTCAGGAGGGTGGGAGTGTGCGGAGCGAGAAACAGGGGAGGAAACAATTATCTCCGGCAGGCAGTGACGTATTTCAGGAGGATGGCAGTGTGCGGAGCGAGAAACAGGGGAGGAGGCGATTGTCTCTGGCACGGAGTGAAATATTTCAGGAGGAAGGGAATGTGCAGAGCGAGAAACGGGGGAGGAAACGCTTGTATCCAGATCTCAGTACACTGCGCACACTCCCATGCAAAAGTGGGTCAGAAGAGGAGGAGGATGAACAGGAGGAGCTCGGGAGACTGTCTCGGCAGCTAGGGAGTTTAACTATGGGAGAAGGGAACAAAAATAAACAGGAGCTCAAGAAAAATGATCCTCCAGACCCGCCACCGTACGGTGAGGGTGTTTCGAGGAGAGCTTTCCATGCCCAAACATAGAGGGGGCTGTTAACATTTTTACTGACGGTTCCAAGTCTGGAATGGGAGCCTACGTAATTAATGACTCTCCCCCTATCCAGCATCAATTTGCTCCTGGAAATCCACAATGGGTAGAACTACAAATTGTTATTGAAGTTTTTAAACAGTGTTCTTTTCCTTTTAATCTTATTTCGGACTCCAGCTATGTGGTACAAGCACTAAAAGTCCTGGAGGCCGTGGGAACTATTAGTGATGCTCACAATGTGTCTGTTTACTTTACTCAGCTTCAACAGCTTATCTCTAACCACACTGCTTCTTTTTATCCAATGCACATCAGGGCTCACACCTCTCTTCCTGGTCCGTTATCCCAGGGGAATGCCTGTGCGGACTTAGCCACTAGAGGTCAATTGATATGCTTGGCTTCCTCCTTAGAGGGGGCTAAGTTGTTTCACCAAAACTTCCATGTTAATGCATTAATGCTGCGCAGGCGTTTTTCCATTTCAAGAGCGGATGCTCGGCATATAGTATTGCAATGTCCCCATTGTGTCACATTTCTTCATCCCCCTAATTATGGAGTAAACCCACGGGGATTAAAGCCATTGATTGTTTGGCAAATGGATGTGACACATATACCTGACTTTGGTAACCTTAAATATGTGCATGTTTCCGTTGATACATGCTCTGGAATTATCCATGCTTCTGCTTTATCGGGAGAAAAGGCACGTAATGTCATTACTCACTGTTTAGAGGCATGGGCAGCATGGGGTGCACCTGCATCCCTTCAGACTGATAATGGACCTGCTTATACTGGCAGACAATTTACAGCTTTTTGTTCTACTATGGGAGTGCAACTTACTCATGGTTTACCTTATAATCCTCAAGGACAAGGCATTGTTGAGCGTGCTCATCGCACCTTAAAGGAAACTTTACAAAAACAAAAAGGGGGAATAGGAGCTGAACACACTAATAAAGAACGCCTGTCCTTAGCTCTCTTTACCATTAATTTTTTGAATTTGGATATTCATGGTCGCTCTGCGGCCGATAGACATGTGTCCCCTCAGCCCTCTGTGACTGGCTATATTAAGTGGAAGGATGTTCTCACGGGCCAATGGAACGGCCCCGACCCCGTGCTGACATGGGCACGAGGATCTGTATGTGTTTTTCCCCAGGATCGTATGGAACCATTGTGGTTCCCTGAACGCTTGACAAGAAGAGTCTCAACATCAGCTGACCAGCAACAAGAGATACCACAACAATCCTGTGATGAGGATCTTCATTCTGCTAAGTGCTCTGGCTCTGGTGCTGGTGCCGATGGCACAGGCGACACCAATGCAGTGGTGGGCAGTGGCACAGGCATGGCCAATGCCGATGCCGGTTCATGGTAATTCTAGTGTCCTCCCCACTCTTTTTTCAACCTCACGTGAGATGTCTGCTCCCTGTGCCTCTCCTAGAGGGGACATGGAGAGAATTTTTAATCAATCTCAAGTTAATCTCACAGGAGTTTTTTGTTTCAGCCTTAGAAACGCTAATTGCATTAGCCTTAAGACCAAAAATTTGACTAACTGGGAGGACCCATTGCGGTCCAATCAGGCCTCAGGAAGCATTATCAGTGCTGTATTGAGCAAGGTAGCTTCGGGGAAGCAATCAGGCTCAGAGACCCCCGCAAACAGCAGCTCTGCTCTTAACATAACTACCTTGGCTATTATCTCCGAGGTACTAATCCCAGTGCCTCCTTCTTCTAGTAGTATTTATAATGCCACTCATTTTAAGGCCTCTCCTTACTGTTCCCCTAATCTTGATTTCCCCCCAACATTTACGCCTTGTCAGGATCATTCTTGGGAGAAACATCAAGTTGCTAAAAGTTTCTCCCTTTCCCCCTCTCTTAATAGGTATGTTTATAACTTTAACAATAGTGCCAGCTCCTCTACAGGAGTAGGTTGGTCCTGGTTTCAATGGCTGATTTCTAATGAAAAGGGGGCTTCAGCCGATATTTCTGCACTGGCTCAGTTGGTAGGAGCCAAAAGTTGGCTGGCTAATATTTCTGGTACTGTTAGGGAAAGTGAACAAGGTAATAGACTTACATCTGTTTCATTCAACTCTCTGTTGTATAATGCCACATTGCCTCCTGTAATGGTCTGTGACCAATCCCCCTTCTTATTCCTTTTGGCTGAGGCCACCTCATCGGGGATGGTGGATTGTTCTCATACTACCTGTCTCTTATCTGAGTGTTGGAATGGTTCCTGGACTGTAGCAGTGATTATGAAAATTCCAACTTTTGTCCCAATCCCGGTCACTGTGGATCCTGATAAATTCCCTATTGTTGAGCTACTTAGAGTCCGCAGAGATTTTGGGATCACAGCGGCTATAGTGACAGCCGTGGCGGTATCTGCTGCTGCAGCGGTTACGGCCGGAATGGCTATGGCCAATCAAGTACAAACTGCTGCTACCATTAATCAAGGTGTCCAACAAACTTCCACTATATTTGAATCCCAAAATACAATTAATCAACATATTTTGTCAGGGATTTTAGCTGCCAACCAAAGAATAGATTTACTCTAAGCTCAGGTAGAAGAATTGGCTGACTTAGTGCTTTTGGGTTGTGTTGACCAACGTGCACATTTATGCATAACCTCCGTCAGATTTAATGATTCCAGGAATGCTTCCCGCATCATTGGCGTATATTTGGCTGGAAATTGGACCATGGAAGCGGAAGACATGATCCAGTCTCAACTAACCCAGATAGCTGTCTTGAATAGCACTCGTGTTGATCCCGTGACTTTGGGTCAATTCACCGATTGGATAACTTCTGCCTTTTCCTTTTTTAAAGAGTGGGTGGGGGTAGGCATTTTTGGTGCAATGTGTTGCTTCGGTATGTTTCTCTGTTTGTGGTTTCTCTGTCGCCTCAAGGCCCGCAATGCTCACGATAAGGCTATGAGCATCCAAGCTCTTGCTGCTTTAGAAAATGTCAATTCACCTCAAGTCTGGCTTGCGCAGCTTAAACAGTAAATCTTTGACATGGTCGTTGCACCCCAAGTTATTATAACATTGCACTGGGATCGGCATGTCTTTCCTCATTATTCTCTTGGTGTTGGAAAGCCCTTGCACTCTGCCGGTCTTGCTGCCATTGCACGCAGGTGGGTTTCCACACTAATTCTTCTCTATCGCCTTAAAGTCCGTGCCTTTCTTTCAGGGTGCTGTCAACTTATTTGTCGTTGTGTACAGCCACAGAACAGCCTCAGCTGTCCCCCTTCGTCCACCTTCATCACGATGCAGGATGCGAGGCAAAGCACTGCACTTGAGTGATCCCTCAACGGACCTCAAGGAAAGCATGTCCTATTGCATGCGGGTTTGACGTCCACACCCCCGCCCTACAAAAAAAGGCGTCGGCTGATATGGGGTCAGGTCTGGGGAAGGCGCCTCCTTAGGACTGAACCATACATTGCAGCCACTTCTGCACAGTGGGATAGGACCTCTACTTTCGCCTGCATTGTTTTATAAAATAGAAAGGGAACTGTAGTAAGCCATTGTTGTAGATTGTGGCCGCCATTAGAAGATGGCGCCGGCTTCCACTGTGGCCTGTGATAAACAAATTCTTTTGTGGAGAGTTGGCACGCTATCCCTTGCCACCCTATAAGAAAGATCCACGCGGCGGCTTAAGATTGGTACGTGGGGGGCTTTATTAGGCTGTGCTTGGGCCCTCGGGAGGGAGAGAAAGGAAGGTCACTAAAAGATACTTTAATCAAGGCCTGAATAAACTGCTGAGAGAAGATTCCTGAGTTGCGTCTTCCTTGCGGGCAAGGGGCCGCGACATACTTCCTCACCCAGTTGCCCACAAACAGCTCACTCGCCCGGACCCATCAATAAACATCCTGCCCTGCCCTCTCAAAGGAAAGTATATAAGCTCTGCTTAAGCTGTTCTCAGGGCTCTCTGCTCTATTCAAGTGAACTCTGAGCCCCAGCATGCTGGACCCATAATAAACCCTTTGCTTTTGCATGAGACAGTCTCTTGGTGGTTTCTTCCACGGACGCTCGCCCGACCTTTACATATGGAGGTTCCACTGAGATCCAGCAGCGGCAGATGAGAGATCCCAACGGGCTCCTCTCGGGGTATGTAAGGCGCCTCTTTCTGGTTTCAGGTTTCAGGTTAGGGCTTGGCAAAATGGCTGTTGATGAAGAGTGTGAGCTCTCTCCGACGATGGCTGACAGACATGTCATAGAGCCACAGGCCACGTCACTGGGGGACTCCCCAGAGAACTCGGGAAATCGAGGAACAATAGTCTCCTCGACTCAGTGATATTTTGTTTCAGATTCGGCATATCCAGCCCATCAGGTTTTGCCGGCTACTCAGTCCTGGTCTCAGTGTTGGACGTCCATTGCCTGTCTTTATTGTATTGTCTTGTCTGTGTCATGTGTCGTTGCTTTTACTGATTGTTTGTCTTTCATAATGGGATAGAGCACTTCAATGCCTCTTTCCCTGACCCTTGATCATTGCACCAAAGTCTGCTTAAGGGCTCAGAATCTTTCTTTTTCAGTAAAACGCTGGACCTGGCAGACTCTCTGTGCCTCAGAATGGCCCACCTTTGGATTCAGATAGCCCCTAGAAGGATCTTTCTACTTCCCACTAATTTAAAAAGTCAGAGATATTGACTTTCAGCCAGTGCCACATAGACATCAGGATCAAGAGACATATATCTTAACTTTTCAGGACATCTGCAATTCTCCTCCTCCATGTGTGAAGCTTTTCCTTGCCCCTGCCCCCACTCCTACTCCTTCCCTCATGCTCTCTCAAACCTTCTGCTCCTCCTCCTCCTTCAACCTCTGTTCTCCCTGAGTCACAAGATTTGACTCTACTGGACTCTCGTCCTACTAGTTATTCCCTGCCCTCATCCCCCAACCCCCAACACCCTCTAAGTAATTCCCCTGCTGCTGACTCAGCCTGTCCGCCATTGGAGGAAGCTAAGCGAGCCCAGCGCACTCCAAATAACTCCCCTGCAGCAAACACACCCCCTCCTCCCCTGGAGGATGCTGGCCCGGCTAAAGGAATTTGCCGGCATTGAATGATTGAAATCCCTGGAACTCCCGTGATGCTCCCTCTCCATTTCTAAGGAACAATGTTTGATGACAACCATGGGGGAAAAATGCAAGCCTACCAGTTTTTACCTTTCTCCTCTTCAGACCTAAATAACTGGAAAAATAACAATCCCCCTTTTACCGAGGACCCCACCTGGGTCTCAGGTGTGGTTGAATCATTGATGTTTTCACACCAGCCTACTTGGGATGACTGCCAACAACTCCTAGGGACTCTCTTCATGACAGAGGAACAAAAGAGAATCTTCCTGGATTCTAGAGAAAAATATTCTCGGACCAGATGGGTGACCGACAAAACTTCCCAACATATGCAAAGCCGCCTTTCCCTTGCACAGACCCAACTGGGACCCCAAAACCTGTGAAGGTAATGAGCATCCTTCCTCTTATTGCCGGGCTCTAATAGTGGGTATCTTAGTGGCCGCTAGGCGATCAACTATTTTGGCCAAGGTAAGAGAGATTATTCAAGGGACTGATGAATGTCCCTCCATGTTCCTACAGGGAATTATGGAGGCATATAAGAGATTTACTCCTTTCGATCCTCAGGCAGAGAATCAAAAAGCATCTGTCATGGTGGCCTTTATTGGGCAAGCTGTTCTGGATATTAAAAGACAGTTACAATGCTTAGATGGATTACAAGATATGACTTTGAGAGGTTTAGTCAGAGAAGCCAAGAAGGTATACTAAGAGAGAAACTGAGGAAGAGTATGGAGCAAAGGGAGGATAAAAGAAACAAAAGACAGACTAAGGCATTGACTAAGGTCCTGGTCACAACTACAAATAGACCAGAAATTAAGAAACATGGAGACAGGAAGGGACACCGGGGACCACACTAGAGGCCACCCCTGGCCTCAATTTAATGTGCCTACTCTAAAAAAAAAGGACACTGGGCTAAAGAGTGCCCTAGAAAGAGACAGCCAGGCCAGCTGGACATTCTGACTCTGTAGGATTACTAAGAAAGTCGGGGCTCAGATCCTCTCCTCGAGCTCAGGTTAAGTTTTGAAGTGGAGGGGACCCCAGTATACATTGAAGTGGATACAGGGGCAATATATTCTGCCTTTAAGGCCCCATTGGAACCTCTATCAAATAAAAGGTCTCTAATTCAAGGGGCTAATGGCAGTAAATATCAGGCTTGGACAACTAAGAGGACCATGGACCAGGGGAAAGGAAAAATCCATCACTCCTTCCTAGTAATCCCAGAATGCATGGCCCCATTGATTGGCAGAGATCTGCTCACAAAGCTCTGGGCCAAAATAACTTTTAACCCTGAAGGCCCACAAGTGGAATTTCTAAATCCTTCAGTAAAAACTCCTATAATCACGGCTCTAACTATGTCAGTAGAAAATGTACATCAAATCACTCACCTTGGTTCAAAGAAACTGCATTCATTTTTGAAGGATCAAAAACAGAGTTTTCCACTAACCGACTCACAGTGAAAGGAAACAACTGAATGGATAACAAAAGCCTGTTGGGTCCATCAATTTTTTAATTCTTACCCTTCCAAGCTTCCTGCAGGAAAGCACCTACGAGGAACCAGACAAGGACAATTCTGGGAAGTGGACTTTACTGAAATTAAGCCAGCAAGGAATGGACTTAAATATCTCCTAGTCTTTGTAGATACATTTTCAGGATGGATTGAAGCTTTCCCCCCCAAAAAAAAGAAAAGAAAAAAAAATGAAACAGCGCAAATGGTGGTCAAGAAGATCCTGGAAGATATTTTTCCAAGGTATGGCCTGCCTAAAGTAATAGGGTCTGATAATGGACCGGCGTTCATGGCCCAGGTAACTCAGAGGTTAGCAAGGACCCTGGGGATTAATTGGAAATTACATTGTGTTTACAGACCCCCGAGTTCAGGACAGGTAGAAAGAATGAATAGAACCATTAAAGAGACCATAACGAAATTAAGCTTAGAGACCGGCATAAAAGATTGGACTATGCTCCTGCTTTATGTACTGTTTCATGCAAGAAATACTCAATCTATTTCTTTGTGTAACCTCACACCCTGTGAAATTCTCTATGGTGTCCCTCCTCCAGTAAGGGTCCTACCCCAACTCTAAGACCTAACGATTCCTTCCACACCCCCTTGCTTAACAGACTTAAAGCTCTTGAAAGAACTCAGAGATACCTGTGAAAACAGATGGCCACTGCCTACCAACCTGGGGATGAGGGGACTCTACAGCGATATCAAATAGAGACTTCATCTATGTAAGACGACATCTGGTGTCATCCCTGGAACTCCGCTGAAAAGGACCATACCAGGTGCTACTTATAACACCTACAGGGTAAAGGTAATCAAAATCACTTCCTGGATCCCTACCTCTCATCTCAAGCCTGTGCCCTGTCCAGACTCTGGCTGGAAACTGGAAAAGATTGGAAACCCTTTCAAATTGTGGATTCGCTGTGTGGATAAGGCTATAGACTCTCCCCTTGACCACCAGTAGTCCTAACCCTCATAAGCCTGTTCAGCAGCGATGTCTGATCACAAATCCTACTGGAAAGGAAGTATGGTCTATCTTGCATACAGCCCGCTTAGGGACCTGGTGGCCATCTCTCCAGCCAGACATTTGTCAGCTGCGTATAGGTCTTCCCTATTGGGATATCCCTAATGAAGAGGATCCCACTAAAATTCCATTAAATTCCTTCCATACCATAGATAATGGAAACAAACATTATTGATGTAGGGACACGCGAGCCAGATGCTGGTTGGCTAGCCTAGATTACTATGTTTGCCCAGTGTACTATCAAAGCCACAAACAGTCAAGGCTGTGTGCTGGAAACGCCAACATCTTCTGTAAGTCATGGGGATGTGAGCATACAGGGACTGCCACATGGAACCCAAACTCCTCATCAAATTCTGTACACAGCATTGGCCATATTACCAATTAGACAACCAAAACTGATGGCCCCCTGAGGGGTCTCTAGATCTTCAAATTCTGTGTGACCTTTTTAACTTCTGCAAGTGCTCAAAAGGGTGAAAGGAGATTCCTCTATGTGGAGGCCTTTTCTCTCCTTTGCTCACATCGTGAACTATGCTTCTCCAATACATGCTCACCCTCAGCCTTCTGCTCTAGACTCTCTGTTGTCACTCCCACATCATCAACTTGATTTCTCCCCTCCAATTACTATATTAAAAACCCAAACCTCCACCGTTTCTCAGACCATTGCCCCCTTGCTGAGGTAGCAGGTACTGAGGTAACCCTCTACTCACTCACTCCTCTCTTCTCCTGTCAGTGCCCACACTAGGTCCCACCAGGTCCTCTTACCAGCTAACCCAAAGCTCAAACCAGCTGAGAAGAGCCCTCAGACCCCTATCCAAGATGTAATGAAAATGGCCTTTAAAGTTGCTTTGTCATCACTGAAAACAGGTTACTAAGAATTTAAAGTCCCTTACAGGCTTTTTGGGATACTCACTCCCATCTCCCCCTCTGTTCTACCCGTTCTACTACTCATGTTTTTGGTGCTAGGAAGATCTCAAAACCCTTTTCCATTATTCTTTTACATCTCTCCTTCCTCATTCTCAGATCCAAAGAGCTGCGCTCAGCCCTGCATTCCCCGTCTTCCCCCTCTGTACCAGGCCCACAGGAAAGTCTTAACTGACCTTATCCAGAAGTTTTCACCATGGCTAACTTTAGGACTTTCAGCAAAAGAGTCCCTATAAAAGAGTTCAGTGTAGATAAACTTCCTCTTTTTGTGTTGCCCTGGTCTACCTGGCAACTGGCTGAAAAAAATCAGCACTCCTGAGCTAGACACACCCTTACTAGTTTTTCACAACATATGTGATCAAGGCCTCTGGCCTTGAGCTGGGGCTTCATAGAGATGGCTACATTTGTAAGATGGATAAGTTGCAAACTGGGCTCCGTGGAAACAGCTGGCAGAGGGAAAAAAGGGGGAAAAAAAGCTCTCCCCCACCCAGGTGTCCTTGAAAATTTAACTTGCCCAGAACTGAGGAAAAATCAGAAACAAAAACTGCTCTTTGTGAACTTCTACAGACTGTGAACTTCAGAGCCCCTTCCCTTACATGTTGGGTACAAAATTCTGAAACTACCTAAACTTGGGTTTCAGGGGATTAATTGATTACAACAGAAGCAATGCCCTCTGAATCTGGTTGCAACCAAATATGACTGTTTCCTTGTCTTTGGTGCTATCTTAGGTGCCTTTCCTTTTCCGTCCCTACAACAATATAATTCTATATACTTAAACGTTGTTTATGTTTTTATGAAATGGTCAACAGAAGTGATTAATTGTGTAATGGTACAGATGTTTCCCAGATGCTCTGTTATGATGCAGGTTCATTTGAAGATCAAATAGAGGGGCATACAACCCGGTTCAGGTGGGAACATATATCTCTCACCTTAGCCATTCTATTATGAATAGGAGTTGCTGCCCGGGTTCGCACAGGAACCACTGCCCTGGTCCATGGGACACAACAAATGACCCAATTAGAAGCAGCAATAGATCAAAACTTAAAGATATTAGAAAATTCCATCACAGCTTTGCAGGAATCTTTTACCTCTCTCTTTGAAGTTTGCTGGGAGCCATCAGCCAAGTAGGTATGACAAATTCCTTGCCAGCTTACTCCCATGCTGTCTAGTGGAAGGACTTCTGAAAGGTGACCTTGCTCAAGGACCAGGGCAGGATCCGTGTTTAGGGTGTTCCCCCTTTAGAATAGGGCGGTTTAGCATAATAGGAGATTAGGGTGTTCCCCCTTTAGAATAGGGCAGTTTAGCATAATAGGAGATTAGGGTGTTCCCCCTTTAGAATAGGGCAGTTTAGCATAATAGGAGATTAGGGTGTTCCCCCTTTAGAATAGGGCGTATCCTGCTGCTGAGTTCCTCTTGAGTGCTTAGGGTCAGACAGTATATTTTGGGAGACAGAAGCCCATGCGGAGTGGATTTGGGAGAGAGTGGATTTGGGCAGAGAACGTGGATTCCCCCAGAGCGTGTTTGTAGACGGCCGGTGTGAGTTCGGGAATAAAGAATTGCTGTTTGAATCTACAAGCTGTGTGGAGACTCGTGATTTGTGCCCAGCCAAAGACTGTGGCAGAAGTTGTTTTACAGAAAAGTCGAGGGTTGGACCTCCATTTCATGAGAGAAGGGAGCCTTTGTGCTGCATTGAGGAAAAAATTTTTTTTTTTTTTTTTATGTCTAACATACTGGAGTTGTAACAAACTCTATGAGTAAATTAAAAAGATGCCTTGAAGAGCATCAAAGAGAGATAGAGACCCAAAATTGGTGGTTTGAGTCTTGGTTTACACAGTCCCCCTGGTTAACTACATTTTAATCAACCCTGGCCGGTCCAATAATAATCCTCATTTTATTGCTTACTATAAAACCCTGTTTCTCAACCATGTAATTTCTTTTCTTCAAGCTCAAATTGGACAAGTTAAACTTATGTTAATACCCCACTAGCATACATAAAATGTGACACCCCCCAACAATCACTTTTATGATTAAAAGTAGCCAGAAGAAGAAGTGGGGAATGAAATGTTAATAAAATATGTACTTGTCACTTCCTGTTTTTCTGTACGCTTAACAAAACACTGTTGAAATGTTGAGAAATGTTTCCTAATCTTGTTCCCAGAATGTGCTGTCCCCAACTGCCAAACTGCAGAATGTACTCCCTCACGCGTTTACACACAAACCGCTTACTCGCCCTGACCCATCAATAAACTTCCCTCCCTGCCCTCCCCAAGAAAATTATATAAGCTCTGCTTAAGATGTTCTCAGGGCTCTCTGCTCTATTCAAGTGAGCTCTGAGCCCCAGCATGCTGGACCCCAAATAAACCCTTTCTGTTGCATGAGATAGTCTCTTGGTGGTCTCATCCTCTGACACTCGCCCTACATTTACTTGGATGATTGAATGTAGATGAGAACATCCATTCAAAAGTGATAGTCGGTAAAATTAGGAAGATAGTCAGTAGGTTTAGGAAGAAGAGTTAGTATAAAATTTGGAACAAAAGTTCTTTAGCAATAGGGTTTCGGTTACAGAGTGAATGTAAATGTCAACACAAGTGAAGAGTCAGTCACAATGATGAATTGGAGAAAATATGTTGGAAAGCAGATATCAATACAGACATTACAAAATCAGGCAAAGTATAAATTCAGTGATAGGATTAGACATTTTCAACAGGGTTGAGTTTGAATATATAATCTTAGGAAGAAACGAATATGTAGTCATCAATAGGATTGATATTTGAAAGCATTAGGCAAATTGGAAAATGATGATTTTAGTAATCCATGTTCACTTTCCATTTAGGCTTTGGTACAAATATAAGTTTGACCTTTGAATTTTGTGTCCAGAATATTACTGTGATAAAATGTATACATAGATCGGGTGACATAAGAATTTCTTCCACCATTTTTGGGAGCAATATTTTGAAGACTTATAAATTAGTATTTGGGGTACAAACAGGTGTACCCTGTGTCTATGAATATAGAGATAATGCATGAATAGACCAACTGTGAATAAGTAATATAACTGGTTCCACTTTAAATGGTGGATTGAATTGATATCTGAAAATATGAAAAATCTTATATTGATATACAATCATTCATTCCAACAAGTTATACATCAATGTTAATATTAGGGTTATGGTTTATCATGAAGGGTGTGTGAGTTTTGCTTCAATGTGATTATGAAAATCGAAAATAATGTGTTTGGAAAAAAGAATCTTGAGAAGACCAGTTAAGAAATATGGAAGAATACATGTGTTCTAAAGTAGGAAGTGATTGAAAGTGAAAAAATGCCTATAATTTTGTCATCTTTTTGATGAAATATATATCCTATGATGTGCATAAACTGAAGAAATAGTAATGTACCAGTGTTGAATTAAAATGAACATCAAAATACACATCATGTTCCATATGAATCTTCTTGCATTGAGGTTAAACTGGGTCAGTTACTCTAGATATATTAGGATTTGTATGCAACATTCACTGAAGTTAGTTTTCAGTACAAAAAACAAAAAAGTATTTCAGGTGGATGAATATTTCTGAGAATAATATTTAGAAAAGATCATCATAAATCCACATACATGAATATGAATGAATTAAGGGAGTGTATATTAAGATACAAATATTTCATATTTTGAAAAATCTGGAGAATGTGTGTATGTATATATATACACATATATATACATACACACAAACACATTAAAAACTCGCAATATATATGCTATTCGAAATTCATCATGAAATATATATCATTCACAGATCTAAAATATTCATTTTACTGAACATGAATTTATGTATAATGTTGTAAAACTAGGAAGCTCATCCATTGGTTATATTTTCAGTTCCAACGGTGTTTAGGAGGAGTGATCTTCTCTCAAAATTTGTATCTGCCAAGTCGTTCACCTCACAAGAATGTAGGTGTGGTACCAGGTAGGATTCTATATGTGTTTATTGCTGTTGCATTGGGAGTTTAGTAATTGCTTCATGGAATCCAAGGAGTTCAACTGGGACACAGTGCTGGAGCGAGTTCTGTCAGGCGTGGTGGGTCAGGGTATGCAGGAGAATGCACCAACCAGGCTTCTATCCCACATAGCTTGCCCCCTTAAACATAGCAACCTGATTGTAAACATTGCCCTGAAACCTCACCATATAACAAGATGCCTTTGCATAGGAGGGTCTGCTGACTGCACCATGTCAGTCACAAGCCATTTGGAAGCCAATGGCAGATCCACATGGCCCCACCACAGATGTTTTTCACACACCTGCCAAACACTACTCTAGGACAACTACTCAGCAGGCTCCAACTTATTTTCATGAAACCCAATCAATCAAGGCACTGTCTGGTACACTCATGATCAGCAACAGAATATCCAATGGTTCTCCAGTGCCACCTGCTCATGGGAAATTGAAAATTTTCATGGTATTTATCTAGCCATTTTTCAAGGATGAAGTTGGATGCACTGTGGGTTTCAATTCATTCAGGAACCATTAAATGTTGAGGAAGCTCATTTCAATGAAAGTTCTGGAGAATTCTCACAGGCAAGGCTTCCCAAAGAGTGGCCAAAAGGTCACATGAAGCCAGCGCCATTGAGGTCTAAAATGTGATGTCATTGTCTGTTTTGACTTTCAACAATGGCTTCCAAGTCTTTCAGAATAAAATCATGTGATATCCTGGTTGAGATCAGAGTGCCCTCTGAAAAGCTACCCTGGGCCTTGATCTCAGTTTCCAAAGATGACTCTCATGCGTGGCTTCCTCAAATCCAAACACAATTCATGGCAATACTTCTCTGAGGTGAGTTCCAGAACTCAGTCTCTAAGGGGAATCACACCAGAGTTCAAGCCCAGGTGGACCCAGTCATCTCTTCCAACTGCCACACAAATGACCACAATAAAACCGATATTCTCCCACATGGCCCTCATCTTCTTCCATATTGACACTCATCATAACCTCTGGCTGGAGGTGTCCATGAGGGACGCAGCCCAAGACAGTGTCCAAAATAAGCTCCATTGCTCCTCATTTGCCTAAATTCGGGGTGGCCTGGACACCCTTCCTTTGTACCAGGAGTGATCAAAAAGGCCTGCCCGTAATACTGCACCACTTTTCCCATTTGAGGCCTATTGAGTGTCGGTTAAAGATACTTTATGTGAATTGGAGTGATGAGAAAACCTAAGCACCTACGGGATAGCCTCTGAAGGGCTTTGATGAACTCATCTGACCCAAATGATCCCTATTCTCACTTGATGGAATTCAGGAACCTTACAGAGGAAGGCAAGAGACTTCATCCACAATGACAGCTCTTTTTGACATTTTTGATTTGGATGCACACATGGGATCTTTCTTTAGATCCATCAGGTGCTGAGAATCTAAGTCAAAGAATCACACTGGGCCAAGAGGCTGATTCAGACACAACTCTTTCCAAATCAATTAACGAAAGAGCCAAAGGTGAAGCCTATTTATTTCCATTTGAAAACTATTTTGTTCAGGATTCACAAAGGGGTGGCGTGAGACAAAGACTTCCTGACTCTCAGGGCAACAGAAAAATAGGTAAGCAAATGGCCCAAAGCAGGGTTTCTCCACTGAGACTTTCCTGGTCAACTGATATCTGAGTTTTCTCAGATGCTCGTCATTTCCTTCAGCTATCCAGAACATTGCCTTGTCACAGAGCTTGGAGGTTGTACATAACTTAGACACAAAACCATGAGCCTATTCTGGAGAGTGTCCAGAATTCTGGAAGAAAACAGCAAATTAGGAAGGTAGCAGGTATTGCCCATTAATAAGGCAATCCACAGTCCATTCATAAAATGGGCAGGATGAATGCTGGGAAGCTTTCTACTAGACAGGACATATCCATTGATGCATTCTCTTTTCTAATGTCTACAACCACAGACACAGTGTGATACACAGACCCAGAAACACTTGCCTTGTCAAACGACTTACTAAAAACAGTTCACTCCAAACCAAACAAACTGACTTTCCTTCCTATTCTCAGAACATGAGACAAAACCACAAACCCACACCCACACTGACAATGACACCTTCTTCCCCCAAATAGGTATGAGACTATCCGGAGTATCCTCCGACTGGTGGGCCATACTATGTTCCCCCAAAATGTCCTGTTCTGTCTCAGATCTGGTCTCCTTGGCCAACTCTGTGAAGTCGTCAGGAACCAGGATTGAGCCGCTACCTGCTTTTCCAGGAAAAGCCCATCTTCCGAGCTTTCCAGGCATTTGGCCTCCTCACCTTAGGAGGAACCAAGAAAGACTGATTCTGTCCTTGGTAAATCCAAACAAGTGAGACCACTGGGACTGGGACTGGGACTGGATCTGGGTGCCTGGCGTCCTGGATCCCATGTTCAGAGAGTTCCATCAATAAGGAAGTGAGTTGAGGTCACTTTTTTCAGGAACTGAATGAGATCACTGCCTCGGCAACCACTTTGTCCTAAGAGTTTCTTTCAACGGTCCCATGAGATGGAGGCTGCCCCAACTTCCTGTGACACTTTCACAAATTAGAATGGTATATCAACCATAGGGAACCAGGAACAGCTCTCCACACAGTCTTGGTTTGGTCCATATTCTCTACATTAAGATGAGAGAGGCTGATTCAGAAACATCCCTTCATCCTGACCAGGTTGTTTGCGATGGAAGATGACTTTTGCTCTCTCAGGTCTTTCATACCTGCCTACATCTTCTCCAGGGATCATTTCTGCATGGCGCTTTGAGGTTCTCAGCAGATGGAAGATCCACTACATTCCTGTATTGTAAGATCAACACTGTCCCTGCTCTTCTGTAAACATGTTATTAACACAAACAGTGTATGGTTAGTGTTAATAACATGTTCCATTTGGGTTAGGAATTATTCTGCTGCATGAATAATGGTATTGGAAACTTGTGATTATTTTAAGAATATAGAGATGAAATATATGTATGAAAAAAGAAATCTAAGTAAGATTTAAAGCCCAGAAGGGCATTGGGCCCTTGATTGTGATACTTAGCGTTGAATTACATTCTGCACCGATGTCTCAGATAAATCAATACACAATAGCATAAGACCTTGTTACTTGAATGATTGAATGTAGAAGAGAACATCCAGTCAAAAAGGGATACTCGGTAGGATTAAGAAGATAGTTAGTATGTTTAGGAAGAAGAGTGAGTATAGGATTTGGAACAAAAGTTCTTTAGCAATAGGTTATTTATTAGAGTGTGAAAGTAAATGTCAGCACATGTGAAGAGTCAGTCACAATGATGAACTGGGGAATATATGTAGGAAAGCAGATAGCAATAGAGACATTATGAAATCAGGCAAATTATAAAGTGAGGGATAGGATTAGACATTTTCCATTGGGTTGAGTTTGAATATATAATTTTAAGAAGAAACACATGTGTAGTCACCAATAGGATTGACATTTGAGAGCATTAGGGAACCTGGACATGGATGTTTTTAGTAATCCATGTTTTCTTTCCATTTGGGCTTTTATACAATCATAAGTGTGACCTTTGCATTTTGTGTCCAGAATATTTCTGTGATTAAATGTATATGAAGATCAGGTGACATGAGTCCACTTCCACCATTTCAGGGAGCAATATTTTGAAGACGTATAAATTAGTATTGGGGGTACAAAGAGGTGTACACTGTGTCTATGAATATAGAGATAATGCATGAATAGACCATAGTGGGAATAAATAATATAACTGGTTCCACTTTAAATAATGGATAGAATTGATATCTGAAAAGATATAAGAAATCTTATATTGACATACAATCATTCATTCAAACCAGTTATACATCTAATGGTAATATCAGAGTGATAATTAATATGAATGGTATGTGAGTTTTGCTTCCAAAGTGATTATGGAAATCAATATTAATGTGTTTGGAATGAAATCTCATGAAAAGACCAGTCAAGAAACTTAGAGGAATACATGTGTTCTGAAGCAGGAAGTGATTAAAAGTGAAACAAATGCCTATAAATTTTTGAACTTGTGGATGAAATCATATATCCTATGATGTCCATAAACTGAAAAAATAATAATGTACCAATATTGAATAAAAATGAACTTCAAAATACACATCATATCCCGTAGGATTCTACTTGCATTGATGTTTAACTGATTCAGTTACTGTAAAAATATTAGGATTTGTAAGCTCCATTCACTGAAGTTAGTTTTCAGTACTAGGAAATAATTATGTATTTCAGGCAGATGAATATTTCTGAGAATTATCTTGTGAAAAGTTGATTATAAACCACATATAGAAACATGAGTGAATTTAGGGAGTGTATAATAAGAAACATATATTTCACATTTTGAAAAATCTGGACAGTATATATATATATATATATATATATATATATATATATATATATATATATATAGACAGACACACACAGACATTATAATGTAGCAATCTATATGCTAATCGAAATTCACCGTGTAATACATATCATCCACATATCCAAAAATATTCATTTTACTGAACATCGATTTATATATAATGTTGTTCATCTAGGAAATTCACCAATAGGTTTAATTTTCAGTTCCATCATGATTTAGGGGGATTGATATCTTATCAAAATATGTATCTTTCAAAATCAGTGAGCTTACAAAAATGTACTTGTGATACCAGGTAGGATTCTAAATATGCATAAAAAATACATGTGATGAATAGGCTACAGAGAATGGGAGACAGAAATTTACATATGTGTTAACTTTAAAAACTCATTGAGAACTATTACAATGAAAAGTTGACTAGATTTATAACACATACCCTTGATAAAGCAGAACGGAAGTCTAAGTATACACCATGCCTCCTATGAAAGGCCTGTATTTCTATTCTGTTAGGTTTCTTGTTCTCCATCATATTAGGATTAGTAGTCAGAGTCTAGTAGGTTATGGGTTAATGTCAGGGATTCAGTATTTCAAATGGAAAATATGAAAATGAATCTAATGTGTATGCAAATATGTGCTACACAAAAATCATCCCACTCTCATCCAGAACAATGCCTTGACATAACCTTCGCCCCAATTAAGACACAATTAGTGGAGAAGAGTTAGAAAATCTGTGAATACATATGTGGAAATGAAAATGCTCAGGAGTTCACAGCCTTGGAGGCGGTAGAGAAATTTCCAAAAGTATGGGATAGGGTAAATACTCCACAAATATGGAGTTCTGCTGGCCTAATGACTCTTTGAGAAACTGCCTTTGAGGTTGGGCCCTTGTAATATATGTTGTTGTCAAGAGCTTCAGCTTCCTTTGTAGTGAGACAATCAAAGCTGGATCTGCATATATGTGACCTGAAGGACATGGTTTCTTCTTTTCTAGTGTACATGAGGCAGCAGTTCTAAATTCCCTCATTGTAGGTAAACTGTGGCCACTGGGAGCTAAGTGTCTCCTCGTGTGGACTGAGAAGCCATTTGGTCATTCTCCACTTTTCCTGGTGATTCTTACTGCTGCACTGGGAGTTTGGTATTGGCTTCAGTAAATACCATGAGTTCAACAGGGACACAGTGCTGGAGGGAGTACTCTCACGTGTGGTGGGTCAGGGTGTGCAGGAGAACGCCCCAACCAGGCTTCTATTCAACAAAGCTTGCCCCCTTGTCTGTAGCAACCCAATTCTGAACATTGCCCTAAAACCTCTCAATGTAACAAGATGCCTTTACATATAAGGGTCTGCTGGCTGCACCATGTCAGTCAAAAGGCATTTGGAAGCCAATGGCAGATCCATGTGGCCCCATCACAGATGTTTTATCATACACCTGCAAACCACTGCTCTAGGCCCACTACTAAGCAGGTTCCAACGTACTGGCATCTTTGTTCTACACCATTTTCATGAAACCCAGTAAATCAAGGCACTGTCTGGTACACTCATGATCAGCAACAGAACATCCAATGATTCTCCAGTGCCACCTGCTCTTGGGAATTATTCCATGGTATTTATCTAGCCATTTTTCAAGGATGAAGTTGGTGTCACTGTGGATTTCAATTCATTCAGGAACCATTAAATGGTGAGGAAGCTCATTTCAATGAAAGCTCAGGAGAACTCTCACAGGCAAGTCTTCCCAAAGAGTGGCCAAAAGGTCAAATGAAGCCTGGCCCATTGAGGTCTACAATGTGAGTTCCATGTGTTATTTGACTCTCAAGTATGGCTGCCAAGTCTTTCAGAATGAAATCATGTGATATCCTAGCTGAGATTCCCAGTGCTCTGTGGAAAGCCATCCTGGGCCTAAATCTCAGTCTCCAAGGGCAATTCTCCTGCGTGGCCTTCTAAAATCCCAACAGAATTCATGGTAATACTTCTCTGAGTTCAGTTCCAAAACTCAGTCTCTAAGGGGAATCACACCATAGTTCAAGCCCAGGTTGATCAAGGAATCTCTTCCTACTGCCACACAACTGACCACAATTAATACCAAAACACTCCCACATGGCCCTCATCTTCTTTTATATAGACACTCATCATAACCTCTGGGTTGAGGTTTCCATGAGGGGTGCATACCAAGACAGTGTCCAAAATAATCTCCCTTGCCTCTAATTTGCCTAAAGTCAAGGTGGCCTGGAAACCCTTCCTGTTAACCAGGAATGATCAAATAGGCCTGCCATTAATACTGATCTACTTCTCCAAATAATCACACTGGGCCAAGGGGCTGATTCAGACACATCTCTTTACAAAGCAATAAAACAAAGAGCCACAGGTGATGCCTATTCATTTCCATTTGAAAACTCTTTTCTTCAGGATTCACAAAGGGGTGGCCTAAGGCAAAGACCTTCTAGATATTCACAGCACCAGAACCATAGGTAAGCAAAATTCCCAAAGCAGGGTTTCTCCACATAGACTTTACTGGTCACACTGATATCTGAGTTTCCTGAGATGCTCCCATTTCCTTCAGCTCTCCAGTACATGGCCATGTCACAGTATCTTGAACAGAAAACCATGAGCCTATTCCGGAGAGTGGCCAGAATTCAGGAATAAAACAGGAAATTAGGAAGATAGTAATTGCTACCCATCCATAAGGAAAGCTGCAGTCCAATCATAAATTGGGCAGTATGAATTCTGGGAAGCATTATACTAGACAGGACACATTCATTGATGCATTATGTTTTCTAATGTCTACAACTACAAACACAGTGGATACATAGACATAGAAACACTTGCCTTGTCAAACGACTTACTAGAAACAGTCCACTTCAAATCAAACAAACTGCCTTTCCTACCAATTCTCAGAACATGAGAAAAAACAACAAACTCACACCCACAACAACATAGGACTTTCTTCCCCCAAGTAGGTCTTTGACTCTCCGGAATTTCCTCTGATTGTTGTACCATACTATGTTCCCCCAAAATGCCCTGTACTGTCTCAGATCTGGACTCCTTGGCAAACTCTTTGAAGTTGTCAGGAGCCAGCTTTGAGCCACTACCTTCTTTCTCAGGAAAGGCCACTCTCCAAAGCTCTCCTGGCATTTGGCCATTCTCAAATCAGTAGGTACCAAGAAAGAATGATTCTGTCCTTGGTAAAACCAAACAAGTGAGCCCAGTGGGACTGGGTCTGGGACTGGTTCTGTGTGCCTGGCTTCTGGGATTCCAAGTTCAGAGTGTTCCAAGACCAAGGAAGTGAGATAGGTCACTTCCGTTCGGAACTGAATGAGGTCACTGGTTTGGCAACCACTTTGTCCTAACAGTTCCTTCAAAGGGTCCCATGAGATGGAGGCTGCCCCTACTTTCTGTGACACTTTCACAACTTAGAACGATATATCAACCATAGGCACCCGGGAACAGCTCTCACACAGACCTGGTTTGGTCCATCTTCTCTACATTAAGAAGAGAGAGGCTGATTCATAAACATCCCTTCATCCTAACCAGGTTGTTTGCCTTACATGATGACTTTTGCCCTCTCAGGTCCTTTATAGCTGCCTTCATCTTCCCCAGGGATAATTTCTGCATGGACCTTTGAGGTTCTCAGCTGGTGGAAGATCCCCTATATTCCTCTATATTAAGACCAACTCTGTCCCTGTTCTTCTATAAAGTTAGATTGAGGGAACAATGTATGGTTAGGGTTAATAACATGTTCTATTTGAGTTAGGAATCATTCTGCTGGATGAATAATGGTATTGGGAACCTGGGATATTTATAAGAATATAGATTTGAAATATAAGTATGAAAACAGAAATCTAGGTAAGATTTTAAGCCCAGAAGGGCATTGGGCCCTTGATTGGAATACTTAGCATTGAATTTCGTTCGCACAGATGTCTCTGATAAATCAATATACAATGGCATATCATATTGTACCCTGGATGATTGAATGTAGAAGAGTTCATCCAGTCAAAAAGGGATAGTTGTTAGGATTAGGAAGATAGTCGGTCTGTTTCGGAAGAAGAGTGAGTATAGGATTTGGACCAAAAGTTCAATAGCCCTAGGTTTTCGGTTAGAGAGTGAATGTAAATTTCAGCACATGTGGAGAGTCAGTCACAATGATGAACTGGGAAAATTATGTAGGAAATCAGATATCAATACACACATTATGAAATCAGGCAAAGTATAAAGTGAATGATAGGATTAGACATTATCAACAAGGTTGAGTTTCAATATATAATCTTAGGCAGAAACAAATATGTAGTCACCAATATGATTGACATTTGAGAGCATTAGGAAAACTGGACATGGATGTTTTTAGTAATCCAGGATCACTTTCCATCTAGGATTTGCTACAATCAGAAGTGTGACCTTTGCATTTTGTGATCAGAATATTACTGTGATAAAATGTATATGTAGATCAGGTGACATGAGTATTTCTTCTTACATTTCTGGGAGCAATATTTTGAAGAGGTATAAATTAGTATTGGGGGTACACAGAGTTGTACCCTGTGTCTATGAATGTAGAAGAAATGAATGAATTGACAATACTGTGAATAAATAATATACTGTTTCCACTTTAAATCATGGATTGAATTGATATCTGAAAATATATAAAAATCTTATATTGATATACAATCATTCATTCCAACGAGTTATACATCTAATGGTAATATTAGGGTTATGTTTTATCATGAAGGGTGTGTGAGTTTAGCTTCAAAAGTGATTATGGAAATGGAAAATAATGTGTTTGGAAAGAAATCTCATGAAAAGATGAGTCAAGAAATATAGAGGAATTCATATGTTCTGAAGCAGGATTTGATTGTATGTATAAAAAAAGCCTATAAATTTCCTAACTTGTGGATGAAATATATATCCAATGATGTGCAAAAACTGAAAAAATAGTAATGCACCAGTTTTGAATGAAAATGAACGTCAAAATACACATCATATCCCATAGGAATCTACTTGCATTGATGCTAAACTGGGTCAGTTACTGTAGAAATATTATGATTTGTATGCACTATTCACTGAAGTTAGTTTTCAGTACTAGGAAACGAATACGTATTTCAAGTGGATGAATTTTTATGAGAATAATCTTGTGAAATGTTGACTATTAATTTACATATATGAACACGAATGAATTTAGGGAGGGTATAATAAGAAACATATATTTCATATTTTGAAAAATCTTGAGAGTTTATATATATATATATATAGATATAGATATAGATATAGATATGTGTGTGTGCATTTATATATATATATATATATATATATATATATATATATATACACACACACACACACACACAGAAACGAAAATGTATCAATATGCATGCCAATCGAAATTCACTATGAATCATATATCATCCACAGATCCAAAAATAATCATTTTACTGAACATGGATTTGTGTATAATATTGTTCAACTAGGAAGTTCACCCATATGTTGAAGTTTCAGTTCCAACAGCGTTTAGGAGGAGTGATCTCTTCCCACAATTTGTATCTCCCAAGACAGCCAAACTCACAAGGATATACGTGTGATACCAGTAATGTTTCTATATTTGCATATAAAAATACATGTGCTGAACAGGCTGCAGAGAAAGGGAGACAGGAATTCACATATTTGTTAACTTTAAAAACACATGGAGATCAATTTCAATTAAAAATTGACTAGATTTATAACACCTACCCTTTATCATTCAAAACGAAAGTCCAACTATACACCATGCCTTCTCTGAACTGCTTTCATTTCCATTCTGTTTGGTTATTTTTGTCCATCATTTTAGGATTAGTAGTCAGAGTCTATTAGGGTATGGGTTAGTGTCAGGAATTCAGTAATTCGAATGGAAAATAGGAAAATGAATCCAATGTGTATGCAAATATGTGCTACACAAAAATATTCCCACTCTCATCCAGAACATTGCCTTTACATTACCTTTGCCCCAAATAAACACAATTAGAGAAGAAGAGTTAGGAAATCTGTGAATACATATCGGAAATGGAAAATATTCAGGAGTTCACAATCTTGGATGTGGTAGAGGAGTTTCCAAAAGTGAGGGACAGGGTAAACACTCCACAAACATGGAGCTCATTGGGCCTAAAGACTCTTGAGAAACTGCCTCTGAGGTTGGGCACTTGAAATATATGTTGTTGTCAGGAATTTTAGCATCCTTTCTAGTGAGACCAACAAAGCTGGGTCTGATCTCTGTGACCTGGAAGATATGTTTTTTTATTTTCCAATGAACATGAGGAAGCAGTGCTGAATTCTCTCTTTGTAGGTAAACTGTGGCCACTGGGGTCTAAGTGTCTTCCCATGTGAACTGTGAAGCCATTTGATCATCTTCCACTTTTCGAGGTGTTTCTTGCTGCTGCACTGTGAATTTGGTATTTGCTTCAGGAAATACAAGGAGTTCAACAGGTACCAGTGATGGAGGGAGTTCTGTCACATGTGGTGGGTCAAGGTCTGCAGGAAAATGCACCAACCAGGCTTCTACCCCACATAGTTTGCCCGCTTGTCCATAGCAATCTGATTCTGAACATTGCCCAGAAACCTCTCCATATAACAAGATGCTTTTATATAATAGGATCTGCTGACTTCACCATGTCAGTCTCAAGCCATTTGGAATCCAAGGGCAGATCCACATTTTACCACCACAGATGTTTTATCACATACCTGCACACCACTGCTCTAGGCCCACTACTCAGCAGTCTCCAACTTACAGGGATCTCTTTTCTACACTGTTTTCATGAAACCAATAAATCCAAGCACAGTCTGGTACACTCATGACCAGCAACAAGTCATCCAAAGTTTCTCCATTGCCACCGGGTCATTGAAATTTCAAAAAATTCATGGTATGTATTTAGCTATTTTTCAAAGATGAAGTTGGAGGCACTGTGGGTTTCAAATTATTTAGGAAACATTAAATGGTGAGGAAGCTCATTTCAAAGAAATCTCTGGAGAACTCTCACAGGCAAGGCTTCCCAAAGAGTGGCCAATATTTCACATGAATCCAGGCCCATTGAGGTCTAAAATGTGAGGTCTATGTGTGTTTTGACTCTCAATTATGGCTGCCAAGACTTTCAGAATAAAATCACGTGAAATCCTGGCTGAGATTCCCAGTGCTCTGTGGAAGCCACCTTGGCCAGGATCTCAGTTTTCAGGATGACTCTCATGTGTTGCCTCCTAAAATTCCAACACAATTCATGGCAATACTTCTCTGAGGACAGTTCCAGAATTCAGTCTCTAATAACACCAGAGTTCAAGCCCAGGTGAACTAAGTCATCTCTTCCAACCGCCACACAAATGACCAGAATTAAAACCAAAACACTCCCACATGGCCCTCAACATTCTCCATATAGACACTTATCATAACCTCTGGCTGGAAATTTCCATGAGGGGCACAGACAAAGACAGTATCCAAATAAGTTCCCTTGCCCCTCATTTGCCTAAAGTCAGGGTGGCCTGGACACCCTTCCTGAGAACCAAGAGTGATTAAATAGGCCTGCACTTAATACTGCTCTGCATCTCCAATTTGGGGCCTACTTACTTTCAGGTATAGATTCTTTATGTGATTTGGAGTCATGAGAAAAGCCAAGCACCTGTGGGCTAGTCTCTGCAGGGTTTGAAGAACTCATTTGACCCAAAAGATCCCTATTCTCACTTGATGGATTTCAGGAACCTAACAGAGGAAAGCAAAAGACTTAATCCACAATGACTCCTCATTTGGCCATTTTGGTTTTGGATGCACACATGGTATCTTTCTTTAGATCCATCAGGTGCTAAGAATCTAAGCCACAGCCTCACACAGGGTCATGAGGCTGATTCAGACACATCCCTTTCCAAAGCAATCAAGCAAAGAGCCACAGGTGATGCCCATTCATTTGCATTTGAAGACTCTTTTCTTCAGGCTTCACAAAGGAGTAGTCTGAGGCAAAAAGCTTTCTGAAATTCAGGGCAACAGAACAATAGGTAAGCAAATGGCCCAAAGCAGGATTTCTCCACTGAGACTTTCCTGGTCACACTGATATCTGAGTTTTATGAGATGCTCGCCAATCCCTTTAGCTATCCAGTACATGGCCACGTCACAGAGCTTGGAGGTGGTATATATATTGGACACATAACCATGAGCCTATTTTGGAGAGTGGAGTGAATTCAGGAACAAAATAGAAACTTAGGAAGATAGTAGGTGTTGCCCATTCATAAGGCAAGCCGCAGTCCATTCATAAATTGGCAGGATGAATGTTGGGAAGATTTCTACTAGACAGGAGTCATCCATTGATGCATTCTCTTTTCTGATGTCTAGAACCACAGACTTAGTGGGATACACATACTTAGAAACACTCGCCTTTTCATAAGACTTATTAGAAACAATTCACTTCAAACCAAAAAACCGCCTTTATTACCTATTCTCAGAACATGAGACCAAACCACAAACCAACAGCCACATCCACAAAGACAACTTCTTCCCCCAAGTCAGTCTGTGACTATCCATAGTGTCCTCTGATTGGTGGGCCATACTATGTTACCCCGAAATGTCCTGTCCTGTCTCAGTTCTGGTCTCCTTGGTCAACACTGTGAAGTTCTCAGGAGCCAGCGGTGATCCACTAACTGCTTTCTCAGGAAAGGCCACTCTTCAGAGCTTTCCTGGCATTGGGCATCCTCACCTCCGTAGGTACCAAGAAAGACTGACTCTGTCCTTGTTAAATCTGAACAATTGAGACCACTGGGACTGGGACTGGGACTGAGACAGGATTTGGGTGCCTGGCTTCCTGGATCCCAAGTTCAGAGTGTTCCATCACAAAGGATGTTAGGTGAGGTCACTTCCTTCAAGATCTGAATGAGGTAACTGCCTTGGCAACCACTTTGTTCTAACAGTTGCTTCAAAGTGTCCCATGAAATGGAGGCTGCCCCTACATCCTGTGACACTTTCAAAAGTTCGAATGGTATATCAACCATAGGCACCCGGGAAGTGCTCTCCACACTGGCCTGGTTTGGTCCTTCTTCTCCATATTAAGAAGAGAGAGGCTGATTCAGACACATCCCTTCATCCTGACCAGGTTGTTTTCAATGGAAGATGACTTTTGCTCTCTCAGTTCCTACATATGTGCCTACAATTTCTCCAGAGATCATTTTTGCGTGGACCTTTGAGTTTCTCAGCAGTTGGAAGAAACCGTACATTCCTGTATTGTAAGATAAACTCTGTCCCTGCTCTTCTGTAAAGTTAGATTGAGGGAAGAGTGTATGGTTAGGGTTAATAACAGTTTCGATTGGGGTTAGGAATCATTCTGCTGAATGAATAATGGTATGGCGAACCTTCGATATTTTCAAGAATATATAGGTGAAATATAAGTACGAAAACAGAAATAAAGGTAATATTTGAAGCCCAGAAGTGCATTGGGTCTTTGATTGCAATATTTAGCTTTGATTTATTTTCTGCACACATGTCTCAGATAAATCAATATACAAAGGCATAGGACCTTGTACTTTGAATGATTGATTGTCAAAAAGAACTTCCAGTCAAAAATGGATAGTCGGGGGGCTGGGGATGTGGCTCAAGTGGTAGTGCGCTCGCCTGGCATGCGTGCGGCCCGAGTTCGATCCTCAGCACCACGTACAAACAAAGATGTTGTGTCTGCCAAGTACTAAAAAAACTAAATGTTAAAAAATTCTCTCTCTCTCTCCCTCTCTCTCTAACTCTTTCTTTAAGAAAAAAAATAAAAAAAGGATAGTCGGTAGGATTAGGACGATAGTTGGTAAGTTTAGAACGGAGAGTAAGTATAGGATTTGCACCAAAAGTTCTTTAGCTATGGGGTTTCGGGTATAGAGTGAATGTAAATGTCAGCACTTGTGAAGAGTCAGTCACAATGATGTACTGGGGAAAATATGTAGGAAAGCAGATTTCAATAGAGACATTAGGAAATCTGGCAAAGTATATTCGGTAATGAAAATTTAGTAAAATAGGTAAATGTCGCTTGCTGTTTTTCTGTATGCTTAACAAAACACTATTGAAATCTTGAGAACTGTTTGCTAATCTTGTTCCCAGAATGTGCTGTCCCCAACTGCCAACCTGCAGAATGTACTCATTCACCCGGTTGCACGCAAACTGCTCACTCGCCCAGACGAAACAATAAAGTTCCCTCTCTGCCCTCTCCAAGGAAAGTATATAAGCTCTGCTTAAGCTGTTCTCAGGGCTCTCTGCTCTATTCAAGTGAGCTCTGAGCCCCAGCATGCTGAATCCCCAATAAACCCTTTGCTTTTGCATGAGACAGTCTCTTGGTGGGCTCTTCACCCGATGCTCGCCTGACCTTTACATATGGAGGTTCCACTGAGATCCGGCAGCGGCGAACGAGAGACCCCAACAGGCTCCTCTTGGGGTATGTATATTGCCTCTTTCTGGTTTCAGGTTTCAGGTTAGGGCTTCGCAAAATGGCTGTCAATGAAGAGTGTGAGCTCTCTCCTACGGTGGCTGACAAACGTGTCACAGAGCCACAGGCCACATCCCTGGGGGATGCTCCAGAGTATTCGGGAAATCAAGGAGCAATAGTTTCCTCAATTCAGTGATATTTTGTTTCAGATTCAGTATCGCCAGCCCATCGGGTTGGGCCAGATACTTAGTCCTGGTCTCAGTGTTGGAAGTTCCATTGTCTGTCTTTATTTCCTTGTCTTGTCTGTGTCGTGTGTCGTTGCTTTTACTGTTTGTGTATCTTTCATTATGGGACAGAGCACTTCAATGCCTCTGTCCCTGACCCTTGATCACTGGACCAAAGTACCCTTAAGGGCTCAGAATCTTTCTTTTTCAGTAAAATTCTGGACCTGGCAGACTCTCTGTGCCTCAGAATGGCCCACCTTTGGATTCGGATGGCCCCTAGAAAGATCTTTCTACTTCCCACTAATTTAAAAAGTCAGATGATATTGTCTTTCAGCCAGGGCCACATAGCCATCTGGATCAACAGCCATATATCTTAACTTGGCAGGACCTCTGCAAATCTCCTTCATGGGTGAAGCATTTTCTTGCCCCTACCCCCACTCCTACTCCTTCCCCCATGATCTCTCAAACCCTCTGCTCCTCCTCCTCCTCCAACCTCTGTTCTCCCTGAGACACAAGATTTGACTCTACTGGACTCTCGTCCCCCTCCTTATCTCCTGCACACGTCCCCCAAAGACCAACACCCTCTAAGTGATTCCCCTGCTGCTGACTCAACCTCTCCACCATTGGAGAAAGCTAAGCCAGCCCAGCGCCCTCCAGATAATTTCCCCGCGGCACACACAGCCCCTCCTCTTCTGGAGGAAGCTAGCCCGGCTAAAGGTACTCACCAGCGGTGAATGATTGAAAAACCTGGAACTCGAATGATGCTCCCCCTCCATCCCTAGGGGCCAATGATTGACAACGGCCTTGGGGGAAAAATGCAAGCCTACCAGTATTTACCTTTCTCCTCTTCAGACCAATATAACTGGAAAAATAAAAATCCCCCTTTTACCGAGGACCCCAACCGGCTCCTAGGTGTGGTTGAGTCATTGATGTTTTCACACCAGCCTACTTGGGATGACTGCCAACAACACCTAGGGTTGTCTCTTCATGACAGAGAAACAAAAGAGAATCCTCCTGGATGCTAGAGAAAAATATCCTCTGACCAGATGTGTGACCGATAAAACTTCCCAACATATTTAACCCGGCTTTCCCTTGAATCGACGAAACTGGGACCCCAACACCTTTGAAGGTAGGGAGCATCTGTCCACTTATCACTGGGCTCTAATTGTGGGTATCTTAGTGGCCGCTAGGCGACTTACAAATTTTGCCATGTTAAGAGAGATTATTCAAGGGCCTGATGAATCTCCCTCTATGTTTTTAGAGAGAATTATGGAGGCATATAGGAGATATACTCTTTCGATCCTCAGGCAGAGGATCAAAAGTCATCTGTCAAGATGGCCTTTATGGGCAAGCTGCCATGGATATTAAAAGAAAGTTACAATGCTTAGATTTATTACAAGATATGACTTTGAGAGATTTAGTCAGAGTAGCCGAGAAGGTATACTATAAGAGAGAAAGTGAGGAAGAGTAGGGAGCAAAGGAAGGATAAAAGAAACAAAAGACAGACTAAGGCATTTACTAAGGTCCTGGTCACAACAACAAATAGGCCAGAAATAAGAAACATGGAGACAGGAAGGGATACCGGGACCCAGACTAGAGGCCACCCCTGGCCTCAATTTAATGTGCCTACTGTAAAGAAAAAGGACACTGCTTCAAAGAGTGCCATTGAAAGAGACAGCCACTCTAGCCAGCCATTCTGACTCTGGAGGATGACTAAGAATGTTGGGTCTCAGATCCCCTCTGAGAGCTCAGGGTAAATTTTGAAGTGGAGGGGACCCTAGCAAACTTTGAAGTGGATACAGGGGCAATATACTCTGCCCTTATGGCCCCATTGGTCTCTCTATCAAATAAAAAGGTCTCTAATTCAAGGGGCTAATGGCAGAAAATATCGGGTTTGGACAACTAAGAGGACCATGGACCAGGGGAAAGAAAAAATCCATCACTCGTTCTTAGTAATCCCAGAATGCCCGGCCCCATTGATGGGCAGAGATCTGCTCACCAAGCTCCGGGCCAAAATAACTTTTAACCCTGAAGGCCCACAAGTGGAATTTCTAAATCCTTCAATTAAAAACTCCTATAGTCAAGGCTCTAAATATGTCAGTAGAAAATGTATATCAACTCACTCACCTTGGTTCAAAGAAATTGCATTCATTCCTGAAGGATGAAGAACAGAGTTTTTTACTAACCGACTCAAAGCAAAAGGAAATAACTGAATGGGTAACAAAAGCCTGTCAGGTCTGTCATGGTTAATGCTTACCCTTCCAAGCTTCCTGCAAAAAAGCACCTACGAGGAACCAGACCAGGACAATTCTGGGAAGTGGACTTTACTAAAATTAAGCCAGCAAGGTTTGAAATTAAATATCGCCTAGTCTTTGTAGATATATTTTGAGGATGGATTGAAGCCTTTTCCAGGAAAAAAGAAAAAAAACGAAACAGCGCAAATGGTTGTCAAGAAGATCCTGAAAGATATTTTTACAAGATACGGCCTGCCTAAAGTAATAAGGTCTGATAATGGACTGGCGTTTGTAGCCCAAGTAAGTCAGGGGTTAGGCAAGACCCTGGGGATTAATTAAAAGTTACATTGTGCTTATAGACCACCGAGTTAAGGACAGGTAGAAAGAATGAATAGAACCATTAAAGAGACCATAACGAAATTAAGCTTAGAAACCTGCATAATAGATTGTACTATGCTCCTGCCTAATGCACTATTTCATGGAAGAAACACTCCCTCTGTTTCTTTGTGTAACCTCACCCCCTATGAAATTGTCCATGGTTCCCCTCCTTCAGTAAGGGACCTAACCCCAACTCTAAGACCTAACGATTCCTTCCACACCCCATTGCTTGACTGAATTAAAGCTCTTGAAAGAACTCAGGGATACCTGTGAAAACAGATGGCCAATGCCTATCAACCTGGGGATGAATGGACTCTACATCAATATCAAGTAAGAGACTTCATCTACATAAGTCGACATCAGGTGTCATCCCTGAAACCCCACTGGAAATGACGATACAAGGTGCTACTTATAACACCTACAGCGGTAAAGGAAGACAGAATCACTTCCTGGATCCATACCTCTCATCTCAAGCCTGCGCCCTGTCCAGACTCTGGCTGGAAACTGGAAAAGATTGGTAAAACTTTCAAATTGTGTATTTACCCTGTGTCTAAGGCTATAGACTCTTCCCTTGACCACCAGTAGTCCTAAACCTATTAAACCCGTTCAGCAGCGATGGCTGATCACAAATCCTACTGGTAAAGAAGTATGATCTATCTCGCATGCAGCCCACTTAGGGACTTGGTGGACATCTATCCACCCAGACATTTGTCAGCTGGCTATAGGTCTTTCCTATTGGGATATACCTGATGAAGAGGATCCCACTAAATTTCCATTAAATCCATTCTGCACCATTGATAATGGAAACAATCATTATGGATGTAGGGACACGCGAGCCAGATGCAGGTTGGCTAGCCTAGATTACTATGTTTGCCCGGTGGACTACCAAAGCCACAAACAGTCACGGTTATGTGGGGGGAATGCCGACTTCTTCTGTAAGTCTAGGGATGTGATCATACAGGCAGTGCATGATGGAACCCAAACTCCTCATCAAATTCTGTACACAGCATTGGCCCTATTACCAATTAGATCACCCAAACTGTTGGCCCCTAGAGGGGTCTCTAGATCCTCAAATTCTGCATGACCTTTTTAACTTCTGAATGTCCTCAAAAGGGTGAAAGGAGATTTCCCTATGTGGAGGCCTTTTCCCTCCTTCGCTCACATCCTGAACTATGCTTCTCCAATAGGTCCTCACATTCAGCCTTCTGCTCCAGACTCTCTGCTGTCACTCTCACCTCAGCAACATGATTTCTCCCCTCCAATTACTAGATCAAAAACCCAAACCTCTGCCGGATCTCAGACCATTGACCCCTTGCTGAGGTAGCAGGTACTGAGGTAACCCTCCACCGAATCACTCCTCTCTTCTCCAGTCAGTGCCCACACCGGGTCCCACCAGTTCCTCTTACCAGCTAACCCAAAGCTCAAACCAGCTGAGGAGAACCCTCAGACCCCTATCCAAGATGTAGTGAAAATGGCCTTTAAAGTTTCTTTGTCATTAGTGAAAACAGGTTACTAAGAATTTAAAGTCCCTCACAGGCTTTTAGGGATACTAACTCCCATCTTCTCCTCTGCTCTACCTGTTCTACTGCTCACCTTTTTGTTGCTAGGAAAATCACAAACCCCTTTCCCAGTATTCTTTCACATCTCTGCTACCTCATTCTCAGATCCACGGAGCTGCTCACAGCCACGCCTTCCATATCTCCCCCCTATGTTCCAGGCCCACAGAAAAACATTAACTGACCTTCTACAGAAGTCTTCAGCATGGCTGACTTTAGGACTTTCAGCAAAAGAGTCCCCATGAAAGACTTCAAAGTAGATAAACTTCCTCTTTTCATGTTGCCCTGTTGTACTTGGTCACTGGCTAAAAATATCAGCACTCCTAAGTTAGACACCCCCTTACTAGTTTTTCGCAAAATATGTGAACAAGGCCTTTGGCATTGATCTGGGGCTTCACAGAGATGGCTACATTTCAAAGATAAAGAAGTTACCAACTGGGCTCCATGGTAACAGCTGAAAGGGGGAAAAATAAAGGGAAAAAAAAGCTCTCCTTCACCCAGGTGTCCTTGAAAAGTTAACTTGCCCAGAACAGAGGAATAAAACAGAAAAAAATCTGCTTTTTGTGAACTTCTGCAGGCTGTGAACTTCTGCGCCCCTTCCCTTATATGTTGGGTACAAAATTCTGAAACTACCTAAACGTGAGTTTCAGGGAATTAATTGATTATAACAGAAGTAATGCCCTCTGAATCCGGTTGCTAATAAAATGGAAAGTTTCCCTGTTTTTGGTAGTATCTTAGGTGCCGTGCCTTGTCCGTCTCTACAACAGTATAATTCTATAGACTTAAACATTGTTTATGTTTTCATGAAATTGTCAAGACGATGTGATTAAATGTGTAAAGGTGCAGATGTTTCCCAGAGTGCTTTATCATAATGCAGGTTCATTTGAAGTTCAAATAGGGGGGCATAAAATCCGGTTCCACTGAGAACATATATCCATCACTTTAGCCATCCTATTAGGAATAGGAGTTGCTGCAGGCGTGAGCACAAGAACCACTGCCTTGGTCCATGGGATACAACAAATGACACAATTAGAAGCAGCAATAGACCAAAACTTAAAGATATTAGAATCCTCCATCTTGGCTTTGCAGGAATCTTTAACCTCTCTCTCTGAAGTTATTTTACAGAAAAGGCGAGGGTTGAACCTCCTCTTCATGAAAGAAGGGGGCCTTTGTTCTGCATTGATGGAGAATGTTGTGTTTTTGCCGACCATACTGGAGTTGTAAAAAAATCTAGGAGTAAATTAAAAAGATGCCTTGAAGAGTGTCAATGAGAGAGAGAGGCCCAAAAAGTGTGGTTTGAGTCTTGGTTCACACAGTCCCCCTGGTTAACTACGCATTTATCAACCCTGGACAGTTCAATAATTATCCTCATATTATTGCTAACTATAAAACCCTGTTTGCTCAACCGTGTAATTTCTTTTTTCCAAGCTCAAATTGGATGAGTTAAACTTATGGTAATACCCCACTAGCAAACATAGAATGTGACACCCCGCAATGATCACTTTTATGATTAAAAGTAGCCAGAAGAAGAAGTGGGGAATGAAAGGTTAATTAAATAGGCACTTTTCACTTCCTTTTTTCCTGTATGCTTAACAAAACACTGTTGAAATCTTGAGAAATGTTTGCTAATCTTGTTCCCAGAATGTGCTGTCCCCAACTGACTAACTGCAGAATGTGCTCCCTCACTGGGTTGCATGCAAACTGACAACTCGCCCTGACCTATCAATAAACTTCCCTCCCTGCCGTCACCAAGGAAAGTGTATAAGCTCTGCTTAAGCTGTTCTAAGGGCTCTCTACTCTATTCAAGTGAGCTCTGAGCATCAGCATGCTGGACCCCCAATAAACACTGCACTTTTGCATGAGATAGTCTCTTGGTGGTCTCTTGTTTCGACCTCATCCGACCTTTACTTGGATAATTAAATGTAGAAGAGAACATCCATTCAAAAAGGGATAGTCGGTAGGATTAGGAATATAGTTGGTAGGTTTAGGAAGAAGACTGTGTATAGGATTTGGAACAAAAGTTCCTTAGCAATAGGGTTTCGGTTAGAGAGTGAATGTAAATGTCAGCACATGTGAAGAGTCAGTCACAATGATGAACTGGAGAAAATATGTAGGAAATCAGATATCAATAAACACATTATGAAATCAGGCAAAGTATAAAGTGAATGATAGGATTAGACATTAACAACAAGGTTGAGTTTCAATGTATAATCTTAGGAAGAAACAAATATGTAGTAAGCAATATGATTGACATTTGAGAGCATTAGGCAACCTGGACATGGATGTTTTTAGTAATCCAGGATCACTTTCCATTTAGGATTTGCTACAATCATAAGTTTGACCTTTGCATTTTGTGATCAGAATATTACAGTGATAAAATGTATATGTAGATCAGGTGACATGAGTATTTTTTCTAACATTTCTGGGAGCAATATTTTGAAGACGTATAAATTAGTGTTGGGGGTACACAGAGTTGTACCCTGTGTCTATGAATATAGAAGTAATGCATGAATTGACAATACTGTGAATAAATAATATAACTGTTTCCACTTTAAATCATGGATTGAATTGATATCTGAAAATATATAAGAAATCTTATATTGATATACAATCATTCATTCCAACGAGTTATGCATCTAATGGTAATATTAGGGTTATGTTTTATCATGAAAGGTGTGTGAGTTTAGCTTCAAAAGTGATTATGGAAATGGAAAATTATGTGTTTGGAAAGAAGTCTCATGAAAAGACGAATCAAGAAACATAGAGGAATACATGTGTTCTGAAGCAGGAAGTGATTGTAAGTATAAAAAAAATCGTATAAATTTCCTAACTTGTGGATGAAATATATATCCTATGATGTGCAAAAACTGAAAAAAATAGTAATGTACCAGTGTTGAATGAAAATGAATGTCAAAATACATATCATGTCCCATAGGAATCTACTTGCATTGATGTTAAACTGGGTCAGTTACTGTAGAAACATTAGGATTTGAAAGGACCATTTACTAAAGTTAGTTTTCAGTACTAGGAATCAAATATATATTTCAGGTGGATGAATATATCTGAGCATAATCTTGTGAACATTTTATTATAAATCCACATTCATGACATGAATGAATTTAGGGAGTGTATATAAGACACATATATTTCATATTTTGAAAAATCAGGAGGGTGTAAAAAAAAATATATATATATATATATATCACAGATACATTAAAAAGTAGCAATATATAAATATATATGGGTATCAAAATTTATCTTGAAATATATATCATCCACAGATTAAAAAGTATTCATTTTAGTGAACATGGATTTATGTATAATGTTGTTCAACTAGGAACCTCACCCATAGGTGGAATTTTAAGATCCAAAAGCGTTTAGGAGGAGTGATCTCTTCTCACAATTTGTATCTGCAAAGTTAGCCACCTCACAAAAATGTACGTGTGATACCAGGTAGGATTCTATATGTGCATATAAAAATACATGTGCTGAATAGGCTCCAGAGAAATGGAGACAGAAATTCAGAAATAAGTTAACATTAAAAAGAATGGAGAACTATTTCAATTAACAATTGACTATATTTTTAACACTTACCATTTATCATGCAAATAACAAGTCCAACTATACACCATGCCTCCTCTGAACTGCTTGTGTTTCTATAATGTTTCGGTTACTTTCCTCCATTATATTAGGATTAGTAATCAGAGTCTAGTAGGGTGTGAGTTAGTGTCAGGGAATCAGTATATTGAATGGAAAATAGAAAAATGAATCCAATGTGTATGCAAATATGTGGTACACAAAAATCTTCCCACTCTCATCAAGAACAACACCTAGATATCACCTACGCCCAAGTAAGACACAATTAGAGGAGAAGAGTTAGAAAATCCATGACTACATATCTGGAATGGAATACGATCAGGAGTTCACAACCTTGGAAGTGGTAGAGGAGTTTCCAAAAGTAAGGGACAGGGTAAACACTCCACAAACATGGACCTCTGCCTGCCTAAAGACTTCTTGAGAAACTGTCTCTGAGGTTGGGCACTTAAAACATATGTTGTTGTCAGGAGCTTTAGCTTCCTTTCTAGGGAGACCATCAAAGCTGGGTCTTCATCTCTGTGACCTTGTGGATATGGTTTCTTATTTTCCAATGAACATGAGGCAGCAGTGCTGAATTCTCTCTTTGTAGGTAAACTGTGGCCACGGGGGGCTAAGTGTATCCACATGTTGGCTGTGTATCCATTTGGTCATCCTCCACATTTCGTCGTGATTCTTGGTGCTGCACTGGGAATTTAATATTTGCTTCATGGAATACAAGGAGCTCAACTGGAACACAGTGCTGGAGGGGGTTCTGTCATGTGTGGTGGGTCAGGGTCAGCAGGAGAATGCACCAACCAGGTTTCTATCCCACACAGTTTGCCCCCTTGACCATAATAACCTGATTGTTAAGATTTCCCTTAAACCTCTACTTATAAAAAGATGCCTTTACATATAAGGGTCTGCTGGATGCACCATGTCAGCCACAAGCCATTTATTTGGAAGTCAAAGGCAGATCCACAAGGCCCCACGACAGAAGTTTTATCACAAAACTGCACATCTCTGCTGTAGGTCCACTAATCAGCAGGCTTGAACTTACTGGCATCTCTGTTCTACACCATTTTCATGAAACACAGTCAATCAAGGAACTGTCTGATACACTCATCGTCAGCAACAGTATATCCAAAGGTTCTCCTGTGCAACCTGGTCAAGGGAATTTTAAGAATTTCATGGTATTTATCGAGCCATTATTCAAGCATGAGGTTGGAGGCACTGTGGGTTTCAATTTTTTCAGGAAACATTAAATGGTGAGGAAGCTCATTTCAATGAAACCTCTGGAAAACTCTCACAGGCAAATCTTCCCAAGGAGTGGCCAAAAGGTCACCGAAATCCAGGACTATTGAGGTCTACAATGTGAGGTCCCTGTGTGTTTTGACGCTCAAGTATGCCTGCCATGTGTTTTAGAAAAAATCATGTGATATCCAGGCTGTGATTCTCAGTGCTCTGTGGAAAGCCACCCTGGACCTAGATCTCAGTTTATAAGGGCGACTCTCATGTGTGGCCTGCGAAAATCCCAATACAATTCATGGCAATACTTCTCTGAGTTCAGTTCCAGAACTCAGTCTCTAAGTCCCCTTGAACTCACACCAGAGTTCAAGACCAGTTGGACCCAGTCATTTCTTCCAACCGCCACACAAATGACCAAAATTAAAACCTAAACACTCCCACAAGGCCCTCATGTTCTCCATATAGACACTCATCATAACCTCTGGCTGAATTTTTCCATGAGGGGCGCAGCCCAAGACAGTGACCAAAATGAGCACCTTTGGCCCTCATTTGCCTAAAGTCAGGGTGGCCTGGACACCATTCCTGTGAACCAGGAGTGATTAAATAGACCTGCCGTTAATACTGCTCTGCTTCTCCATTTTGAGGCCTACTGAATGTCAGGTATAGATTCTTTATGTGGTTTGGAGTCATGAGAAAACCCAAGCACTTCTGCATGGCTTTGAAGAACTCATTTGACCCAAAGGATCCCTATTCTCACTTGATGGAGTCAGGAACATCACAGAAGAAGGCTAGAGACTTCATCCACAATGACTGATCTTTTTGCCATTTTGGTTTTGGATGCACACATGGGATCTTTCTTTAGATCCATCAGGTGCTGAGAATCTAAGCTGGAGCCTCACACAGGGCCAAGTGGCTGATTCAGACACCTCCCTTTCCAAAGCAATTATGCCAAGAGCCACAGGTGATCCTCATTCATTTCCATTTGATAACTGTTTTTTTCAGTCTTCACAAAGGGGTGGCCAGAGGCAAATACCTTCCTGACATTCAGGGCAACAGAACAAAATGTAAGCAAATGGCCCAAAGCAGGGTATCTCCACTGAGAGTTTCCTGGCCACACTGATATCTGAGTTTTTTGAGATGATCGCCATGCCAATTCCTTCAGCTATTCAGTACATGGTCATGTCACAGTGATTGGAGGTGGTACATATCATGGATAAAAAACAATGAGCATATTCTGGCTACTGGCCAGAATTCTGGAAGAAAACAGGAACTTAGGAAGGTTGTAGGTGTTTCCCATTGGTAAGGCAAGCCGCAGTCCTTTCATAAATTGGACAGGTTGATTGCTGGGAGGCATTCTACTACACAGGACATATTCATTGATGCATTCTCTTTTCTAATGTCTACAACCACGGACACAGTGGCATACACAGAAAAAGAAACACTCACCATGTCAAATGACTTATTAGAAACAGTCCATTCCAAAAGAAATAAATCACGTTTTTTCTACCTATTCTCAGAACATGAGACAAAACCACAAACTGACATCCACACACCCAGGCACCTCCTTCCCCCAAGTAGGTCTGTGAATCTTCTGAGTGTCCTCTGACTGGTAGGCCATACGATGTTCCTCTGAAATGGCCTTTCCTGTCTCAATTTCTGGTGTCATTCACCAACTCTGTGAAGTTGTCAGGAGGCAGTGGTGAGCCAATTCCAGTCTTGTCAGGAAAGGCCCCTCTTCAGAGCTTTCTTGGAATTTGGCCACCTTCACATGAAGAGGTACCTAGAAAGACTGATTCTATCCTTGGTAAATCCAAACAAGTGAGACCACTGGGACTTGGACGGGTAATGGCTTTGGGTGCCTGGCTTCCTGGATCCCAAATTCAGAGAATTCCATCACCAAGGAAGTAGGTGAGGTCACTTCCTTCAGGAACTGAATGAGGTCACTGACTTGACCACCAATATGTCCTAACAGTTGCTTCCTAGGTTCTCATAAGATGGAGGCTGCCCCTACTTCTTGTGACACATTCACAAATTAGAATGGTATAGAAACCATAGGCACCTGTTAACAGCTCTCCACAAAGGCCTGGTTTGATCCGACTTCTCTACATTAAGAAGAGAGAGGCTGATTCAGAAACATCCCTTCATCCTGACTAGGTTGTTTGCCGTGGAAGATGACTTTTCCTCTCTCAGGTCCTAAATAGCTGCCTAAATCTTCTCCATCGATCATTTCTGCATGGACTTTTGAGGTTCTCAGCAGGTGGAAGATCCCCTAACTTCCTGTATTGTAAGACCAACTCGGTCCCTCCTCTTCTGTAAAGTTAGATTGATGGAACATTGTATGGTTAGGGTTAATAGCATGTTCGATTTTGGTTAGTAATCATTCTGCTGGATGAATAATGGTTTGGGAACCTCTGATACTTATAAGAATATAGACGTGAAATATAAGTACGAAAAAAGAAATCTAGGTAAGATTTGAAGCCCAGAAGGGCATTTGGCGATTGATTGGCATACTAAGCTTGAATTATGTTCTGCACCGAGGTCTCAGATAAATTCATTTACAATGGCATAGGTTGCTGTACCTCAGATGACTGAATTTAGAAGAGATCATCCAGTCCAAAAGGGATAGTCCATAGGATTAGGAAGATTGTCTGTAGGATTAGGAAGAAGAGTGAGTCTAGGAGTTGGACCAAAAGTTCTTTAGCAATAGGGTTTCAGTTAGAGAGTGAATGTAAATGTCAGCACATGTGAAGAGTCAGTCACAATGATGAACTGGGGAAAATATGTAGGAAAGAGAGTAAATATGTATCAATAGAGACATTAGGAAATCAGGCAACGTATAAAGTGAGTGATAGGATTAGATATTTTCAACAGGGTTGAGGTTGAATATATAATCTTAGGAAGAAACAATTATTTAGTCACCAATAGGATTGACATTTGAGCACATTAGGGAACGTAGACATGGAGGTTTTTAGTAATCCATGCTCACTTTAAATTTAGGCTTTAGTACAATCATAAGTGTGACCTTTGCATTTTGTGTCAACAATATTACTGTGGTAAAATATATATGTAGATCAGATGACATGAGTATTTCTTCCACCAATATGAGGAGCAATATTTTGAAAACTTATAAATTAGTATTGCGGATAAAATAGGCGTACCCTGTGTTGATGAATAAGAGATGATGCATGAATAGACCATATTGTGAATAAATTATATAACTGGTTCCAACTTTAAATAATGCATTGAAATTATATTTGAAAATATATAGTAAATCTTATATTGATATATATACATTCATTCCAACCAGTTATACATCTAATGGTAATATTAGGGTTACGGTTTATCATGAAGAGTGTGTGAGTTTTGCTTCAAAAATGAGTATAGAATCGAAAATAATGTTTTTAGAAAGAAGTCTAGTGAAAAGACCACTAAAGAATCATAGAGCAATACATGTTTTCTGAAAGAAGAAGTGATTGAAAGTGAACCACATGCTTATAAATTTGTGAATTTGTGGATGAAAGGATATATCCTATGATGTCCATAAACTGAAGAAATAGTAATGTACCAGTGTGGAATAAAAATGAACTTAAAAATACATATCATGTCCCATAGGAATCTAACTGCATTGATGTTAAACTTGGTCAGTTACTATAGAAATATTAGGATATATAAGGACCATTCACTGAAGTTAGTTTTCAGTACTAGGAAACAAATATGTATGTCAGGTGGTTGAATACTTCTGAGAATAATCTGTTGAGAGCCACAGCCAAAGGAGCCCCAGAAAACTTGCAGCTGCCAGCAAACTTCCATCTGCCGGCTGATGATTGGCTCACAGCGGCCCCAGCATCATCTAGCTGATTTGCTTCTCTTTGGTGATGCTCATTGAGATGCTCAATGAGCGGTTTCCCCGACCTTTCAGACTGCCAGCAGATGATTGGCTCACAGCGGCCCCAGCAATATCTAGCTGATTGGCTCCTCTGTGGTGATGCACATTGGGCTGGTTCCCTTCCCTTTCAGACCATGGAACTGCTCATTGGGGGACTTTTTGGCTTCGCCCACGTGACCCAGCCAATCGGCCTCAAGAGGAGGAGACTTGTGTTTGAGGGAGAGACTTGTGGGAAGCCTGTGGTGGCAGTTTGGCTCTGACGGCTTTTCCTGAGGAGCTGTTTTGTTTGGTGTCATCTTGTTGGGTTGTATTATAGTAGAAATACGGGATCAGAAATTAGTAAAAAAAAAAAAAAAAAAAACTAAAAGAGTGTTCAGTAAATTGTTAGAGGAAGGAGGCATCTCAGTAAAATCAAGAAAAGTCAGGGCATACGTTGATACAATACAAAAATGTAGCCCATGGCTTTTTCAGGAGGAGTTGTTAAATATATCACAATGGAACCATCATGGTGAAGATTTAAAAAGAATAGAAAAGAAAAGCCCAGGGACTCTGCCAGTTGGCACATTGCTATTGTGGACGTTTGTACCTTGTTTGCTTAGTGGAAAGCCTTCAGTTCAGACAATGGTAGAAGAAGGAGAAGACATATTGATTCAAGTAAAACAGAAGTTCTCTCAAGTTAGTCAGATAGAGGAAAAAATTCAAGTAAAAGAAAAGGTCTCTCGAACTAGTCAGACAGAGGAAAAAAATCAAGTAAAAGAGAAGGCCTTTCAAGCCAGTCAGACAGAGGAAGAAAGTGTAAAACAGAAAAAGCCATCAGGGGGAAAGTTACAACAGGAGACTACTACTAACAGCTTTCTATCACCAGAGGGTGTAAGTGACCAACCAACAGCACAACCTCTACAGGAGACTGCTACTAACACCTTTCTATCACCAGAGGAAGTAAGTGTCCAACTAACAAGGCCACCTCCATATGCTGGGAGGCCCCCAACCCCCACAGTTGATAGTTGGAATCCTGAGACAAGATCTCAAATATTAACATGCCCAGTATTTGAGGCAGGAGGGCAGTGAGATTACCATGCTTTAAATTTCAAAACAGTGAAGCAGCTAATAGAGGCTGTAACAACCTATGGTCCTCAAGCACCCTTCACTGTAAGCATTATCAAATCCATTAACAACATGAACATGAAGCCAGCAGATTGGGCTAATATGTGTAAAGCTGTGCTAAATGGAGGAAATACCTGTTATGGAAGATTGCCAATGAGGAATTTTGCAAGGAGACGGCTAGGCAAAATGCAGCAGCTAGTTATCCTCAGAGAAATCTAGATATATTGTTAGGAAAGGGACCTTATGAGGATCAGCAGCTGCAATGTGCATATGATCCTGGTGTATATGCACAGATTGCTATAGATGCAATTAAGGCATGGAAGACTTTTCAAGGAAATGGAGGTTTACAAGGTCAGTTATCTAAGGTAATACAAGGAGCTAATGAACCTTATGCTGAATTTGTAGATAGGCTTATTCAAACAGCTACCAGAGTTTTTGGAAATACACAACAAGCAATGCCATTACTAAAACAACTGGCTTATGAGCAAGCGAATCGTTGGTGCAAAGATATCATTAGACCATGGAAACATGAAGATTTAAACACATATATTAAATTATGTAGAGACATTAAAGAACAAGAGCAAGTCGTGGAAGCTGCAGTAAAACAGGCTTTAGATGCCAGAGACATTAATGAACAAGGGCAAATTGTGGCAGCTGCAGTAAAACAGGCTTTAGATGCCAGGCCAAGAACATGCTACAATTGTGAAAAAACAGGACATTTTAAAAGGAATTGTCCCATAGGAGGAGGGTTTAACAAAACTAGGTATCAAAGGAGTAGAATACCAGGTATTTGTCCACGATGCCGTAGAGGGAGACTTTGGGCTAATGAATGCTGTTCTCAAACCACCATAGAGGGTACACCATTATCAAAAAACGAACAAGGACCAGGTGTTTATCCACAATATCGTGGACAAAAACATGGAGCTCCATTGCCAAAAAATGGACAAGGGGGCTCAATTCTCCAGGGCCCAAAACCACAAATATACGCAGCACTGGAGAAACCCAGCAACCCCATCAGGGTAGTGCCCAGGACACATTGTCCATCAGATCCCTCATCAGACAAACCAGAGCGAGCGCAGGGTTAGACATCTGTGCCTCTGCCAGAGCAGTACTAACTGCAGAGATGGGAGTTCAATTCATTTCCACAGGGGTAAAAGGACCTCTTCCCAAAGGAACAGTAGGCTTATTATTGGGACGCAGATCTTCTACTCTAAAAGGACTTATGATAAGTCCTGGGGTAATTGATCTCGACTATGAAGGTGAAATAAAAATTATAGCCAGTTCTCCAAAGGGTATATCAGTAATTTCACCAGGAGATAGAATAGCACAGTTACTAATAACACCCAGCCTACGTGAAAAATTTTCCAGTCGTACTGTAGAAAGAGGTTCCAAGTGATTAGGCTCCACAGATGTAGATTGGGCTATGCTTTCTTTAAATTTAGATTCTGGCCCCATGCTAAAACTAAATATTCAAGGATATAAATTTAATAAAATGTATATGTAGATTAGGTGACATGAGTATTTCTTTCACCATTTCTGCGAGTAATATTTTGAAGACATATACATAAGTATTGGTTGTACAAAAAGCTGTACCCTGTGTCTATGAATATACAGATAATGCATGAATAGACCATACTGTGAATAAATAGTATAGCTGGTTCCACTTTAAATAATGGATTGAATTGATATTCACAAAGGAGTGGTCTGAGGCAAAAACCTTCCTGAAATTCAGGGCAACAGAACAATAGGTAAACAAAACGCACAAAGCAGGGTTTCTCCACTGAGACTTTCCTGGTCACACTGATATCTGAGTTTTCCTAGATGCTCGCCTTTCCCTTCAGCTATCCAGTACATAGCCATATCACATAGCTTGGAGGTAGTACATATCTTGGTCACAAAACAATGAGGCAATTCTGGAGAGTGTCCAGAATTCAGGATGTAAACAGAAACTTTGGAAGATAGCAGGTTTTGCCCTTCAATAAGGAAAGCCGCAGTCCATTAATAAATCGGGCAGGATGAATGTTGCGAAGCTTTCTCCTAGACAGGACACATCCATTGATGCATTTTCTTTTCTAATGTCTACAACCACGGACAGAGTGGAATACACAGACATAGAAGCACTCGCCTTGTCAAAGGACTTACTAGAAACAGTCCACGCCAATTCAAACAAACAGCCTTTCTTACATCTTCTCAGAACATGAGAAAAAAACCATACACACACCTACACCCACAAAGGCACCTCCTTTGTGGAGTGTCCTCTGAATGGTGGGCCATACTATATTCGCCAAAAATGGCCTGTTGTATCTCAAATCTGGTCTCCTTGGCCAACTCTGTGCAGTTCTCAGGAGCCAGCGGTGAACCAATACCTGCTTTCTCAGGAAAGGCCTTTCTTCAGAGCTTTCCTGGCATTTGGCCATCCTCACATCTGTTGGTACTAAGAAAGACTGACTCTGTCCTTGGTAAATTGAAACAAGTGAGACCACAGGGACTGGGACTGAAACTGGCTCTGGGTGCCTCTCTTCCTGGATCCCAAGTTCAGAGAGTTCCATCACCAAGGAAGTGAAGTGAGGTCACTTCCTTCAGGAACTGAATGAGGTCACTGCCTTGGCAACCTCTTTGTCCTAACAGTTACTTCTAAGTGTCCCATGAGATGGAGTCTGTCCCTACTTTCTGTCAGACTTTCACAAGTTAGAATTGTATATCAACCATTGGCCCCTGGGAAGAGCTCTCCACACAGGCCTGATTTGGTCCATCTTCTCTACATTTAGAAGATAGATGTTGATTCAGACACATCCATTCATCCTGATCAGGTTGTTTACCATAAAAGATGACTTTTCCTCTCTCAGGTCCTTCATACCTGCCTACATCTTCTCCAGGGATCATTTCTGCATGGACCTTTGATGTTCTCAGAAGGTGGAAGATCCCCTACATTCCTGTATTGTAAGACTAACTCTGTCCCTCCTATTTTGTAAAGTTAGATTGAGGGAAGAGTGTATGTTTAGGGTTAATAGCATGTTTGATTTGGGTTAGGAATCTCTCTGCCGCATGAATAATGGTATTGGGAACCTGTGATATTTACAAGAATATATAGGTGAAATGTAAGTATGAAAACAGAAATCTAGGTAAGATTCGAAGTCAGAAGGGCATTGGGTCCTTGAGTGGGATTCTTAGGTTTGAATTATGTTCTGCATATATGTCTCCGATAAATTGAAATACAATGGTTTAGGACCTTATACCTTGGATGATTAATTGTCGAAGAGAACATCGAGTCAAAAATCAATGATCAGTAAGATTAGGAAGATAGTCAGTAGGTTTAGAAATAAAAGTGAGTATAGGATTTAGACCAAAATTTCTTTAGCAATAGGGTCTCGGGTAGACATTGAATGTAAATGTCAGCATATGTAAAGTGTCAGACACAATGATGAACTGCGGAATATATGTAGGAAAGCAGATATCAATAGAGATATAAGGAAATCAGGCAAAGTATAAACTGAGTGATAGAATTAGACATTTTCAACAGCCTTGAAGTTGAATATATAATCTTAGAAAGAAACAAATATGTAGTCACCAATAGGATTTACATTTGAGAGCATTAGGCAACCTGGACATGGTTGTTTTTAGTAATTCATGCTCACTTTCCATTTAGGCTTTGATACAATCATGAGTGTGACCTTTGTTTTTTGTGTTCAGAATATTACTGTGATAAAAAAAAAGAAATATATATATATATATATATATATATATATATATATATATATATATATATATATACACACACACACACACACACACACACACACACACATATATAGATAGATAAGGTGACATGAATATTTCTTCTACCATTTCTGGGAGCAATGTTTTGAAGAGGTATAAATTAGTATTGGGGGAACAAAGAGGTGTACACTGTGTCTATGAATATAGAGATAATGCATTAATAGACCATACTGTGAATAAATAACATACCTGGTTCCAACTTTAATAATGGATTGAATTGAAATGTGAAAATGTACAGGAAATCTTATATTGATATACACACATTCATTCCAACCACTTATACATCTAATGGTAATATTAATGTTATGGTTTATCTTGAAGAGTGTGTGGGTTTAGCTTCAAAATTGATTATGGAAATCGAAAATAATGTGTTTGGAAAGAAGTCTCATGAAAAGACCAGTCAAGTAACATGGAGGAATACATGTGTTCTGAAGCAGAAAGTGATTAAAAGTGAAACAAATTCCTATAAATTTGTGAACTTGTGAATGAAATATATATTCTATGATGTGCAAAAACTGAAGAAATAGTAATGTACCAGTGTTGAATTAAAATGAACGTCAAAATAGACATCATGTCCCCCAGGAATCTATTTGCATTGATGTTAAACTGGGTCAGTTACTGCAGAAATATTAGGATTTGTAAGCACCATTGATTGAAGTTAGTTTTCAGCACTGGGAAACAAATATGTATTTCAGGTAGATGATTATTTCTGAGAATAATCTTGTGAAATGTTTATTATAAATCCACATACATGAACATGAATGAATTTATGGAGTGTATATAAGACACATATATTTCATATTTTATAAAATCTGTAGAGTGTATATATATATATATATATATATATATATATATATATATACAAAAAAACCACAAAAATTCATTAAAAAGTATCAATATATATATGCCAATCGTAATTCATCATGTAATATATATCATCCACAGAAGCAAAAATATTTATTTTACTAAACATGGGTTTATGTATAATATTGTTCTAATAGGAAGCTCACCCATAGTTTGAATTTTCAGTTCCAACAGCGTTTAGGAGCACTGATCTCTTCTTACAATTTGTTTCTGCCAAGTCAGCCAACTCATAAAAATATACGTGTGATACCAAGTAGAAATCTATATGTGCATATAAAAAGTACAAGTGCTGAGTAGGCTACAGAGAAAGGGAGACAGGAATTCACATATTTGTTAACTTTAAAAACGCATGGAGAGAGCTGGGGATGTGGCTCAAGTGGTAGCGTGCTCGCCTGGCATGCGTGCGGCATGGGTTCGATTCTCAGCACCATGTGAAAACAAAGATGTTGTGTCCGCCGATAACTAAAAAATAAATATTATAGAATTCTCTCTCTCCTCTCTCACTCTCTCTTTAAAAAAAAACACATGGAGGACTATTTCAATTAAAAATTGAGTAGATTTATAAAACCGACCCTTTATCATGCAAGAGGGAAGTCCAACTATACACCATGCTTCCTCTGAACTGCTTGTATTTTCATTCTTTTGGGGTATTTTTCTCCATCATATTAGGATTAGTAGTCAGAGTCTAGTAGGGTATGAGTTAGTGTCAGGGATTCAGTATTTCGAATGGAAAATTGGAAAATGGATCAATGTGTATGCAAATGTGTACTACAAAATATTTTCCCACTCTCATTCAGAACAATGCCTTGCCATTACCTTCACCCCAAGTAAGACACAATTAGAGGAGAAGAGTTAGAAAATCTTTGAATACATATCTGGAATTGAAAATGCTTAGGGTTCACAACCTTGGAGATTGTAGAGGAGTTTCCAAAAGTAAGGGACAGTGTAAAAACTCTACAAACATGGAGATTTGCCTGCCTAAAGACGTCTGGAGAAACTGCCTCTACGTTGGGCACTTGAAATATATGTTGCTGTCAGGAGCTTTAGCTTCCTTTCTAGTGAGACCATCAAAGCTGGGTCTTCATCTCTGTGATCTGGAGGACATGGTTTATAATTTTCCAATAAACATGAAGCAGCAGTGCTGAATTCTTGCTTTGTAGGTAATCTGTGGCCACTGGGGGCTAAGTGTCTCCCCATGTGGACTGCGAAGCCATTTCATCATCCTCCACTTTTCATAATGTTTCTTCCTGCTGCACTCGGAGTTTGGTATTTGCTTCACGAAATACAAGGAGTTCAACTAGGACACAGTGCTGCAGCGAGTTCTGTCATGTGTGGTGGATCAGGGTCTGCAGGAGAATGCACCAACAGGGCTTGTATACCACATAGGATGCCCCCTTGACCATAGCAACCTGATTCTGAACATTGCCCTGAAACCTCTCCATATAACAAGTTGCCTTTACATATAAGGGTCTGCTCGCTGCACCATGTCAGTCACAAGCCATTTGGAAGCCAATGGCAGATCCACATGGCCCCACCTCAGATGTTTTATCACACATTTGCTCACCACTGCTCTAGGCCCACTACTCAGCAGGATCCAAATTACTGAGATCTCTGTTTTACACCATTTTCATCAAAACCAGTCAATCAAGGCACTGTCTGGTACACTCGTGATCAGCAACAGGACATCCAATGGTTCTTCATTGCCACCTGGTCATTGCAATTTCAAAAATTTCATGGTATTTATCTAGCAAATTTTCAATTATGATGTTGGAAGCACTATGGCTTTCAAATCATTCAGGAATCATTCAATGGTGAGGAAGCTCATTTCAATGAAAGCTTTGGAGAACTCTCACAGGCAAGGCTTCCCAAAGAGTGGCCTAAAGGTCACATGAATCCAGGCCCATCGAGGTCTACAATTGAGGTCCATGTGTGTTTTGACTAGCAAATATGGCTTCCAAGTCTTTCAGAATAAAATAATGTGATATCCTGGCTGAGATTCCCAGTGCTCTGTGGAAAGCCACCCTAGGACTAGATCTCAGTTTCCAACGGAGACTCTCATGTGTGGCCTCCTAAATTCCCAACACAATTCATGGCAATACTTCTTTGATGATTGATCCAGAACTCAGTGTTTAAGGGGAATGACACCAGAGTTCAAGCCCAGGTGGATCCAGTCATCTCTTCCAACTGCCACATGAATGGCTACAATTAAAACCAAAACACTCCCACATGGTCCTTACCTTCTTCCATATAGACACTCATCATTACCTCTGGCTAGAGTTTTTCATGTGGGACGCATCCCAAGAGAGTGTCCAAAATAATCTTCCTTGCCCCTCATTTGCCTAAAGTCAGGGTGGCATCGTCACCCTTCCTGTGAACCTGGAGTGATCCAATAGGCCTGCCATGAATACTGCTCTGCTTCTTCAATTTGAGTCCTACTGACTCTCAGGGATAGATTCTTTAAGTGATTTGGAGTCACAAGAAAACACAAGCACCTCTGCAGTTCTTCAAAGAACTCATTTGACTTAAAGGATCCCTATTCTCACTTGACAGAGGTCAGAATCCTAACAGAGGAAGGCAAGAGACTCATCAACAATGACAGATTTTTGGCCATTTTGGTTTTGATTGCACACATGGAATCTATCCTTAGATCCATCATGTGCTGAGAATCTAAGCCACAACTTCATACAGGGCCAAGAGGCTGATTTAGACACATCCTTTTACAAGCAATTAAGCAAAGAACCACAGGTGATGCCCATTCATTTCCATTTGAAAATTGTTTTCTTCAGGCTTCACAAAGGGGTGGCCTGAGGCAAAGACCTTCCTGACATTCAGGACAACAGAACCATAGGTAAGCAAATGAACCAAAGCAGGATTTCTCCACTGAAAATTTACTGGTCACACTGATATCTGAGTTTTCCAAGATGTTCCCATTCTCTACAGCTATCAAGTATATAGACATGTCTCAGAGCTTGGAGGTGGTACATATCTTGGAAACAAAACCATGAGCCTATTCTGGAGAGTGGCCAGAATTCAGGAAGAAAACAGGAACTTAGGAATTTAGTAGGTGTTGCCCATCCATAAGGCAAACCACAGTCCATTCTTTAATTAGGCAGGATGAATGCTGGGAAGTTTTCTACTAGACAGGACACATCCTTTGATGCCTTCTCTTTTCTAATGTCTACAACCACGGACACAGTGGGATACTCAGACATAGAAACACTAGCCTTGTCAAACGACTTAGTAGAAACAGGCCACTCCAACCCAAACAAACAGCCTTTCCTACCTATTCTCAGAACATGAGATAAAACCACAAACTCACTCCACACCCACAAAGGCACCTCCTTAACCCAAGTAGGTCTGTGACTATCCGGAGTGTCCTCTAACTGGTGGGCCATACTATGTTCCCCTGAAATGACCTGCCCTTTCTCAGATCTGGTCTCCTTGGCCAACTCTGTGAAGTTGTCAGGAGCCAGCGGTGAACCAATACCTGCTTTCTCAGGAAAGGCCCCTCTTCAGAGATCTTCTGCCATTTGACAATCCTCACATCAGTCGGTACCAAGGAAGACTGACTCTGTCCTTGGTAAATCCAAACAAGTGAGACCACTGGGACTGGGACTGGGACTGGCTCTGGATGCCTGGCTTCCTGCATCACAATTTCAGAGTTTTTGATGACCAAGGAAGAGAGGTGAGGTCACTTCCTTCAGGAACTGAATGAGGTCACTACCTTGGCCACCACTTTGTCCTAACAGTTGCTTCGAAAGGTCCCATGAAATGGAGGCTGCCCCTACTTCCTTCGACACTTTCACAAGTTAGAATGGTATATCAACCATAGGCACCTGGAAACAGCTCTCCACACAGGCATGGTTTGATCAGTTCTCTACATTAAGAAAGGAGAGGCTGATTCAAACACATCTCTTCATACTGACCCGGTTGTTTGCCATGGAATATGACTTTTTCCCTCTTAGGTCCTTCATAGCTGCCTGCAACTTCTTAAGGGTATAATTTCTGCATGGTCCTTTGATGTTCTCAGCAGGTGGGAGATCCCCTACATTACTGTATTGTAAGACAAACTCTGTCTCGGCTCTTCTGTAAAGTTAGTTTGAGGGAACAATGTATGGTTAGGCTTAATAACATGTTTGATTTGAGTTAGGAATCATTCTGCTTAATGAATAATGGTATTGGGAACTTGCGATATTTACAAGAATATATTGGTGAAATATAAGTTTGAAAACAGAAATCTAGATAAGATTTGAATCCAGGAAGGGCATTGGGCTGTTGATTGGGATACTTAGCTTTGAATTATGTTCTGAAAAGATGTCTCAGATAAATCAATATACAATGGCATAGGACCTTGTACCTTGGATGATTGATTGTCGAAGTGATCATCCAGTCAAAAAGGGATAGTCTTTAGGATTAGGAAGATAGTCGGTATGTTAGAAAAAAGAGTAATATAGGATTTGGACCAAAAGTTCTATAGCAATAGGGTTTCGGATAGAGAGTGAATGTAAATGTCAGCACATGTGAAGAGTCAGTCACAATGATGAACTGGGGAAAATATGTAGGAAAGCAGATATCAATAGACATTAGGAAATCAGACAAAATATAAAGTGACTGATAGGATTAGTCATTTTCAACAGGGTTGAGGTTGAATATATTATCTTAAGAAGAAACAAATATGTAGTCACCAATAGGATTGATTTGAGAGCATTAGGCAACCTGGACATGGATGTGTTTAGTAATCCATGCTCACTTTCCATTTAGGCTTTGGTGAAAGGTTAATAAAATAGGTGCTTGTTACTTACTGTTTTTCTGTATGCTTAACAAAACACTGTTGAAGTCTTGAGGACTGTTTGCTAATCTTGTTTCCAGAATGTGCTGTCCCCAACTGCCAAACTGCAAATGTATACCCTCACCCGTTTGCACGCAAACCACCCACTTGCCCTGACCCATCAATAAACTTCCCTGCCTGCTCTCTCCAAGGAAAGCATATAAGCTCTGCTTAAGCTGTTCTCATTGCTCTCTGCTCTATTCAAGTGAGCTCTGAGCCCCAGAATGCTGGACCCATAATAAACCATTTACTGTTGAAGGAGACATTCTCTTGGTGGTCTCTTCCTCCGATGCTTGCCCGACCTTTACATCTGGAGGCACCAGCAAGATCCGACAGCGGCGGATGAAAGATCCCCAAGGGGCTCCTTTCAGGGTAAGTAAGGGAACTCTTTTTGGTTTTAGGTTTCAGGTTAGGGCTTGGCAAAATGGCTATGGGTGATGAGCGTGAGCTCTCTCTGACAGAGGCTGACATACGTGTCACAGAGCCACAGGCCACGTCCCTGGGGGATGCCCCAGAGGACTCAGGAAATTGAGGAACAATAGTCTCCTTGACTCAGTGATATTTTGCTTCGGATTCGGTATTTCCAGCCCATCAGGTTTTGCCGGCTACTCAGGCCTGGCCTCAGTATTGGACGTCCAATGCCTGACTTTATTGTCTTGTCTTGTCAGTGTAGTGTGTCATTGCTTTCACTGTTTGTGTATCTCTCATTTTGGGACAGAGAACTTCAACACCTCTCTTCCTGACCCTTGATCACTGGAACAAAGTCCGCTTAAGGGCCCAGAATCTTTCTTTTTCAGTAAATTGCTGGACCTGGCAGACCCTCTGTGCCTCAGAATGACCCACCTTTGGAGTTGGATAGCCCCTAGAAACATCTACGTCCCACTAATTCGAAAAGTCAGAGATTTTGTATTTCAACCGGGGCCACATGGACATCCAGATCAACAGCCATATATCTCAACTTTGCAGGACCTCTGCAAATCTCCTCCTCAATGGGTGAAGCTTTTCCTTGTCTCTGCCCCCGCTCCTACTCCTTCCACCATGATTCTATCTCTCAAACCCTCTGCTCCTCCTCCTCCACCCTCTCTTCTCCCTGAGTCTCAAGACTCTACTGGACTCTCCTCGCCTTCTTATCCGCTGCCCTCGTCCACCAACCCCCAACAACCTCTAAGTGATTCCCCTGCTGCTGACTCAGCCTCTCCGCCACTGGAGGAAGCTAGGCCAGCCCAGCGCCCACCAAATGACTCCCCCTTGTCACACACACAGCCCCTCCTTCCCTGGAGGAAGCTGGCCTGGCAAAAAGAACTCAAAGAACTCCCTGGCGTTTTCAAACCTGCCTACTTCGGATGACTGCCAACAAATCCTAGGGATTCTCTTCATGACAGAGGAATGAGAGAGAAACTTCCTGGAAGCTAGAAAAAAAATATCCTCGGACCAGATGGGTGACCAACACAACTTCCCAACATAATCAAAGCAGGCTTCCCCTTGAACTTACCCAACTGGGACCCCGACACCTTTGAAGGTAGGGAGCATCTGTCCACTTATTGCCGGGCCCTAATAGTGGGTTTCCAACAGGCCGCTAGGCAACCAAATAATTTGGCCAAGGTAAGAGAGATTATTCAAGGGCCTGATGAACATCCCTCTATGTTTCTAGAGAGAATTATGGAGGCATATAGGAGATATACTCCTTTCGATCTTCAGGCAGAGGATCAAAAGACATATGCCGTGATGGCCTTCATTGGGCAAGCTGATCTGTATATTAAAAGAAAGTTACAATACTTAGATGGATTACAAGATATGACTTTGAGAGATTTAGTCAGAGTAGCCGAGAAAGTATCCTATAAGAGAGAAACAGAGAGAACGAAAGGGAGCAAAGGGAGGATGAGAGATGAAAAAGACAGATTAAGGTATTAACTAATGTCCTGGTCACAACAATAAATAGGCCAGAAATTAAGAAACAGGGAGACAAGAAGTGATACCTGGGTCCCCTCCAGAGGCCACCCTTGGCCTCAGATCAATGTGCCTACTGTAAAGAAAAAGGACACTGATCCAAAGAGTGCCCTAGAAAGAGAAAGCCACGCCAGACAGCCTTTCTGACTCTGGAGGTTGACTAAGAATGTCGGGGCTCAGATCCCTTCCCCGAGCCCAGGGTAACATTTGAAGTGAAGGGGACCCCATAAACTTTGAAGTGGATACAGCAGTAGTATACTCAGCCCTTAAGGCCCCACTGGGCCCTCTATCAAATAAAAGATCTCTAGTTCAAAGGGCTAACAGCAGTAAATATCAGACTTAGACAACTAAGAGGACCATGGACATGGGGAAAGACAAAATCCAACATTCCTTCCTAGTAATCCCAGAATGCCTGGCCCCATTGATGGGCAGAGATCTGCTCAGTAAGCTCCGGGCCAAAACAACTTTTAACCCCGAAGGCCCCAAAATGAAATTTCTAAATCCTTCATTAAAAACTCCTATAGTCATGGCTTTATAAATGTCAGTCGAAGATGAACATCCACTTTTCACACACCCCAAGACTGATCAAACAGGCCAGCTACCCCAGAAATGGATAACAGATTACCCAGATGCCTGGGCAAAATTGTTGGGTTAGGCCTAGCCATGAAACAACCTCCAAAAACAGTGGAGTTAAAAACCTCAGCCTCCCCAATCAATGTCAAACAACATCCTCTGAGCAAAAAAGGTAAAGATGGGATAAGGCCCCATATTCAGAAATATCTGGCCTTAGGGTCCTAAGGCCCTGTCAATCGGCCTGGAACACTCCCCTGCTACCGGTAAAAAATCCAGGAACTGGATATTATCCCCCATACAAGACCTAAGAGAGATCAACAACAGAGTGCAGGACATTCACCCCATGGTAAATAATTCGTACAATCTGCTTATCACTCTGAACCCTGAGTAGAAATGGTATGGACATAAAGATGCTATCTATTGCATGCCTCTGCATAAAGACAGTCAGTTGCTGTTTGCTTTTGAGTGGGTAGACCCAGAAACCGGAACGTATGGTAAACTAACATGGACTAGACTCCCACAGGGGTTCAAAAGCTCCCCCACTCTCTTTGATGAAGCCCTCCACAGAGATGTCAACAACTTCAGAACTATGCACCCTGAAGTCACCCAGCTTCAATACGTGGATGACCTGCTACTGCAGCCAACACCAAGGAAAACTGTGAGTCTGGGAACCAAGCACTATTATATAAGCTTGCTCAACTCGGGTATAGAGCTTCTTCCAAAAAACCCCAAATTTGCCAGCAAGAAGTAGTCTTCCTGGGCTATTCCTTTAGGGGTGGTAAACGATGGCTCACTGAGCCCAGAAAACAAACGGTTGTGCAGATACACCCCCCCAGCAGCAGACAACACAGAGAGTTTCTTGGGACTACTGGGTTTTGCAGGTTATGGATTCCTGTGTTTGCGTCCTTAACTTCTCCTTTATACCCGCTGTTAAAGGGAGATGCCCAATTCCAATGGACCCCTGAGCACCAGCAAGCTTTTGATAACATCTAACAACACTGGCACTGAACTCCTCAAGTTCACTGAGCCAAGCCTGCAATTTCAGAAATCCCTACACTACGTTAAAAATGTAAATCAATTCACACACCTTGGTTCAAAGAAACTGCAGGCATTCCTGAAGGATCAAGAACAGAGTTTTCCACTAACCGACTCACAGCGAAAGGACATAACTGAACGGGTAACAAAACCCTGTCCGTTCTGTCAATAGGTTAATGCTTACCCTTCCAAGCTTCCTGCAAAAAAGCACCTATGAACAACCAGACCAGGACAATTCTGGGAAGTGGACTTTACTGAAATTAAGCCAGCGAGGTATGGACTTCAATATCTCCTAGTGTTTGTAGATATATTTTCAGGATGGATTGAAGCCTTCCACACAAAAAAAGGCACAAATGGTGGTAAAAAATCCTGAAAGATATTTTTCAATGATACGGCCTACCTAAGGGTATATTGTCTGATAATGGACCGGCGTTCATGGCCCAGGTAAGTAAGGGGTTAGCCAGAACCCTGGGAATAAATTGGAAGTTACATTGTGCTTATAGACCCCAGAGCTCAGGACAGGTTAAAAAAAATTAATAGAACCATTAAAGAGACCATAACGAAATTAAGCTTAGAGAGGGCATCAAAGGTTGGACTATGCTCCTGCCTTATGCACTGTTTTATGCAAGAAATACTCCCTCTGTTTCTTTGAGTAACCTCACCTCCTATGAAATTCTCTATGTTGCCCCTCCTCCAGTAAGGACCTAACCCCAACTCTAAGACCTACCGATCCCTTCCACACCCCCTTGCTTGACAAACTTAACGCTCTTGAAAGAACTCAGCGATACCTGTCAAACCAGCTGGCCACTGCCTACCAACCTGGTGAAGAGGAGACTCCACATCTATATCAAATAAGAGACTTCGTCTACATAAGATGACTTCAGGTGTCATCCCTGGAACCCCGATGGACAGGACCATACCAGGTGCTACTTATAAAACCTACAGTGGTAAAGGTAGACGGAATCACTTCCTGGATCCTAATTCTCATCTCAAGCCTGCGCCCTGTCCAGACTCTGGCTTGAAAGTGGAAAAGACTGGTAACCCTTTCAAATTGCATATTGTCCATGTGGATAAGGCTATAGACTCTCCCCTTGGCCACCACTAGTCCTAACCATCATCAGCCCATTCAGCAGCGATGGCTGATCACAAATCCTATTAGACAAGAAGTATGGTCTGTCTTGCATACAGCCCCCTTAGGGACCTGGTGGCCATCTCTCCACCCAGATATTTGTCAGCTGAGTATACGTCTTTCCAATTGGGATATCTCTGATGAAGAGGATCCCATTAAAATTCCATTAAATTTCTTCCGTACCATAGATAATGGAAACAAACATTATGGATGTAGGGACACGCAAGCCTGATGCAGGTTGGCTAGCCTAGATTACTTTGTTTGCCCGGTGGACTATCAAAGCCACAAACAACCACGGCTGTGTGGGGGAAAAGCCGTCTTCTTCCGTAAGTCATGGGGATGTGAGCATACAGGGGCTGCATGGTGGAACCCAAACTCCTCATCAAATTCAGTTCACAGCATTGGCCATATTACCAATTAGACAACCAAAACCGATGGCCCGCAGAGGGGTGTCTAGATCCTCAAATTCTGTGTGACTTTTTCAACTTCGGCAAGTGCTCAAAAGGATGGAAGAAAATTCCCCTATGTGTATGCCTTTTCCCTCCTTTGCTCACATCATGAACTATGTTTCTCCAATAGATCCTTCTGCTCCAGACTCTCTGCTGTCACTCTCACATCAACAACCTGATTTCTCCCCTCCAATTACTAGATCAAAAACCCACACCTCCGCTGGTTCTCAGACCATTGCCCCCTTGCTGAGGTAGCAGGTACTGAGGTACCCTTCCACCCACTCACTCCTCTCTTCTCCTGTCAGTGCCCACACCGGGTTCCACCAGGTCCTCTTACCAGCTAACCCAAAGCTCAAACCAGCTGAGGAGTGCCCTCAGACGCCTATCCAAGTTGTAATGAAAATGGCCTTTAAAGTTGCTTTGTCATCACTAAAAACAGGTTACTAAGAATTTAATGTCCCTCACAGGCTTTTTGGGATACTCACTCCTGTCTTCCCATCTGCTCTACCTGTTCTACTGCTCACGTTTTGTTGCCAGGAAAATCCCAAACCCTTTTCCCATTATTCTTTTATATCTCTTTTTCCTCATTCTCAGAACCACAGAACTGCTCTCACCCCCCGCCTTCCCCGTCTTCCCCTCTGTACCAGGCCCACAGAAAAATCTCAAATGGCCTTCTCCAGAAGTCTTCATCGTGGCTGACTTTAGGACTTTCAGCAACAAAGTCCCTATAAAAGAGTTCAGTGTACATAAACTTCCTCTTTTCGTGTTGCTCTGTTATACTTGGCCACTGGCTGGAAAAATCAGCACTTCTAAGCTAGACACCCCCTTACTAGTTTTTCACAAAATATGTGAACAAGGCCTCTGGCCTTGAGCTGAGGCTTCCAGAGATGGCTACATTTCCAAGATAAAGAAGTTACCAACTGGGCTCCATGGTAACAGCTGGCAGGGAGAAAATAAAAGAGAAGAAAAAAGCTCTCCCCCTCCCAGATGTCCTTAAAAAGTTATCTTTCCCAGAGAAGAGGAAAATAAAAACAGAACCAAAAACTGCTTTTTGTGAACTTCTGCAGACTGTAAATTTCTGAGTCTTTTCTCTTACATGTTGGGTACAAAATTCTGAAACTACCTAAACTTGGGATTCAGGGGATTAATTGATTACAATAGAAGCAATGCCCTCTATATCCGGTTGCAACCAAATAGGACTGTTTCCCTGTCTTCGGTGCTATCTTAGGTGCCTTGCCTTGTCCATACCTACAACAGTATAATTCTATATACTTAAACATTGTTTATTCATAGAATTATCAACAGATGTGATTAATTATGTAATGGTGCAGATGTTTCCCCGAGTGCTCTATCATGAGGCAGGATCATTTAAATTTCAAATAGGGGGGCATACAACCCGGTTCTGCTGGCAACCTGTATCTTTCACTTTAGCCATCCTATGAGGAATAGTAGTTGCTGCAGAGGTGGGCACAGGTACCACTGCCCTAATCCATGGGACACAACAAATGACCCAATTAGAAGCAGCAATAGACCAAAACTTAAAGATATTAAAAAACCACCATCACAGCTTTACAAGAATCTTTAACCTCTCTCTCTGAAGTTGTTTTACAGAACAGGCGAGGGTTCGACCTCCTCTTCATGAGAGAAGGGGCCTTTGTCCTGCATTGAGGGAAGAATGTTGTTATTATGCCTACCATACTGGAGTTGTAAAAGAATCTATGATTAAATTAAGAAGACGCATTGAAGAGCATCAACAAGAGAGAGAGGCCCAAAAAGGGTGGTTTGAGTCTTGGTTCACAGAGTCCCCCTGGGTAACTATGCTTTTATCAGCCCTGGCCGGTCCCTTAATAATCCTCACATTATTGCTAACTGTAGGACCCTGTTTGCTCAACCGTGTAGTTTCCTTTCTCCAAGCTCAAATTGGACAAGTTAAACTTATGGTAATCAGAAATCAATATACCACACTAGCAGACATAAAATGTGACATCCCCAATGATCACTATTATGATTTAATGTAACCAAAAGAAAGTGAGGAATGAAAGGTAAATAAAATAGGTAATTGTCACTTCCAGTTTTACTGTATGCTTAACAAAACACTGTTGATATCTTGAGAACTGTTTGCTAATCTTGTTCCCTGAATGTGCTGTACCAACTGCAAAACTGCAGAATGTACTCCCTCACCCATTTGCACGCAAACTACCCACTCGCCCTGACCCATCAATAATCTTCCCTCCCTGCCCTCTCCAAGGAAAGTATATAAGCTCTGCTTAAGCTGTTCTCAGGGCTCTCTCCTCTATTCAAGGGAGCTCTGAGCCCCAGCATGCTGGACCCCCATAAACTTCTGGCTGTTGCATTAGACAGTCCCTGGTAGTCTCTTCCTCCGATGCTCCCCTGACATTTACATTGGTAAAATAATAAGTGTGACCATTGCTTCTGTGTCAAAATGTACAAATTAATATTGGGGGTACAAATAGGTGAACCCTGTGATATGAATATAGAGATAATGCATGAATAGGCAATACTGTGAATAAATAATAAAATGGGTTCCAAATTTAATAATGGATTCAATTGATATCTGAAAATATACAGGAAATCTTATATTGATACACATACATTCATTCCAACCAGTTATACATCTAAACGTTATATTAGGATTATGGTTTGTCATGAAAAGTGTGTGAGTTTTGCTTCAAAACTGATTATGAAAGTTGAAAATAATGTGTTTGGAAAGAAGTCTCATGAAAAGACCAGACAAGAAACCTGGAGGAATCCATGTGTTCTGAAGCAGGAAGTTATTGAAAGTGAAACAAATGCCTATAAGTTTGCTAATTTGTGGATGAAATATATATCCTATGATGTGCATAAATTGAAGAAATAGTAATGTACCAGTGTTGAATAAAAATGAACGTCAAAATACACATCATGTCCCATAGTAATCTACTTGCATTGATGTTAAACTGGGTCAGTTACTGTACAAATATTAGTATTTGTATGCAACATTAACTGAAGTTAGTTTTCAGTACTAGAAACAAATATGTATTTCATTTGGATGAATATTTCTGAGAATAATCTTGTGAATACTTGATTATAAATCCATATACATGAACATGAATGAATTTAGGGAGTGTATATAAGACACATATATTTCATATTTTGAAAAATCTGGAGAATATATATATATATATATATACAAAAAAACACACACAGAGACATTAAATTACCAATATATATGCCAATCGAAATTTATCATGAAATATATATCATCCACAGATGCAAAAATATTTCTTTTACTGAACATGGATTTATGTTTAATGTTGTTCAACTAGGAAGCTCACCCATAGGTTGAATTTTAAGATCCAACAGGGTTTAGGAGGAGTGATCTCTTCTCATAATTTGTATCTGCCAAGTCAGCCACCTCACAAGAATGTACATGTGATACCAGGTAGGATTCTATATGTGCATATAAAATAACATGTTCTGAATAGGCTACAGAGAAAGGGAGACAGGAATTTATATATTTATTAACTTTAAAAACACAAGGAGAACTATTTCAATTAAAAATTAACTAGATTTATAACACCTACCCTTCATAATGCAAATGGCAAGTCCAACTATACACCATGCCTTTTTTGAACTGCTTGTATTTCTATTCTGTTTGGGTTAGTTTTCTCCATCATATTAGGATTAGCAGTCAGAGTCCAGTAGTTTATGAGTTACTGTCAGGGATTAAGTATTTTGAATGGAAAATTGGAAAATGAATCTAATGTGTATGCATATATGTGCTACACAAAATTCTTCCCACTCTCATCCACAACAATGCCTTGACATTAACTTCGTCCCAAGTAAGACACAATTAGAGGAGAAAAGTTAGAAAATCTGTGAATGCATATGTGGAATGGAATATACTCAGGAGTTCACAACCTTGGAAGTGGTAGAGCAGTTTCCAAAAGTAAGGCACATGGTAAACACTCCACAAACATGGAGCTCTGCTGGCCTAAAGACTTCTTGATAAACTGCCTCTGAGGTTGGGCACTTGAAATATATGTTGTTGTCAGTAGCTTTAGCTTACTTTCTAGTGAGACCATCAAAGCTGGGTCTGCATCTATGTGACCTGGAGGACATTGTTTCTAATTTTCCAATGAACATGAGGCAGCAGTGCGAATACTCTCTTTGTAGTTAAACTATGGCCACTTGGAGCTAAGTGACTCACCGTGTGAACTGTGAAGCCATTTGGTCCTCCTCCACTTTTCGTGGTGGTTCTTGCTGCTGCACTGGGACTTTGGTATTTTCTTCATGAAATACAAGGAGATCAACTGGGACACAGTGCTGGAGGGAGTTCTGTCACATGTGGAGCTCACGGTCTGCATGTGAATGCACAAACCAGGATTTTATCCCACATGGGTTGCCCCTTTGTCCATAGCAACCTGATTCTGAACATTGCCTTGAAATCTCCCTATATAAAAAGATGCCTTTACATGGAAGGTTCTGCTGGCTGTACCATGTCAGTCACAAGCCATTTGGAAGCAAATGGCAGATCCACATAGCCCCATCACACATGTTTTAACACACACCTTCACACCACTGCTCTAGGCCCACTAATTTGTAGGTTCCAACTTACTGGCATCTCTGTTCTACACAATTTTCATGAAACCCAGTCAGTCAAGGCACTGTCTGATACACTCATGATCAGCAATAGGACATCCAAAGATTCTCCAGTGCCACCTGGTCATGGGAATTTCAAAAATTTCATGGTGTTTATCTAGCCATTTTTCGAGGATGAAGTTGGAGGAACTTTGGGTTTCAAAAACCATTAAATGTTGAGGAAGCTCATTTCAATGAAACTCTGGAGAACTCTCATAGGCAAGGCCTCCCAAAGAGTGGACAAAAGGTCACATGAAGCCAGTCCAATTGAAGTCTACAATGTGAGGTACATGTGTGTTTTAACTCTCAACTATGGCTGCCAAGACTTTAAGAAGAAAATCATGGATTATCTTGGCTGAGATTCCCAGTGCTCTGTGGCCTTGATCTAAGTTTATAAGGGCTACTTTCATGCGTGGCCTCCTAAAATCCCAACAAAACTCATGGCAATTCTTCTCTGAGGTCAGTTCCAGAACTCAGTCTCTATGTGGATTCACACCAGAGTTCAATCCCAGGTGGACCCAGTGATTTCTTCCAATCGCCACACAAATGACCAAAATTTAAACGAAAACACTCCCATATGGCACTCATCTTTTCCACATAGACACTCATCATAACCTCTAGCTGGAGGTTTCTATGAGGGGCGCTGGACAAGACAGTGTCCAAAATAAGCTCCCTTGCCCGTCATTTGCCTAAAGTTAGGGTGGCCTGGAAACCCTTCCTCTGAACCAGGAGTGATCAAATAGGCCTACCATTATTACTGTTCCACTTCTCCAATTTGAGGCCTACTGACTGTGGGGTTTAGATTCTTCATGTGGATTGGGGTCATGAGAAAACCCAAGCACCAATGGGCTAGACTCTGAAGGGCTTTGAAGAACTCGTTTGACCCAAAGGATTCCTATTCTCACCTTTGGAGGTCAGGAAACTTACAGAGGAAGGTGAGAGACTTCATCCATAATGAGTACTCTTTTGGCCATTTTGGTTTTGGATGCACACATGGCATCTTTCTTTAGATCCATCAGGTGCTGAGAATCTAAGCCACAGCCTCACACAGGGCCAACAGGCTGATTCAGACACATCCCTTTCGAAATCAATTACTCAAAGAGGGACAGGTGATGCCCATTCATTTGCATTAGAGAACTGTTTTATTCAGGCTTCACAACGGGGTGGCCTTGGCAAAGACCTTCCTGACATTTAGTGCTATAGAACAATAGGTAAGCAAAAGTCCCAAAGCAGGGTTTCTCCACTGAGACTTTTCCTGGTAACACTGATATCTGAGTTTTCTGAGATTCTTGCCATTCCCTTCAGCTATCCAGTACATGGCCAAGTCACAGAGCTTGGAGGCGGTACCTATCTTGGTCACAAAATCATGAGCCTATTCTGGAGAGTGGCCAGAATTCAGGAAGAAAACAGGAACTTAGGAAGATTGCAGCTCTTGCCCACAAATAAGGCAATCCACTGTCCTTTTATAAATTGGGCAGCGTGAATGTTGGGAAGCTTTCTCCTAGACAGGACACATCCATTGATGCATTTTCTTTTGTAAAGTCTACACCCACGGACAAAGTGGGATACACAGACATAGAAACACTTGCCTTGTCAAATGACTTAATAGAAACAGTCCACTCCAAAACAAACAAACCAACTTTCCTACGTATTCTCAGAACATGAGACAAAACCACAAACCCACACTCATTCCCACAAATGCACCTCCTTCCCCCAAGAAGGTCTGTTACTAACCCGAGTGTCCTCTGCCTGGTGAGCCATTCTTTGTTCACCCGAAATGGCCTGTCTGTTCTCAAATCTGGACTCCTTGGCCCACTCTGTGAAGTTGTCAGGAGCCAGCTTTGAGCCGCCACTACCTGCTTTCTCAGGAAAGACACCTCTTCAGATTTTTTCTGGCATTTGGCCATCTTCACATCTGTAGGTACCAAGAAAGACTGACTCTTTCCATGATAAATCCAAACAAGTGAGATCTCTGTGACTGTTACTGGGCCTGGCCCTGGGTGCCTGGTTTCTGGGATCCCAAGTTCAGAGAGTTCCATCACAAAGAAGTGAGGTAGGTCACTTCCTTCATGAACTGAATGAGCTCACAGCCTTGGCAAACACTTTGTCCTAACAGTTTCTTCCTAGGGTCCCATGAGATGGAGGCTGACCCTACTTCCTGTGACACTTTCACAAGTTAGAATGGTATATCAACCATAGGTACTGGGGGAGAGATCTCCACACAGGCTTGGTTTTGTCCATTTTGTCTACATTAAAATGCGAGAGGCTTATTCAGACACATCTCTTCATCCTGACAAGGTTATTTGCCATGGAAAATGACTTTTGGTCTCTCAGGTGCTTCATAGCATTCTATATCTTCTTCAGGGATAATTTCTGCATGGATCTTTGAGATTCTCAGCAGGTGGAAGATCCCCTATATTCCTGTATTGTAAGACCAACTCTATCCCTGCACTGCTGTAAAGTTAGATTGAGGGAACAGTGTATGGTTAGTGTTAATATCATGTTCTATTTGGGTTAGGAATCATTCTGCTGGATGAATAATGGTATTGGGAACCTGAGATATTTACAAGAATATATAGGTTAAATATAAGTATGGAAACAGAAATCTAGGGAAGACTTGAAGCCAAGTAGGACATTGGGCCCTTGAGTAGCATACTTTGCTTTGAATTATATTCTGCACAGATGTCTCAGATAAATCGATATACAAAGAAATAGGATCTTATACACTGGATGATTGAATAACATACAGAATATCCAATAAAAAAGGGATAGTCTGTAGGATTAGCAAGATAGTCAGTAGATTTAGAAAGAAGAGTTAGTATAGCATTTGTAACAAAAGTTCTTTACAAATAAGGTTTCGGGTAGAGAGTGAATGTAAATGTCAGCACAATGACGAATTGGGGAAAATATGTAGGAAAGCAGATATAAATAGAGACAGTAGGAAGTCAGTAAATGTATAAAGTGTGTAATTTGTTTAGACATTTTCAACGGTTTGAGTCTGAATATATAATCTTAGGCAGAAACTAATATGTTGTCACAAATTGGATTGACTTTTGAGAGCATTAGGTAACCAGGACATGCATGTTTTTATTAATCCATGCTCACTTTTTATTTAGGCTTTGGTAAAATCATAAGTGTGACCTTTGCATTTTGTGTCCAGAATATTATTGTGATAAAATGTATATGTAGATCAGGTGACATGAGTATTCCTTCCACCATTTCTGGGAGCACTATTTTGAAGAAATATAAATTAGTATTGGGGGTACAAAGGGGTATACCCTGTGTCATAGAATATATTGATAATGCATCAATTGACCATCATGTGAATAAATAATATAACTGGTTCCACTTTAAATAATGGATTGAATTGATATCTGAAAATATAAAAGAAATCTCACATTGATATACAATCATTCACTGCAACCAGTTATACATCTAATGGTAATATTATGGTTGTGGTGTATCCTGAAAGGTGTGTGAGTTTTGTTTCAAAAGTGATTATGGAAATCAAAAATAATGTGTTTGGAAAGAAGTCTCATGAAAAGAATAGTCAAGAAACCTGTAAGAATACATGTGTTCTCAAGCAGGAAGTGATTGAACATTATATATCATACTATATATAATGTGCATAAACTGCAGAAATAGTAATGTACCGGTGATGAATAAAAATGAACATCAAAATACACATCATGTCCCATAGGAATCTACTTGCATTGATGTTAATCTGGGTCAGTTACTGTAGAAATATTAGGATTTTTATGCACCATTCACTGAAGTTACTTTTCAGTACTAGGAAAAAAGTATGTATTTAAGTTGGATGAATATTTCTGAGAACAATCTTGTGAAAATTTGATTATAAATCCACATAAATCACAAAACATTATAAACACAAAAGTCACATGGACATTAAAATGTAGCAATATATATGCCAATTTAAATCCATTTTGAAATATATATCATCCACTGATCCAAAACTATTTATTTAATGAACTTGAATTTATGTATAATGTTGTACAGCTAGGAAGCTCCCCCATAGATTGAATTTTCTGTTCCAACAGTGTTTAGGAGGAGTGATCTCCTAAATGTGTATGCAAATATGTGCTACACAAAAATCTTCCCACTCTCATCCAGAACAATGCCTTGATATTACCTTCACCCCAAGTAAAACACAGTTGGAGGACAAGAGTTAGAAAATCTGTGAATACATATCTGGAATGTAAAATGGTCAGGAGTTCACAACCTTGCAGGTTGTAGAGGAGTTTCCAAAAGTAAAGGACAGGCTTGATAGACCCAACCTGATCTTTTATTAGAATTGGGAGCCATCTTGCCAGAAAGCCGTGAAAAGATAATTTGGGCTTTACTATAAATTACTGCAAATTCTGAACCTGCTTTGAATGCGTGCCCGTGCCTTGAACTCATCCATGCCTGGCTCTCTGACCAGATTACAGTGCTCTCTGAAACATTAGTGACACCTAATAAATATTGACCTTCCCAGGCCAGACAACGACCCTCTCTGAGTCTCTAATGGTCCTCATAATTTCTGATGTTGGGGCCAGCAAAAAAAATGTAAACTACCATTAGTGTGATGCTTTCAAAGTTCTGTTATCTGTAACCCCCTTTTTGTGTAACTTTCTGGGCTATATAGCTGGGCTGTAGGAAAGGTGGTGTTGCTGTCTTGTTCCCGCCATTTTTGGAGGGAGAGGCAGCCTGGCCAGTTTTAATAATAAGCTTGCCTTAATTTGATTTTAATTGGAGTCAGTGGTCTTTTCTTGCATCCTAGTCCAATATTTTGGAGTTCCCCAGTGAGATGACCCTGCCCGACCAGATCACAAGGCCAGACTGCTGAAAATTCTGAAGCTGGCCTTCCCTCCAGGGCTACGGGCTGGGGAGCCACTCTAGGGGGTGCACAACTTGAGATGTTCGAAGGCCTTGGAGTGAGCCGTCGGTTTGGGGAGCACTGCAGTGAACCACCGCACTGAAACTATTAGCAAGCACCTGGTGGAGGAGGCCTCCATAGGTAAGTGGCACCTTGATAACATCTTATATCTGGTTAAGGGAGATCTCTTCTAATGACAGAGAGGTGGCCTGGGGAGGCTCACATACACTCCTGTCCAGGACAGTAATAAGAATCGTTCTGTCCTCTGTTCCGTTCTGTAGGGAATTCCTTTCAAGGTTAGAGAGGTGCCGAGGGACACGCACGTGCTCCTACCCCAGAGCTTTAGCAAGACGTTGAATTGCTCCTCTGTTTTTCTGTTTTGGCACCGGGATTCTGTTTTTTTTTTTTTTTTTTTTTTTTTTTTTTTGTGTGTGTGTGTGTGTTTTGTTCTGTGTTCTATATGTTTTTTTGTTTTTTTGTTTTTGTGCATTTTGTTTTGTGATTTCTGTGATAAAATCTTAAGGATATTGAACGTGAAAATGGGTAACAAAGCAAGTAATCCTGACACCCCTTTGGACTGTGTTTTAAGGAACTGTGATGAACTTTACCATCATTTGTTAAGCAGAATGAGAGAAGCCCCTAGCTGGCTGCCTGGAGCACACCCAGTGCAGATGGCAATGCCTGCTGGGGAATGAAGAACTGAGTATCTCCCAGCATCTGCCAAAGCCCTGTTTCTTCAGGGAATTCCCTCCTTCGTTCCCTGCACTGTAAGGATAATGCAGCCTCTGTCTTCTTAAAAAAAGAGAAAAACAAAAAGGGGACACTAAATGCAGTAAAGTCACCATGGAGACACTTTATTTTACATTTCAGGTTGCTCCTCTGTGAAAACATTTGGTCCCCTTTTGGGGACATCTGTGGTGCCACTGGGGAAGGAGATTTTTCTCTTATTTGCTCTGTTTTAAAGGGTTCTGTCTGTCAGCCGTTGTCTGGAGTTCATTTCTGCCTGTCTTGTGCCTTTTTTCTGGCCCTTTAAGACATGTGCAATAATGTGTTAATATTATAAATTGTTTCTTGGAAATGATCTTAGCTGAATTTGTGTCTAAATGATGATGTTTCATTGTACCAATCTGGTATCTGAATGGGTTTTTGAAGCATTTCACAATCTTGCAGTTAAAAGTCGGGTTTAGGTAATTGTTTAGTTTATGGTTTCAGATAATTCATGTCAGAGAACATAAATACTTAGGATGGAAAACTAAAGAACTCTACTTCCAAGTTGGCAAGTAACTTCCCAATCATTCAGTCTTTTTTTCACCAATTTTAAATTAGGTAGCCTGGGAAAATGTCACTGTGTGTACCAGTGCATTAATTTGGACAAGGATACTAAATCATAGTATGATATCTGTTGACAAAACAACTTGTAAAGATATAAAATTTTGTGAATTGTATCTTAAACTTGTATCATAATTTTCAACATCCTAACCTGAAAATAATGGTTAAAATACCTTAGGCCTAAGGTTTCTGCTCAGAATAGCCATTTTTTCCTGCTTCTTCCAGACCTCAGCCAGGGATTATTTTGAAATACAAATGAAAGAAGCCTGTAAGCTTAGTAGGAGACTTATTTGAGGCCTAAGGAAAAAAAAAGTAAATTGTATGGTATTTACTTATTACTGGCCAGTCATTTTTTCTAGGACTCATATTTTTTTCCTTAGATTCTTTATTTATTTTTTGAGCTCATTATTTTGCTCCTACAGACCTAGGTTAATGTTTTTCTGATCAGTAATATCTTTGACCAACTGTGGAATTTTTAAATCATTGCAGTGGAGATTTCACCTGTGAAAAGCTACAAGGCCTTCACTTTTATTATGTGTGCACAATTTGTTATGTGTTGTATGTCTATATATGTATACATATGTCCATATATCATATATATGATACACAAATTAACATATATAAGGAGCACTCATATTAAAAAGCACTCATAAAAACAATTTTAAAAAGTGGATCCAAAGATCTTTAATTCACGTGATTTAAATGTTTCAATTTAAATTGGGTAAACTGATAAATATAAATTTCTTTAAATTTAAGCTTACAAGTTTTTCTAGGTGTTCAAAAATCTAATAAAGTATTAATGTCTACAAAAGGTCTAATATGCCTATGTTCCAGGACTTTTCTTTCAATCAAAAAAATGGCTTACACTGTTAAAAACATTTGTCTAATATTTTGATAAATAAGTAAAGTAAATTTGATATGGGATTACTCATTCATGAGTACTTTTGTTTGATATCTGATTGATATACTAAGGTCTGTATAAGTTTGTACTAAAGTCTGTATAAGATTGTAAAAATCAGTCATGTGTTAAAGAGACAAAAATTTCTTAAACATAAGTTTACCCATAACATTTAGTTTATTAAGATTTAAATTTTCTAGAGCAGGCAACCATAAAAATTAAACAACTGTTTAATTAAGAACTGTTATTTTAGAGCACTGTACTGCCATTTCTTTAAAAGCTAAACTTGGTTAATGTAGAAACATCAATGTAATTGTGATGCTATTAATGTGCTCATATCTTCCAGTTATAAAACTCTATAAGGTAGAAACTTTAAAAGAGCATTATATCAAGCAGGTGTTCTGAAGTTGTATGGTAAATAAAATATATATTGGGGATTTATTTACCTGTTATCAATAATATATGTAAAGTTTTATGTTACTTTTTACATTGTGGAACAATTTAAATGTATTTTTAAGTTAATGAGACCCTAATCTATGTAAAGGTTAAAATCTTTCAGCCATACTTTAATTCATGTTTTAAATGTGATATCCTATGGTGTGAGCTAATGTTCATGTGACCTCAAAAAATTTATGTAAACTTTGTAAAATGATATTTAAAAAACAAAGATCAGCTTTAGAACTAAAGCATTTAAGGTTTATAAGGAGCCCTGCTTACCTGAGATAAGACTCTGTGTCCCATCTTACTACATGTGAGAATGACTACGAAAGCAGTAGGTCAGATTTTATTTCATTTAAAGTTATGTTCAAATTTTTTTTCTGTCAAGATTACTAGGATCTCAAAAAGATGATATAATATATAACTCACCCAAAAAATTCAGGGTAGCTATTACATGAACTAAGTAATTTTACTCTTGTTAAAAAAATTTTATTTTTTAATTTCCTTATAAGTGATCTAAAGATTCCCTGTTGGGGTTTTACAGAAGTGTTGCTTTAAGAACACAACATGGGTTAATTTAAGATAATAAGTCATCAACTACAAGACAGACAGAATAATAAGATCCCAATTAATAATATATAAATAATTGTAAACTTATAGACATTAAAGCACAGTACTCTTAATATATGGCTGTTAAAATTCATTTGCTGGTTGTTTCAGATTAGGATTGAAAATTAAAGTTAAATAAAAAGGTCCAAAAAAAACGATATTTGACTCTTGCCCTCTGAGTCAGTCTGAATGCAGGGAACAAGGGATTTCTCTATGAGCTTTGCAACTCTGGGCCACATAACCTCCCGATCAGAGAGATTAATGAGACCACTGGAGAACAGAAAGCCAATCAGTGCATTTGCTACAAAGAGGTGAGTCATCAGGAAAGGGAGACATCCCTGATGCTTCTGAGGGAAGCCACATGGTCAAGCAAGACCTGGACCCACATAGCTCAAATTGCACTAGCAGAACTGAGAAGCTGCTCTCAAGTTTCCCAAAAAATGACTCCCATAAAAGCTCAGCTGACTGCTAACAATAGATAGAAACAAAAGTCAGTTTGACTGCTTCATCTTAAACACTTAGCAAAGACAGTTAAAACCAAAATACAGCCAATCCTGGGCATTTTAAATAATAATAATAATAATAATAATAATAATAATAATAATAATATTTTAAGGTATACACTTTATGTTAGCCTCCCAAAATAAGTAAAACTGTTGGCTACAAAGAAGGATTCTCAGAGAGGAATGCCTGATAACTATAAAAATAGACTATCAAGAGGAGCTGCCAGAGGCAGAAGTTTTTAGTTTAAGGCCTACAGATATTCCTAACCTACACAAGTAGGCTTGGTGTATGCTAGTACAATTATCCAGCCCTGAGTAACAGAATTAAATGTTTCTCTATTAAACACAGAGGTCATACTAGTGAAAGGATTCTGCAAAATCAGATGACATTAAATTATTAAACTGTATATTATGGGGAGGGACAACTGTATCACTAAAAGTTAAATATTAAGTTCACAGTCCTGATACTTGGGGATATTAAAGACTGGTGAGGGTACTTCATACAGTGACATGATCCAGCTACTGCAACATTTATTCAATACTCATGTTTTTTGTTTCTCTCATAGAAGAACCCATCCCCAGATGACTTTACAACCTGTTCTTCCTCAACAAGACTTCAAAAAGAACTGACTTCAAAAAGGCAACTCATGTCCCTCACGCCATGCACACTCATGTCACCCTTTCTCAGCTGAGAAAAAGCCAAAATGAGAGACGACTCTCTACTTACACCAATGGAGCCAAAAATAAATAGACTATCAATATAAGTAATTAATTAAGTCAGGTAATATCAGGGAGACTGGTTTTCGGTGAGTTCTAAAAATTTGGTGACTGTTAACTGAGGGATTAAAATTTCCTCACTGCTTTTCCACTAACCTATCAAGGATTACAAAGGGACACATAAGAAAAGGGGGCAATGATACACCCAACCTTACCTTTTATTAAAATTGGGAGCCATCTTGCAACAAAGCCATGAAAAAATCATTTTGGCTTTACTGTAAATTACTGCAAATTCTGAACCTGCTTGGAATGACTGCCCGTGCCTTGAACTCACCCGTGCATGGCTCTCTGACCAGATAGCAGCCCTCTCTGAAACTTTGTCACACCTCATAAATATTGGCCTTTTGTGGCCAGACAATGACCCTCTCTGAGGCTCTAATGGTCCTCATAAATTTTGATGTTGGGGCTAGCAAAAAAAAAAAATGTAAACTCCCATTAGTGTGATGCTTGTCAGAGTTCTATTATCTGTTACCCCATTTTTGTGTAACATTCTGGGCTACAAACCTGGGCTGTAGTAAAGGTGGGGTTGCTCTCTTGTTCTCGCAATTTTGGGAGGGAGTGGCAGCCCAGCCAGTGGAAATAATAAGGTTACTTTAATTTGATTTTAATTGGAGTCAGTGTTCTTTTCTTACATCCTGGTCTAAGAGGTAAACACTCCACAAACATAGAGCTCTGCTGGCCTAAAGACTTCTTGAGAAACTGCCTCTGAGGTTGGATACTTTAAATATATTTTGTTGTCAGAAGGTTTAGCTTCTTTTCTAGTGAGACCATCAAAGCTGGGTCTGCATCTATGTGAATGGAGAGCATGGTTTCTTATTTTCCAATGAACATGAGGCAGCAGTGCTGAATTATCTCTTGGTAGGTAAACTGTGGCCATTGGGGGCTAAGTGTCTCCCTGTGTGGACTGTGAAGCCATTTGATCATCCTCCATTTTGGTGGTGTTTCTTGGTGCTGCACTGGGAGTTTGGTATTTGCTCCACGAAATACAAGGAGTTCAACTGCGACACAGTGCTGGAGGGAGTTCTGTCACGTGTGGTGGGTCAGAAACTGCAGGAGAATGCACCAACCAGGCTTCTATTTCACATAGCTTTTTCCTTGACCATACCCACCTGATTCTGAACATTGCCTTGAAACCTCTCCATATAATAAGATGCCTTAACATGTAAGGTTCTGCTGGATGCACCATGGCAGCCAAAAGGCATTTGGAAGTCAATTGGAAATCCACACGGCCCCACCTCAGATATTTTATCACACACCTGCACACCACTGCTCTGGGCCCACTATTCAGCAGTGCAAATTACTGGCATCTCTGTTCTTCACCATTTTCATGAAACCCAGTCAATCAAGGCACTGTCTGGTACACTCATGATCAGCAACAGGAGATCCAAAGGTTCTCCAGTGCCACCTGGTCATGGGAGTTTTAAAAATTTCAGGGTGTTTATCTAGCCACTTTTCAAGGATGAAGTAGGAGAAACTGTGGGTTTCAATTCATTCAGGAACCATTTAATGTTGAGGAACCTCATTTCAATGAATGCTCTGGAGAACTCTCAAAGGCAAGGCTTCCCAAAGAGTAGCCAAATGGTCACATGAAGCCCAGCCCATTGAGGTCTACAATGTGAGGTCCATGAGTGTTTTGACTCTCAACTATGCCTGTCAAGTCTTTCAGAATAAAATCATGTGATATCCTGGCTGAGATTCCCAGTGATCAGTCGAAAGCCACCCTTGGCCTAGATTTCAGTTTCCAAGGGCGACTCTCATGGGTGGCATTCTAAAATCGCAACACAATTCATGACAATACTTCTCTGAGGTCAGTTTCAGAACTCAGTCTCTAAGGGAAATCATACCAAAGTTCCAGCCCTGGTGGATCCAGTCATTTCTTCCAACTGCTACACAAATGAAAACAATTAAAACCAAAACACTCCCACATGGTCCTCACCTTCTTCCATATAGACACTCATTATAACCTCTGGCTGGAGGTTTCCATGAGGGGTGCAGCACAAGACGGTATCCAAAACAAGCTCCCTTGTCCCTTATTTGCTTAAAGTCAGCTAGGCCTGGACACCATTCCTGTGAACCAGGAGTGATAAAATAAGCCTGGCCTTAATACTGCTCTGCTTCTCCAATTTGAGGCCTACTGACTGTCAGGTATAGATTCTTTATGTGATTTGGAATAATGAAAAAACCCAAGCTCATATGGGCTAGCCTCTCCAGGGCTTTGAAGAACTCATTTGACTCAAAGGATCCATATTCTCACTTGATGGAGATCAGAAACCTATCAGAGTAAGGCAAGATACTCCATACACAGTGACTGATCTTTTTGCCATTTTGGTTTTGAAAGCATACATGGAATCTTTCTTTAGTTCCAACAGGTGCTGAGAATCTAAGCCACTGCCTCACACAGGGCCAAGTGGCTGATTCAGACACATCCCTTTCCAAAGCAATTAAGCAAAGATACACAGGTGATGCCCATTCATTTCCATTTGAAAACTGTTTTCTTAAGGCTTCACAAATTGGAGGACTGAGGCAAAGACCTTCCTGACACTCAGAGCAACAGAAAAATAGGTAAGCAAAAGGCCCAAAGCAGGGTTTCTCTACTGAGACTTTCTTTGTCACACTGTTATCTGAGTTTTCTGAGATGCTTGCTATTCCATTCAGCTATCCAGTACATGAACATGTCACAGAGCTTGGAGGTGGTACATATCTTGGACAGAAAACCATGAGCCTACTCGGGAGAGTGGCCAGAATTCAGGAAGAAAACAGGAACTTCAGAAGATAGTGGGTGTTGCCTGTCCCTAAAGCAACCTGCAGTCCACTCATAAATTGGACAGGATGAATGTTGGCAAACTTTCTACTAGACAGGACACATCCATTGATGCATTATCTTTTATAATGTCTACAACCACGGACACAGTGGGATACACAGGCATACCAACAATCGCCTTGTCAAATGACTTACTATAAACAGTCCACTCCAAAACAACAAACCGCCTTTTTTACCTATTCTCAGAACATGAGACTAAACCACAAAATCACAACCACACCCACAACGACACCTCCTTTATTCAAGTAGGTCTGTGACTAATTGGAATGTACTCTGACTGATGGGCCATACTATGTTTCCTTGAAATGGCCTGTCCTTCTCAGATCTGGTCTCCTTGGCCAACACTGTGAAGTTTTCAGGAGCCAGTGGTGAGCCACTACCTGCTTTCTCAGGAAATTCCCCTTTTCAGAACTCTCCTGGCATTTGGCAATCCTCACATCAGTAGGTACCAAGAAGACTTACTCTGTCCTTGGTTATTCCAAACAACTGAGCCCACTGGGAAAGAAATTGGGACTGACTCTGGGTGCCTGGCTTCCTGGATCCCAAGTTCAGAGAGATCCGTCATCAAGGAAGAGAGGTAGGTCACTTCATTCAGGAACTGAATGAGGTTACTGCCGTGGCAACCACTTTGTCCTAACAATTGCTTTCAAGGGTCCCATGAGATGGAGGCTGCCCCTACTTCCTGTGACACTTTCACAAGTTAGATTGGTATATCAACCATTGGCACCTGGGAACAGCTCTCCACACAGGCCTGGTTTGGTCCATCTTCTCTACATTAAGAAGAGAGAAGCTGATTCAGACACAACCCTTCATCCTGACCAGGTTGTTTGCCATGGAGGATGACTTTTGCTCTCTTAGGTCCTCCATAGCTGCTTACAACTTCTCCAGGAATCATTTCTGCATGGACCTTTGAGTTTCTCAGCATGTGGAAGATCCCCTATATTCCTGTATTGTAAGACCAACTCTATCCCTGCTCTTCTGTAAAGTTAAATTGACTGAACAGTGTATGGTTAGGTTAACTAACAGGTTCGATTTGGATTAGGAATCTTTCTGCGCGATGAATAATGGTATTGGGAAACTGCGATATTTACAAGAATATATAGGTGAAATATAAGTATGAAAACAGAAATCTAGCTAAGATATGAAGCCCAAAAGGGCATTGGGCCCTTGATTGGGATACGTAGCTTTGAATTATGTTCTGCACTGATGTGTCAGGTAAATCGATATACAATGGCTTAGGTCCTTCTACCGTGGATGATTTAATGTAGAAGAGAACTTCCAGTCAAAAGGGATAGTCGGTAGGATTCGGAAGATTCTCAGTAGGTTTAGAAAGAAGAGTGAGTATAGGATTTGGACCAAATGTTGTTTAGCAATAGGTTTTCCGGTAGACAGTGAATGTTAATGTCAGCACAAGTGAAGAGACTGTCACAATGATGAACTGGGGAAAATAGTTAGGAAAGCTGATATCAATAGAGACATTACGAAATCAGGCAAAGTATAAAGTGAGTGATAGGATTAGATATTTTCAACAGGGTTGAGTTTGAATATATAATCTAAGAAAGAAACAAATATGTAGTGACCAATAGGATTGACATTTGACAGCATTAGGCAACCTGGACATGGATGTTTAGTAATCCATGCTCACTTTTCATTTAATGTTTGCTACAATCTTAAGTGTGACCTTTGCTTTTTTTGTCCAGAATATTACTGTGATAAAACGTACATGTAGATCAGGTGACATGACTCTTTCTTCCACCATTTCTGGCAGCAACATATTCAAGACGTATAAATTAGTAATGGGGGTAAAAAGAGGTGTACCCTTTGTCTGTGCATATAGAGATACTGCATGAATAGACCATACTGTGAATAAATAATATATCTGGTTCTGACTTTAAATAATGGATTGAAATTATATCTGAAAAAATACAGGAAATCTTATATTGACATACAAACATTCATTCCAACCAGTGAAATATCTAATGGCCACATTAAGTTTATGGTTTATCATGAAGGGTGTGTGAGTTTTGCTTCAAAAGTGATTATGGAAATCGAAAATAATGTGTTTGGAAAGAAGTCTCATGAAAAGACCAGTCAAGAAACCTGGAGGAATACATGTTTCATGAAGCAGGAAGTGATTGTGAAACAAATGCGTATAAATTTGTGAACTTGTGGATGAAATATATATTTCCTATGATTTGTAAAAACTGAAGAAATAGTAATGTACCAGTGTTGAATGAAAATAAACGTCAGAATACACATCATGTCCCATACGAATCTACTTGATTGATGTTAATCTGGGTCAGTTACTGTACAAATATTAGGATTTGTAAGCACCATTTACTGAAGTTAGTTTTCAGAACTATGAAACAAATGTGTATTTCAGGTGGATGAATATTTCTGAGAATAATTTTGTGAAAAGTTTATTATAAATCCACATTTTTGAACATGGATGAACTTAGGGAGTGTATTTAAGAAACATATATTTCATATTTTAAAAATCAGGACAGTGTATATATATATATATATATATATATATATATATATTCATAATTATATATATGTGTATATACATATATATGTGTGTATATATATATATATACACACACACACACACACACACACACAAAACACTCACAGAGACATTAAAATGTAGGAATATATATGCCAATCGAAGTTCATCATAAAATATTGAGCATCCACAGATGCAAAAATATTTATTTTACTGAACAAGGATTTATGTATAATGTTGTTCTACTAGAAAGCTCACCCATAGTTTGAATTTTCAGTTCCAACAGCGTTTAGAGGAGTGATCTCTTCTCACAAGTTGTATCTGCCAAGTCAGTCACCTCACAAAAATGAATGTGTGATACCAGGTAGAATTCTATATAAGCATATAAAAATAAATCTGCTGAATAGGCTACAGAGAAAGGGAGAGGAATTTACATATTTGTTAACTTTAACAACACATGGAGAACTATTTCAATTAAAAATTGACTAGATTTATAACACCTACCATTTATCATGCAAATGGCAAGTATAACTATACCCCATGCCTCCTCTAAACTGCTTGTATTTCTATTATGTTTGGGTTGTTTTTCTCCATCATGTTTGGATTAGTAGACAGAGTATAGTAGGGTATGGGTTATTGTCAGGGATTCAGTATATTCAATGTAATATAGGAAAATGAATCGAATGTGAATAAAATATATGCTACACAATTATCTTCCCACTCTCATCCAGAACAATGCCTTTACATTACCTTCACCCCAAGTAAGACACAAATAGAGTAGAAGAGTTTGAAAATCCGTGAATGCATATGTGGGGTGGAAACAGTACTAAGAAACAAATAAGTATTTCAGGTGGATGAATATTTCTGAGAATAATCTTGTGAAAAGTTGATTATAAATCCACAACATAAATATGAATGAATTTAGGAAGTGTGTAATAAGACACATATTTCATGTTTTGAAAAATCTTGAGAGTGTATTATATATATATATATATATATATATATATATATATATATATATATATATACATATTTATATACACAAACAGAGAGAGACATTAAAAATTGCAATATATATGCCAAACGAAATTCACCATGAAATGTATATCATCCACAGATCCAAATATATTCATTTTACTGAACATTGATTTATGTATAATGTTGTTCAACCAGGAAGCTCACTCACATTTGAATTAAATGTTTAAGCAGCATTTAGCAGGAGTGATCTCTTCTTCCAATTTGTATCTGCCAAGTCAGCCACCTCACAAGAATGTACGTGTGGTACCAGGTAGGATTCTTTATGTGCATATAAAAATACGTGTGCTGAATAGGCTACAGAGAAAGGGGGACAGGAATTCACTTATTTGTTAACTTTGAAAACGCATGGAGAAATATTTCAACAAATAATTGACTAGATTTATAACTGCTACACTATACCATGCAAAAGGCAACTCCAACTATAAAACATACCTCCTCTAAACTGCCTGTATTTCTATTCTGTTTGTGTTATTGTTCTCCATCATATTAGGATTAGTAGTCAGAGTCTAATAGGGTATATGTTAGTTTCAGGGATTCAGCATTTCTAAAGGAAAATAGGAAATTGAATCCAATGTGTATGCAAATATGTGCTACACAAAAATCTTCCCACTTTCATCCAGAACAATGCCTTGACATTACATTCTCCTCAAGTAAGACACAATTAGAGGATAAGAGTTAGAAAATCTGTGAATATATATCTGGAATGGAAATACTCAGGAGTTTACAACTTTGGAGGTGGTAGAGAAGATTCTAAAAGTAAGGGACAGGGTAAACATTCCACAAACATGCAGCTCTGCTGGCCTAAATACTTTCTGAGAAACTGCCTCTAAGGGTGGGCACTTGAAATATTTGATGTTCTGAGGAGATTTAGTTCCTTTGTAGAGAGACCATCAAAGCTGGGTCTGTATCTATGTTACTTGGAGGACATGGTTTCTTATTATCCAATGAACATGAGGCAGCGGTGCTGAATTCTCTCTTTGTAGGTAAACTAAGGACACTGGTGTCTAAGTGTCTTTCAGTGTGGACTGTGAAGCCAATTGGTCATCCTCTACTTTTCGTGGTGTTTCTCGCTGCTCCACTGGGAGTTTGGTATTTGCTTCAAGAAATACAAGGAGTTAAAATGGGACAGAGTGGTGGAGGGAGTTCTTTAAGGTGTGGTGAGTCAGGGTCTTCAGGAGAATGCACCAACCAAGGTTCTATCCCACGTAGATTGCCCCCTTGAGAATAGCAATATGATTCTGAACATTGCAGTGAATCCTCTCCATATAACAAGATGCCTTTACATATATGGGTCTGCTGGCTGCACCATGTCAGTTCCAAGCCATTTGGAAGCCAATGGCTGATCCACATGGCCACAACACAGATGTTTTATCACACAATTGCATACCACTGCTCTAGGCCAACTACTCACCAGGCTCCAACTTACTGGCATATCTGTTCTACACCATTTTCATGAAACAAAGTCAATCAAGGCAGTGTCTGGTATACTCAGGATCAGAAACAAGACATCCAAAGTTTTTCCAGTGCCAGATGAACATGAAAATATCAAAAATTTCATGGTAATTTTCTAGCCATTTTTCACGGATGAAGTTTGCGGCTCTGAGGGCTTCAATTAATTCAGGAACCATTAAATGGTGAAGAAGCTAATTTCAATGAAACACTGGAGCACTCTCACAGGCATGGTTTCCCTAAGGGTGGCCAAAATGTCACATGAAGCCAGGCCCATTGAGATCTACAATGTGAGGTTCATGTGTGTTTTAAACTCAAATATGGCTGCCAATTCTTTAAGAAAAATTGTATGTAATATCCGGGCTGAAATTCCCAGTTTTCTGTGGAAATCCAACCTGGGCCTAGATCTCAGGTTCCAAGGGCGACTCTCATGTGTGGCCTGCTAAAATCCCAACACAATTCATGGCAATACTTCTCTGAGGTCAGTTAAAGAACTCAGTCTCTAAGGGGAATCACACCAGAGTTCAAGCCCCGTGGAACAGTCATCTCTTCCAACCGCCACACAAATGACCACAATTAAAACCAAAATACTCCCACATGGTCCTCATCTTCTTCCATATAGACACTCCTTATAACGTCTGGCTGGAGTTCTCAATGAGGTCCACAGCCCAAGTCAGTGTCCAAATTAACCTCCTGTTCCCCTCATTTGTCTAACATCAAGGTGGCCTGGACACACTTCCTGTAAACCAGGAGTGATCAAATAGGCCTGCCATTAATACTGCTCGGCTTTTTCAATTTGAGGCCTTCTGACTCTGTGGTTTAGATTCTTTATGTGAATTTGAGTCATGAGAAATACCAAGCCCCTCTTCAGAGATTTGAAGAACTCATTTGGCCCAAAGGATTCCTATTCTCCCTTGATGGAATTCAGGATCCTAACAGAGGAAGGTAAAAGAATTCATTCACAATGAGTGAATATTTGCCATTTTGGTTTTGGATGGACATATGGGATCTTTCTTTTAATCCATCAGGTGCTAAGAATCTAAGCCACTGCCTCACACAGGGCCAAGAGGCTGATTCAGACACATCCTTTTCCAAAGCAATTAAGCAAAGAGCCACAGGTGATGCCCATTCATTTCCATTTGAAAACTGTTTTCTTCAGGGTTCACAAAGGTGTGGACTGAGGCAAAGACCTTCCTGACACTCAGAGCAACAGAAAAATAGGTAAGCAAAAGCCCCAAAGCAGGGTTTCTCTACTGAGACTTTCTTTGTCACACTGATATCCTAGTTTTCTGAGATGCTTGCTATTCCATTCAGCAATCCATTACATGGACATGTCACAGAGCTTGGAGGTGGTACATATCTTGGACAGAAAACCATGAGCCTGCTCTGAAGAGTGGCAGAATTCGGGAAGAAAACAGGAACTCCGGAAGATAGTAGGTGTTGCCCGTCCCTAAAGCAACCTGCAGTCCACTCATAAATTGGGCAGGATGAATGTTGGCAAGCTTTCTACTAGACAGGACACATCCATTGATGCATTATCTTTTATAATGTCTACAACCACGGACACAGTGGGATACACAGGCATACAAACAATCGCCTTGTCAAATGACTTACTATAAACAGTCCACTCCAAAACAAACAAACCGCCTTTCTTACCTATTCTCAGAACATGAGACTAAACCACAAAATCACAACCACACCCACAACGACACCTCCTTTATTCAAGTAGGTCTGTGACTAATTGGAATGTACTCTGACTGATGGGCCATACTATGTTTCCTTGAAATGGCCTGTCCTTCTCAGATCTGGTCTCCTTGGCCAACACTGTGAAGTTTTCAGGAGCCAGTGGTGAGCCACTACCTGCTTTCTCAGGAAATTCCCCTTTTCAGAACTCTCCTGGCATTTGGCAATCCTCACATCAGTAGGTACCAAGAAGACTTACTCTGTCCTTGGTTATTCCAAACAACTGAGCCCACTGGGAAAGAAACTGGGACTGACTCTGGGTGCCTGGCTTCCTGGATCCCAAGTTCAGAGAGATCCGTCATCAAGGAAGAGAGGTAGGTCACTTCATTCAGGAACTGAATGAGGTTACTGCCGTGGCAACCACTTTGTCCTAACAATTGCTTTCAAGGGTCCCATGAGATGGAGGCTGCCCCTACTTCCTGTGACACTTTCACAAGTTAGATTGGTATATCAACCATTGGCACCTGGGAACAGCTCTCCACACAGGCCTGGTTTGGTCCATCTTCTCTACATTAAGAAGAGAGAAGCTGATTCAGACACAACCCTTCATCCTGACCAGGTTGTTTGCCATGGAGGATGACTTTTGCTCTCTTAGGTCCTCCATAGCTGCTTACAACTTCTCCAGGAATCATTTCTGCATGGACCTTTGAGTTTCTCAGCATGTGGAAGATCCCCTATATTCCTGTATTGTAAGACCAACTCTATCCCTGCTCTTCTGTAAAGTTAAATTGACTGAACAGTGTATTTTTAGGTTAACTAACAGGTTCGATTTGGATTAGGAATCTTTCTGCGCGATGAATAATGGTATTGGGAAACTGCGATATTTACAAGAATATATAGGTGAAATATAAGTATGAAAACAGAAATCTAGCTAAGATATGAAGCCCAAAAGGGCATTGGGCCCTTGATTGGGATACGTAGCTTTGAATTATATTCTGCACTGATGTGTCAGGTAAATCGATATACAATGGCTTAGGTTCTTGTACCATGGATGATTAAATGTAGAAGAGAACTTCCAGTCAAAAGGGATAGTCGGTAGGATTTGGAAGATTCTCAGTAGGTTTAGAAAGAAGAGTGAGTATAGGATTTGGACCAAATGTTGTTTAGCAATAGGTTTTCCGGTAGACAGTGAATGTTAATGTCAGCACAAGTGAAGAGACTGTCACAATGATGAACTGGGGAAAATAGTTAGGAAAGCTGATATCAATAGAGACATTACGAAATCAGGCAAAGTATAAAGTGAGTGATAGGATTAGATATTTTTAACAGGGTTGAGTTTGAATATATAATCTAAGAAAGAAACAAATATGTAGTGACCAATAGGATTGACATTTGACAGCATTAGGCAACCTGGACATGGATGATTAGTAATCCATGCTCACTTTTCATTTAATCTTTGCTACAATCTTAAGTGTGACCTTTGCTTTTTTTGTCCAGAATATTACTGTGATAAAACGTACATGTAGATCAGGTGACATGACTCTTTCTTCCACCATTTCTGGCAGCAACATATTCAAGATGTATAAATTAGTAATGGGGGTAAAAAGAGGTGTACACTTTGTCTGTGCATATAGAGATAATGCATGAATAGACCATACTGTGAATAAATAATATATCTGGTTCTGACTTTAAATAATGGATTGAAATTATATCTGAAAAAATACAGGAAATCTTATATTGACATACAAACATTCATTCCAACCAGTTATATATCTAATGGCCACATTAAGGTTATGGTTTATCATGAAGGGTGTGTGAGTTTTGCTTCAAAAGTGATTATGGAAATCGAAAATAATGTGTTTGGAAAGAAGTCTCATGAAAAGACCAGTCAAGAAACCTGGAGGAATACATGTTTCATGAAGCAGGAAGTGATTGTGAAACAAATGCGTATAAATTTGTGAACTTGTGGATGAAGTATATATTTCCTATGATTTGTAAAAACTGAAGAAATAGTAATGTACCAGTGTTGAATGAAAATAAACGTCAGAATACACATCATGTCCCATACGAATCTACTTGATTGATGTTAATCTGGGTAAGTTACTGTACAAATATTAGGATTTGTAAGCACCATTTACTGAAGTTAGTTTCCAGAACTATGAAACAAATGTGTATTTCAGGTGGATGAATATTTCTGAGAATAATTTTGTGAAAAGTTTATTATAAATCCACATTTTTGAACATGGATGTACTTAGGGAGTGTATTTAAGAAACATATATTTCATATTTTAAAAATCAGGACAGTGTATATATATATATATATATATATATATATATATATATATTCATAATTATATATATGTGTATATACATATATATGTGTATATATATATATACATATATATATACACACACCAAAAAAAAACACACACACACACACACATTACAATGTAGGAATATATATGCCAATCGAAGTTCATCATAAAATATATAGCATCCACAGATGCAAAAATATTTATTTTACTGAACAAGGATTTATGTATAATGTTGTTCTACTAGAAAGCTCACCAATAGTTTGAATTTTCAGTTCCAACAGCGTTTAGAAGAGTGATCTCTTCTCACAAGTTGTATCTTCCAAGTCAGTCACATCACAAAAATGAACGTGTGATACCAGGTAGAATTCTATATAAGCATATAAAAATAAATGTGCTGAATAGGCTAAAGAGAAAGGGAGAGGAATTTACATATTTGTTAACTTTAACAACACATGGAGAACTATTTCAATTAAAAATTGACTAGATTTATAACACCTACCATTTATCATGCAAATGGCAAGTATAACTATACCCCATGCCTCCTCTAAACTGCTTGTATTTCTATTATGTTTGGGTTGTTTTTCTCCATCATGTTTGGATTAGTAGACAGAGTATAGTAGGGTATGGGTTATTGTCAGGGATTCAGTATATTCAATGGAATATAGGAAAATGAATCGAATGTGAATAAAATATATGCTACACAATTATCTTCCCACTCTCATCCAGAACAATGCCTTTACATTACCTTCACCCCAAGTAAGACACAATTAGAGTAGAAGAGTTTGAAAATCCGTGAATGCATATCTGGGGTGGAAACAGTACTAAGAAACAAATAAGTATTTCAGGTGGATGAATATTTCTGAGAATAATCTTGTGAAAAGTTGATTATAAATCCACAACATAAATATGAATGAATTTAGGAAGTGTGTAATAAGACACATATTTCATGTTTTGAAAAATCTTGAGAGTGTATTTATATATATATATCTCTGTTTGTGTATATATATATATATATATATATATATATATATATATATATATATATACATATTTATATACACAAACAGAGAGAGACATTAAAAATTGCAATATATATGCCAAACGAAATTCACCATGAAATGTATATCATCCACAGATGCAAATATATTCATTTTACTGAACATTGATTTATGTATAATGTTGTTCAACTAGGAAGCTCACTCACATTTGAATTAAATGTTCAAGCAGCATTTAGGAGGAGTGATCTCTTCTTCCAATTTGTATCTGCCACGTCAGCCACCTCACAAGAATGTACGTGTGGTACCAGGTAGGATTCTATATGTGCATATAAAAATACGTGTGCTCAATAGGCTACAGAGAAAGGGGGACAGGAATTCACTTATTTGTTAACTTTGAAAACGCATGGAGAAATATTTCAACAAATAATTGACTAGATTTATAACTGCTACACTATACCATGCAAAAGGCAACTCCAACTATAAAACATACCTCCTCTAAACTGCCTGTATTTCTATTCTGTTTGTGTTATTTTTCTCCATCATATTAGGATTAGTAGTCAGAGTCTAATAGAGTATATGTTAGTTTCAGGGATTCAGCATTTCTAATGGAAAATAGGAAATTGAATCCAATGTGTATGCAAATATGTGCTACACAAAATTCTTCCCACTTTCATCCAGAACAATGCCTTGACATTACATTCTCCTCAAGTAAGACACAATTAGAGGATAAGAGTTAGAAAATCTGTGAATATATATCTGGAATGGAGAATACTCAGGAGTTTACAACTTTGGAGGTGGTAGAGAAGATTCTAAAAGTAAGGGACAGGGTAAACATTCCACAAACATGCAGCTCTGCTGGCCTACATACTTTTTGAGAAACTGTCTCTAAGGGTGGGCACTTGAAATATTTGATGTTCTGAGGAGATTTAGTTCCTTTGTAGAGAGACCATCAAAGCTGGGTCTGCATCTATGTTACTTGGAGGACATGGTTTCTTATTATCCAATGAACATGAGGCAGCGGTGCTGAATTCTCTCTTTGTAGGTAAACTATGGACACTGGGGTCTAAGTGTCTTTCAGTGTGGACTGTGAAGCCAATTGGTCATCCTCCACTTTTCGTGGTGTTTCTCGCTGCTCCACTGGGTGTTTGGTATTTGCTTCAAGAAATACAAGGAGTTAAAATGGGACAGAGTGGTGGAGGGAGTTTTTTAAGGTGTGGTGAGTCAGGGTCTTCAGGAGAATGCACCAACCCAGGTTCTATCCCACGTAGATTGCCCCCTTGAGAATAGCAATATGATTCTGAACATTGCAGTGAATCCTCTCCATATAACAAGATGCCTTTACATATATGGGTTTGCTGGCTGCACAATGTCAGTCACAAGCCATTTGGAAGCCAATGGCTGATCCACATGGCCACAACACAGATGTTTTATCACACAATTGCATATCACTGCTCTAGGCCAACTACTCACCAGGCTGCAACTTACTGGCATATCTGTTCTACACCATTTTCATGAAACAAAGTCAATCAAGGCAGGGTCTGGTATACTCAGGATCAGAAACAGGACATCCAAAGTTTTTTCAGTGCCAGCTGAACATGAAAATATCAAAAATTTCATGGTAATTTTCTAGCCATTTTTCACGGATGAAGTTTGCGGCTCTGAGGGCTTAAATTAATTCTGGAACCATTAAATGTTGAAGAAGCTAATTTCAATGAAAGCACTGGAGCACTCTCACAGGCATGGTTTCCCTAAGGGTGGCCAAAATGTCACATGAAGCCAGGCCCATTGAGATCTACAATGTGAGGTCCATGTGTGTTTTAAACTCAAATATCCCTGCCAAGTCTTTAAGAAAAATTGTATGTAATATCCGGGCTGAAATTCCCAGTTTTCTGTGGAAATCCAACCTGGGCCTAGATCTCAGGTTCCAAGGGCGACTCTCATGTGTGGCCTCCTAAAATCCCAACACAATTCATGGCAATACTTCTCTGAGGTCAGTTAAAGATCTCAGTCTCTAAGGGGAATCACACCAGAGTTCAAGCCCCGTGGAACAGTCATCTCTTCCAACCGCCACACAAATGACCACAATTAAAACCAAAATACTCCCACATGGTCCTCATCTTCTTCCATATAGACACTCCTTATAACGTCTGGCTGGAGTTTTAAATGAGGTCCACAGCCCAAGTCAGTGTCCAAATTAAGGTCCTGTTCCCCTCATTTGTCTAACATCAAGGTGGCCTGGACACACTTCCTGTAAACCAGGAGTGATCAAATAGGCCTGCCATTAATACTGCTCGGCTTTTTCAATTTGAGGCCTTCTGACTCTGTGGTTTAGATTCTTTATGTGAATTTGAGTCATGAGAAATACCAAGCCCCTCTTCAGAGATTTGAAGAACTCATTTGGCCCAAAGGATTCCTATTCTCCCTTGATGGAATTCAGGATCCTAACAGAGGAAGGTAAAAGAATTCATTCACAATGAGTGAATATTTGCCATTTTGGTTTTGGATGGACATATGGGATCTTTCTTTTGATCCATCAGGTGCTAAGAATCTAAGCCACTGCCTCACACAGGGCCAAGAGGCTGATTCAGACACATCCTTTTCCAAAGCAATTAAGCAAAGAGCCACAGGTGATGCCCATTCATTTCCATTTGAAAACTGTTTTCTTCAGGGTTCACAAAGGTGTGGCCTGAGGCAAATACCTTCCTGACACTCAGAGCAACAGAAAAATAGGTAAGCAAAAGGCCCAGAGCAGGGTTTCTCTACTGAGACTTTCTTTGTCACACTGATATCTGAGTTTTCTGAGATGCTTGCTATTCCCTTCAGCTATCCATTATATGGCAATGTCACAGAGCTTGGAGGTGGTACATATCTTGGACAGAAAACCATGAGCCTACTCTGAAGCGTGGCCAGAATTCAGGAAGAAAACAGGAACTCCGGAAGATAGTAGGTGTTGCCCGTCCCTAAAGCAACCTGCAGTCCACTCATAAATTGGGCAGGATGAATGTTGGCAAGCTTTCTACTAGACAGGACACATCCATTGATGCATTATCTTTTATAATGTCTACAACCACGGACACAGTGGGATACACAGGCATACAAACAATCGCCTTGTCAAATGACTTACTATAAACAGTCCACTCCAAAACAAACAAACCGCCTTTCTTACCTATTCTCAGAACATGAGACTAAACCACAAAATCACAACCACACCCACAACGACACCTCCTTTATTCAAGTAGGTCTGTGACTAATTGGAATGTACTCTGACTGATGGGCCATACTATGTTTCCTTGAAATGGCCTGTCCTTCTCAGATCTGGTCTCCTTGGCCAACACTGTGAAGTTTTCAGGAGCCAGTGGTGAGCCACTACCTGCTTTCTCAGGAAATTCCCCTTTTCAGAGCTCTCCTGGCATTTGGCAATCCTCACATCAGTAGGTACCAAGGAAGACTTACTCTGTCCTTGGTTATTCCAAACAACTGAGCCCACTGGGAAAGAAACTGGGACTGACTCTGGGTGCCTGGCTTCCTGGATCCCAAGTTCAGAGAAATCCGTCATCAAGGAAGAGAGGTAGGTCACTTCATTCAGGAACTGAATGAGGTTACCGCCGTGGCAACCACTTTGTCCTAACAATTGCTTTCAAGGGTCCCATGAGATGGAGGCTGCCCCTACTTCCTGTGACACTTTCACAAGTTAGATTGGTATATCAACCATTGGCAACTTGGAACAGCTCTCCACACAGGCCTTGTTTGGTCCATCTTCTCTACATTAAGAAGAGTGAAGCTGATTCAGACACAACCCTTCATCCTGACCAGGTTGTTTGCCATGGAGGATGAGTTTTGGTCTCTTATTTCCTCCATAGCTGCTTACAACTTCTCCAGGAATCATTTGTGCATGGACCTTTGAGTTTCTCAGCATGTGGAAGATCCCCTATATTCCTGTATTGTAAGACCAACTCTATCGCTGCTCTTTTGTGAAGTTAAATTGACTGAACAGTGTATGGTTAGGTTAACTAACAGGTTCGATTTGGATTAGGAATCTTTCTGCGCGATGAATAATGGTATTGGGAAACTGCGATATTTACAAGAATATATAGGTGAAATATAAGTATGAAAACAGAAATCTAGCTAAGATATGAAGCCCAAAAGGGCATTGGGCCCTTGATTGGGATACGTAGCTTTGAATTATGTTCTGCACTGATGTGTCAGGTAAATCGATATACAATGGCTTAGGTCCTTCTACCGTGGATGATTTAATGTAGAAGAGAACTTCCAGTCAAAAGGGATAGTCGGTAGGATTCGGAAGATTCTCAGTAGGTTTAGAAAGAAGAGTGAGTATAGGATTTGGACCAAATGTTGTTTAGCAATAGGGTTTCCGGTAGACAGTGAATGTTAATGTCAGCACAAGTGAAGAGACTGTCACAATGATGAACTGGGGAAAATAGTTAGGAAAGCTGATATCAATAGAGACATTACGAAATCAGGCAAAGTATAAAGTGAGTGATAGGATTAGATATTTTCAACAGGGTTGAGTTTGAATATATAATCTAAGAAAGAAACAAATATGTAGTGACCAATAGGATTGACATTTGACAGCATTAGGCAACCTGGACATGGATGTTTAGTAATCCATGCTCACTTTTCATTTAATGTTTGCTACAATCTTAAGTGTGACCTTTGCTTTTTTTGTCCAGAATATTACTGTGATAAAACGTACATGTAGATCAGGTGACATGACTCTTTCTTCCACCATTTCTGGCAGCAACATATTCAAGACGTATAAATTAGTAATGGGGGTAAAAAGAGGTGTACCCTTTGTCTGTGCATATAGAGATACTGCATGAATAGACCATACTGTGAATAAATAATATATCTGGTTCTGACTTTAAATAATGGATTGAAATTATATCTGAAAAAATACAGGAAATCTTATATTGACATACAAACATTCATTCCAACCAGTGAAATGTCTAAAGGCCACATTAAGTTTATGGTTTATCATGAAGGGTTTGTGAGTTTTGCTTCAAAAGTGATTATGGAAATCGAAAATAATGTGTTTGGAAAGAAGTCTCATGAAAAGACCAGTCAAGAAACCTGGAGGAATACATGTTTTATGAAGCAGGAAGTGATTGTGAAACAAATGCGTATAAATTTGTGAACTTGTGGATGAAATATATATTTCCTATGATTTGTAAAAACTGAAGAAATAGTAATGTACCAGTGTTGAATGAAAATAAACGTCAGAATACACATCATGTCCCATACGAATCTACTTGATTGATGTTAATCTGGGTCAGTTACTGTACAAATATTAGGATTTGTAAGCACCATTTACTGAAGTTAGTTTTCAGAACTATGAAACAAATGTGTATTTCCGGTGGATGAATATTTCTGAGAATAATTTTGTGAAAAGTTTATTATAAATTCACATTTTTGAACATGGATGAACTTAGGGAGTGTATTTAAGATACATATATTTCATATTTTAAAAATCAGGACAGTGTATATATATATATATATATATATATATATATATTCATAATTATATATATGTGTATATATATACACATATAATTATATATATGTATATACACACACACACTCACACACACACACACACACACACAAAACACACACACAGACATTAAAATGTAGGAATATATATGCCAATTGAAGTTCATCATAAAATATAGAGCATCCACAGATGCAAAAATATTTATTTTACTGAACAAGGATTTATGTATAATGTTGTTCTACTAGAAAGCTCACCCATAGTTTGAATTTTCAGTTCCAACAGCGTTTAGAGGAGTGATCTCTTCTCACAAGTTGTATCTGCCAAGTCAGTCACCTCACAAAAATGAACGTGTGATACCAGGTATTCTATTTAAGCATATAAAAATACATGTGCTGAATAGGCTACAGAGAAAGGCAGAGAGGAATTTACATATTTGTTAACTATAACAACACATGGAGAACTATTTCAATTAAAAATTGACTAGATTTATAACACCTACCATTTATCATGCAAATGGCAAGTCCAACTATACCCCATGCCTCCTCTGAACTGCTTGTATTTAAATTCTGTTTGGGTTGTTTTTCTCCATCATATTTGGATTAGTAGACAAAGTATAGTAGGGTATGGGTTATTGTCAGGGATTCAGTATTTTCAATGGAATATAGGAAAATGAATCCAACGTGTATAAAATATGTGCTACACAATTATCTTCCCACTCTCATCCAGAACAATGCCTTTACATTACCTTCACCCCAAGTAAGACACAATTAGAGTAGAAGAGTTTGAAAATCCGTGAATGCATATCTGGGGTGGAAACAGTAAAAAGAAACAAATACGTATTTCAGGTGGATGAATATTTCTGAGAATAATCTTGTGAAAAGTTGATTATAAATCCACAACATAAATATGAATGAATTTAGGAAGTGTGTAATAAGACACATATTTCATGTTTTGAAAAATCTTGAGAGTGTATATATATATATATATATATATATATATATATATACATATTTATATACACAAACAGAGAGAGACATTAAAAATTGCAATATATATGCCAAACGAAATTCACCATGAAATGTATATCATCCACAGATCCAAATATATTCATTTTACTGAACATGGATTTATGTATTATGTTGTTCAACTAGGAAGCTCACTCACATTTGAATTATCAGTTCAAGCAGCGTTTAGGAGGAGTGATCTCTTCTTCCAATTTGTATCTGCCACGTCAGCCACCTCACAAGAATGTATGTTTGGTACCAGGTAGGATTCTATATGTGCATATAAAAATACGTGTGCTCAATAGGCTACAGAGAAAGGGGGACAGGAATTCACTTATTTGTTAACTTTAAAAACGCATGGAGAACTATTTCAACAAATAATTGACTAGATTTATAACTGCTACACTATACCATGCAAAAGGCAACTCCAACTATAAAACATACCTCCTCTAAACTGCTTGTATTTCTATTCTGTTTGTGTTATTTTTCTCCATCATATTAGGATTAGTAGTCAGAGTCTAATAGGGTATATGTTAGTTTCAGGGATTCAGCATTTCTAATGGAAAATAGGAAATTGAATCCAATGTGTATGCAAATATGTGCTACACAAAAATCTTCCCACTTTCATCCAGAACAATGCCTTGACATTACATTCTTCTCAAGTAAGACACAATTAGAGGATAAGAGCTAGAAAATCTGTGAATATATCTGGAATGGAGAATACTCAGGAGTTTACAACTTTGGAGGTGGTAGAGAAGATTCTAAAAGTAAGGGACAGGGTAAACTTTCCACAAACATGCAGCTCTGCTGGCCTAAATGCTTTTTGAGAAACTGCCTCTAAGGGTGGGCACTTGAAATATTTGATGTTCTGAGGAGATTTAGTTCCTTTGTAGAGAGACCATCAAAGCTGGGTCTGCATCTATGTTACTTGGAGGACATGGTTTCTTATTATCCAATGAACATGAGGCAGCGGTGCTGAATTCTCTCTTTGTAGGTAAACTATGGACACTGGGGTCTAAGTGTCTTTCAGTGTGGACTGTGAAGCCAATTGGTCATCCTCCAATTTTCGTGGTGTTTCTCGCTGCTCCGCTGGGCGTTTGGTATTTACTTCAAGAAATACAAGGAGTTAAAATGGGACAGAGTGGTGGAGGGAGTTTTTTAAGGTGTGGTGAGTCAGGGTCTTCAGGAGAATGCACCAACCCAGGTTCTATCCCACGTAGATTGCCCCCTTGAGAATAGCAATATGATTCTTAACATTGCAGTGAATCCTCTCCATATAACAAGATGCCTTTACATATATGGGTCTGCTGGCTGCACCATATCAGTCACAAGCAATTTGGAAGCCAATGGCTGATCCACATGGACGCAACACAGATGTTTTATCACACAATTGCATACCACTGCTCTAGGCGAACTACTCACCAGGCTCCAACTTACTGGCATATCTGTTCTACACCATTTTCATGAAACAAAGTCAATCAAGGCAGTGTCTGGTATACTCAGGATCAGAAACAGGACATCCAAAGTTTTTTCAGTGCCAGCTGAACATGAAAATATCAAAAATTTCATGGTAATTTTCTAGCCATTTTTCACGGATGAAGTTTGCAGCTCTGAGGGCTTCAATTAATTCAGGAACCATTAAATGGTGAAGAAGCTAATTTCAATGAAAGCACTGGAGCACTCTCACAGGCATGGTTTCCCTAAGGGTGGTCAAAATGTCACATGAAGCCAGGCCCATTGAGATCTACAATGTGAGGTCCATGTGTGTTTTAAACTCAAATATGGCTGCCAAGTCTTTAAGAAAAATTGTATGTAATATCCGGGCTGAAATTCCCAGTGTTCTGTGGAAATCCAACCTGGGCCTCATCTCAGGTTCCAAGGGCGACTCTCATGTGTGGCCTCCTAAAATCCCAACACAATTCATGGCAATACTTCTCTGAGGTCAGTTAAAGAACTCAGTCTCTAAGGGAAATCACACCAGAGTTCAAGCCCAGTGGAACAGTCATCTCTTCCAACCGCCACACAAATGACCACAATTAAAACCAAAACACTCCCACATGGTCCTCATCTTCTTCCATATAGACACTCCTTATAACGTCTGGCTGGAGTTTTCAATGAGGTCCACAGCCCAAGTCAGTGTCCAAATTAAGGTCCTGTTCCCCTCATTTGTCTAACATCAAGGTGGCCTGGACACACTTCCTGTAAACCAGGAGTGATCAAATAGGCCTGCCATTAATACTGCTCGGTTTTTCAATTTGAGGCCTTCTGACTCTGTGGTTTAGATTCTTTATGTGAATTTGAGTCATGAGAAATACCAAGCCCCTCTTCAGAGATTTGAAGAACTCATTTGGCCCAAAGGATTCCTATTCTCCCTTGATGGAATTCAGGATCCTAACAGAGGAAGGTAAAAGAATTCATTCACAATGAGTGAATATTTGCCATTTTGGTTTTGGATGGACATATGGGATCTTTCTTTTAATCCATCAGGTGCTAAGAATCTAAGCCACTGCCTCACACAGGGCCAAGAGGCTGATTCAGACACATCTTTTTTCAAAGCAATTAAGCAAAGAGCCACAGGTGATGCCCTTCATTTTCTTTTGAAAAAATGTTTTCCTCAGGCTTCCCAAAGGGGTGGCCAGAGGCAAAGACATCCTGAGATTCAGGGCAACAGAACAATAGGTTAGCAAAAGAGCCAAAGCAGGGTTTCTCCACTGAGACTTTTCTGGTTACACTGATATCTGAGTTTTCTGAGATGTTGGCCATTCCCTTCAGATATCCAGTACATGGCCATGTGACAGAGATTGGAGGTGGTACATATCTTGGACACAAACCCAAGAGCCTATTCTGAAGGGTTGTCAGAATTCAGAAAGAAAACAGGGACTTAAAAAGGTAGTAGGTGTTGCCTATCAATATGGAAACCACGCTCCATTCATTAAATGGGCAGGATGAATACTGGGAAGCTTTCTACTAAAGAGGACACATGCATTGATGCATTCTCTTTTATAATGTATACAACCACGGACACAGTGGGATACACAGAAATAGAAACACTCACCATGTAAAACGACTTACTAGAAACAGTTCACTCCAAACCAAAGAAACCTCCTTTTCTACCTATTCTCAGAACAGAGACAAAACCACACACCTACACTCAAAAAGACACCTCCTTCCCCAAAGTAGGGCTGTGATTATCCGGAGTGCCCTCTGACAGGTTTGCCATACTATGTTCCCCGTTAATGGTCTGTCCTGTCTCAGATCTGGTCTCCTTGTCCAACTCTGTGAAGCATCAGGAGCCAGGGGTGAGCCACTACATACTTAGTCAGGAAAGGCCCGTGTTCAGATCTTTCCTGGCATTTGGCCATCCTCACATCAGTCAGTACCAAGAAGACTGACTCTGTCCTTGGTGATTTCAAACAAATGAGACCACTTGGACTGGGACTGGGACTGGCTCTGGTGCTTGGTTTCCTTGGTCCAAAGTTCAGAAAGTTCCATCAACAAGGAAGTGAGGTAGGTCACTTCCTTTAAGAACTGAATGAGGTCACTGCCTTGGCAACCACTTTGTCCTAACAGTTGCTTCCAAGGGTCCCATGAGATGGAGGCTGCCCCTACTTCCTTTGGCACTTTCACAACTTAGAATGGTATATCAACCTTAGGCACCCGAGAACAGCTCTCCACACAAGCCTGGTTTGGTCCATCTTCTCTACAGTAAGAAGATAGAGGCTGATTCAGACAAAACCCTTCATCCTGACCAGGTTGTTTGCCATGGAAAATGACTTTTTGTATCTCAGGTCCTTCATTGCTGCCTACATCTTCTCCAGGGATCATTTCTGCATGGACCTTTGAGGTTCTTAACAGGTGGAGCATCCCCTACATTCCTGTATTGTAAGAACAATCTGTCTCTGCTCTTCTGTAAAGTTAGATTGAGTGAACAGTATATGGTTAGGGTTAATTTCATGTTCGATTTGGGTTAGGAATCATTCTGCTGGATGAATAATCGTATTGGGAACCTGTGATATTTATAAGAATATCGTGGTTAAATATATGTATGAAAACAGAAATCAAAGTAATATTTGAATCCCAGAAGGGCTTTGGGCAGTTGATTGGGATATTTAGCTTTGAATTGTGCACATATGTCTCAAATAAATCGATATACAATGGCAGAGGAACTTGAACCTTGGATGATTGAATGCTGAAGAGAACATCCAGTCAAAGGGATTGTCGGTAGGATTAAGAAGATAGTCGTTATGTTTAGCAAGTAGAGTTAGTATAGGATATGTAACAAAAGTTCTTTAGCAATTTTTTTTCGGGCAGTGAATGAATATAAATGTCAGCACATATGAAGAAATCAGACACAATGATGAAATGGGGAAAATTTGTAGAAAAGCAGATATCAATAGAGACATTAGGAAATCAGGCAAAGTATAAAGTGAGTGATAGGATAAGACATTTTCAACAGGGTTGAGATTGAATATCTAATCTTAGGAAGAAACAAATATGTAGGTCACCAATAGGATTGACATTTGAGAGCATTAGGCAACATGGACATGGATGTTGTTAGTAATCCATGTTCACTTTCCATTTAGACTTTGGTACAATCCTAAGTGGGACCTTTGCATTTTGTTTCCAGAATATTACTGTGATAAAATGTGTGTGTAGATCAGATGACATGATTATTTCTTCCACCATTTCTAGGAGCAGTATTTTGAAGACGTATAAATTAGCATTGGGGGTAAAAAGAGGTGTACCCTGTTTCTATGAATATACAGATAATGCATGAATAGACCTTAATTTCAATAAATAATATAACTTGTTCCACTTTAAGTAATGGATTGAATTGATATCTGAAAATATATAAGAAATCTTATATTGATATGCAATCATTCATGACAACCAGTTATACACCTAATGTTAATATTAGGTTACGGTTTATCATGAAGTTTGTGTGAGTTTTGCTTCAAAAGTGATTATGGAAATCGAAAATAATGTGTTTGGAAAGAAGTCTCATGAAAAGGCCAGTCAAGGAACACCGAGGAATTCATGAGTTCTGAAGAAGGAAGTGATTGAAATTGAAAAAAATGACGATAAATTTGATTACTTGTGGATGAAATATTATAATATGATGTGAATAAACTGAAGAAATAGTAATGTACCAGTGTTGAATAAAAATGAACATCAAAATACACATCATGTCCCACAGGAATCTACTCGCATTGATGTTAAACTGTGTCAGTTACTGTAGAAATATTAGGATTTCTTTGCACCATTCACCAAAGTTAGTTTTCTTTTTTTTTTAATTTTTATTTATGCTTGTTCAAAACATTACATAGTTCTTGATATATCATATTCCACACTGTGATTCAAGTAGGTAATGAACTCCCATTTTTACCCCGTAAACAGATTGCAGAATCACATCAGTTACACATCCATTGATTTACATATTGCCATACTAGTGTCTGTCGTATTCTGCTGCCTTTCCTAACCTCTACTATCCCCCTCCCCTTACCTCCCCTCCCCTCTTCTCTCTCTACCTCTTTACTGTAATTCATTTCTCCCCCTTGTATAATTTTTTCCTTTCCCTCACCTCCTCTTGTATGTAATTTATATAACCCTGAGGGTCTCCTTTTATTTCCATGCAATTTCCCATCTCTCTCCCTTTCCCTTCCTCCTCTCATCCCTGTTTAATGTTAATTTTCTTCTCATTCTATTCGTCCCTACTCTGTTCTTAGTTACTCTCTTTATATCAATAAAGACATTTGGCATTTGGTTTTACGGATTGGCTAGCTTCACTTAGCATAATCTTCTCTAATGCCATCCATTTCTCTGCAAATTATATCATTTTGTCATTTTTTAATGCAGAGTAATATTCCATTGTGTATAAATGCCACATTTTTTATCCATTCATCTATGGAAGTGCATCTAGGTTGATTCCACAGTCTTGCTATTGTAAATTGTGCTGCTATGAACATCAATGTAGCAGTGTCCCTGTAGCATTTTTTTTAGGTCTTTAGGGAATAGACTGAGAAGGAGAATACCTGGGTCAAATGGTGGTTCCATTCCCAGTTCTACAAGAAATCTCCATACTGCTTTCCAATTTGGCTGCACCAATTTGCAGTCCCACCAGCAATGTACAAGTTTACCCTTTTCTCCACATCCTCACCAGCACTTGTTGTTGTTTGAGTTCATAATAAATATCTGGAATGGAAAATGCTCAGGAGTTCACAACCTTGAAGGTGGTAGAGGAGTTTCCAAAAGTAAGGGACAGGGTAAATACCACAAACATGGAGCTGTGTCGGCCTTAAGACTTCTTGAGAAAATGCCTCTGAGGTTGGGCACTTGAAATATATGTTGTTGTCAGGAGCTTTAGCTTCCTTTGTAGTGAGACCATCAAAGCTGAGTCTGCATCTATGTGACCTGAAGAACATGGTTTTTTATTTTCCTATAAACACGAGGCAGCAGTGCTGAATTCTCTCTTTGTAGGCAAACTGGGGCTACTGGGGGCTAAGTGTCTCCCCGTGTGGACTGTGAAGCCATTTGATCATCCTTCACATTTCGTCATGTTATTTGATGCTGCACTGAAAGTTTGGTATTTACTTTATGAAATAAAGGAGTTTAACTGCGATACAGTGCTGCAGGGAGTTCTGTCACGTGTTGTGGTCAGGATCGGCAGGAGAATGTACCAAGCAGGCTTCTATCACACATAGTTGCCCCCTTGACCATAGCAATATGATTCTGAACATTGCCCTGAAACCTCTCCATTCAACAAGATGCCTTTACATCCAAAGGTCTGCTAGCTGCACATGTCAGTCACAAACCATTTCTAAGCCAATGGCAGATCCACGTGGCCGCACCACAGATGTTTTCTCACACACCTACACTCTACTGCTCTTGGCCCACTACTCAGCAGGCTCCAACTTACTGGCATCTCTTTTCTACACCATTATCATGAAACTCAGTCAAACCAGACACTGTCTTGTATACTCATGATAAGCACCAGGACATCAAATGGTTTTCCAGTGCCAGCTGGTCATGGAAATTTCAAAAATTTCATGGTATTTTCTAGCCATTTTTCAAGGATGAAGTTGGAGGTACTGTGGGTTTCAATTCATTCAGGAACCATTAAATGTTGAGGAAGCTCATTTCAATGGAAGCTCTAGAGAATTCTCACAGGCAAGTCTTCCGAAAGACTGGCCCAATGTCACATAAAGCCAGCCACATTGAGGTCTACAATGTGAGGTCCATGTGTGTTTTGACTCTCAACTATTGCTTCCAAGTCTTTCAGAATATAATCAAGTGATATCCTCGCTGAGATTCCCAGTGCTCTGTGAAAAGCCACCCTGGGCCTAGATCTCAGTTTCCAAGGGTGACTCTCATGTGTGGCCTCCGAAAATCCCAACACAAATTCATGGCAATACTTCTCTAAGGTCAGTTCCAGAACTCAGTCTCCAAGGGGAATCCCACAAGAGTTGAAACCCAGGTGGACACAGTCATCTTTTCCAACTGCCACACAAATGACCACAATTGAAACCAAAACACTCCCACATGGCCCTCATGTTTTTCCATATAGACACTCATCATAACCTCTCGCTGGAGGTTTCCATGAGGGGCGCAGACCAAGACACTGTCCAAAATAAGCTCCCTTGCCCCTAATTTGCCGAAAGTCAGGGTGGCCTACACACCCTTCCTGTGAACCAGAACTGATCAAATAGGGATGTAGTTAATACTGTTCTGCTTTTCCAATTTGAGGCCTACTGATTGTCAGGTATAGATTCTTTATGTGATTTGGAGTCATCAGAAAACCCAAGCACTTCTGCAGGGGTTCAAAGAACTCATTTGAATAAAAGGATCCTGATTCTTACTTGATGAAGGTCAGGAATCTAATAGAGGAAGGCAAGAGACTCATTTGCCATTTCTGTTTTGAATGCACACATGGAATCTATCTTTAGATGCATCAGGTGCTGAGAATCTAAGCCACAACCTCACACAGAACCAAGAGGCTGATTCAGACACATCCTTTTACAAAGCAATTAAGCAAAGAGCAACAGGTGATGCCCATTCATTTTCATTTGAAAACTGTTTTCTTCAGGCTTCACAAAGGGGTGGCCAGAGGCAAAGACCTTCCTGACATTTAGGGCAACAGAAAAACAGGTAAGCAAAAGACCCAAAGCAGGGTTTCTCCACTGAGACTTTCTGGTCACACTGATATCTGAGTTTTCTTAGATGCTCCCCATTCACTTCAGCTATCAAGTACATGTTCATGTCACAGAGCTTGGAGGTTGTATATATCTTGAAAACAAAACCATGAGCCTATTCTGGAGAGTGCCCAGAATTCAGGAAGAAAACAGGATCTTAGGAAGATAGTAGGTTTTGCCCATCCAGAAGGCAAGCCGCGGTCCATTCATCAATTGGGCAGGATGAATGCCAGGAAGCTTTCTACTAGACAGGACACATCCATTAATTCATTCTCTTTTCTAATGTCTACAACCACAGACACAGTGGGATACACAGACATAGAAACACTCACATGTCAAACGACTTACTAGAAACAGTGCAATCCAAACCAAACAAACCGCATTTTCTACCTATTCTCAGAACATGTTCCAAAACCACAAAACCACAACCACTCCCACAAAGGCACCTCCTTCCCCCAAGTAGGTCTGTGACTATCCAGAGTGTCCTCTGACTGGTGGGCCATACAATGTTCTCCCGAAATGTCCTGTCCTGACTCAGATCTGGTCTCCTTGGCCAACTCTGTGAAGTTGTCAGGAGCCAGCGGTGAGCCACTACCTGCTTTCTCAGAAAAGGTCTCTCTTCAGAGCTCTCCTGGCCTTTGGCCATCCTCACATAGGTAGGTACCAAGAAAGACTGACCCTGTCCTTGGTAAAACCGAACAAGTGAGCCCACTGGGACTGGGACTGGGACTGGCTCTGGGTGCCTGTCTTCATGGATCCCAAGTTCAGAGAATTCCTTCACCAAGGAAGTGACGTAGGTCACTTCCTTCAGGAACTGAATCAGGTTACTGCCTTGGCAACCAATTTGTCCTAACAGTTGCTTCCAAGAGTCCAATGAGTTGGAGGCTGCCCCTACTTCCAGTGAAACTTTCAGAATTTTGCATGGTATATCAACCATAGGCACCCAAAAAAAGCTCTCCAGATAGGCCTGGTTTGGTCCATCTTCTATACATTAAGAAAAGAAATGTTGATTCAGACACATCCCTTCATGCTAACCAGGTTGTTTGTCATGGAAGATGACTTTTGCTCTCTGACGTCATTCATAGCTGCCTACATTTAATCCTGGGATCATTTCTTTAATGACTTTGGAGGTTCTCAGCAAGTGGAAGATCCCCTAATTTCTGTATTGAAAGACCAACTCTGTCCCTGCTCTTCAGTAAAGTTAGATTGAGAGAACAGTGTATGGTCAGGGTTAATAACATGTTCCATTTGGGTTAGGAATCATTCTGCGGGATGAATTATGGTATTGGGAACGTGCGATATTTATAAGAATATAAGTGAATTATAAGTATGAAAACAGACATCTAGGTAATATTTGAAGCACAGAATTGCATTGGACCCTTAGCTGGGATTCTTAGCTGTGAATTATATTCTGCACAGATGTCTCAGATAAATCAATATACAATGGCATAATTACTTGTACCTTGGTTTATTGAATGTTGAAGAGAACATCCAGTCAAAAAGGGATAATTTGTAGGATTAGTAAGATAGTTGGTAGGTTTTGAAAGAAGAGTGAGTATAGGATTTGGATAAAAAGATCTTTAGCTGTAGGGTTTCGGATAGAGTGAATGTAATTGTCAGCACATGTGGAGAGTCTGTCAAAAGGATGAACTGGGGAAAAAAGTAGGAATGCAGATATCAATTGACATTAGGATATCAGGCAAAGTATAAAGTGAGTGATAGAATTATACATTTTCAACAGGCTTGAGTTTGAATATATAATCTTAGGAAGAAACAAACATGTAGTCACCAATAGGATGAAATTTGAGAGCATTAGGCAACATGGACATGGATGTTTTCCGTAATCCATGCTCACTTTTCATTTAGGCTTTGGTACAAACATAAGTTTGACCTCTTCTTTCTGTGTGCAGAATACTACTGTGGTAAAATGTATATGTAGATCAGGTGACATGAGTATTTCTTCCACCATTTCTGGGAGCAATATTTTGAAGATGTATAAATTATTTTTGGAGGTAAAAATGGTGTACACTGTGTCTATAATTATAGAGATAATGCATGAATAGACCATACTGTAAAGAAATATTATAACTGGTTCTAACTTTAAATAATGGATTGAATTGATATCTGAAAATATACAGAAAATCTTACATTGATATACAATCCTTCATTCCAACCAGTAATATATCTAATGGTTATATCAGCATTATGGTTTTTCATGAAGAATGTGTGAGTTTTGCTTCAAAAGTGATTATGGAAATCGGAAATAATGTGTTTGGAAAGAAGTCTCATGAAAAGACCAGTCAAGAAACCTGGAGGAATACATGTGTTTTGAAGCAGAAAGTGATTGAAAGTGAAACAAATGCCTATATATTTGTGAACTTGTGGATCAAATATATATCCTATGATGTGCATAAACTGAAGAAATAGTAATGTACCACTGTTACATAAAAATGAACGTCAAAATACACATCATGTCCTCTCCCACAGGAATCTACTTGCATTGATGTTAAACTGGGTCAGTTATTGTAGAAATATTAGGGTAATGCCGCAGTCTTGCTGGGCACAATCAGGAGCCACTTGCCAAAAGAAACGAACTTTATTTTTAGCACCACACACACCAAACAAAACAGCCTCTCAGGAAAAACCTTCAGAGCCCCAACTGCCACCTCTGGCTTCCCAAAACCTCTCCCTCCCACATGAGCCTCTCTCTGTCTCCCAGAATCCTCCTGCTCTTGAGGCCGATTGGCTGGGTCATGTGGGCAAAGTCAAAAAAAGTCCCCCTCTCCCTATTCTTCCTGCTCCTCAGAGCTTCCTGTCTCTCCAGCGCTTTTACTTTTCAATTTCCAGGACTCAAATTCACTGCCATGTCTTCTGAAGAAGGGAAGCTGTTCGTGGGAGGACTCAACTTCAATACTGATGAGCAGGCGCTGGAAGACCACTTCAGCAGCTTTGGGCCTATTTCTGAGGTGGTTGTTGTCAAGGACCGGGAGACTCAGCGATCCCGGGGTTTTGGCTTCATCACCTTCACCAATCCAGAACATGCCTCAGATGCCATGAAAGCCATGAATGGAGAGTCCCTGGATGGTCGTCAGATCCGGGTGGACCATGCAGGCAAGTCTGCCCGGGGCACCAGAGGGGGTGCCTTTGGGGCCCATGGGCGTGGTCGCAGCTACTCTAGAGGTGGTGGGGACCAGGGCTATGGGAGTGGCCGGTATGACAGTCGACCTGGAGGATATGGATATGGATATGGACGGTCCCGAGACTATAGTGGCAGCCAGGGTGGCTATGAGCGCTACTCAGGAGGAAATTATCGAGACAATTATGACAACTGAGTTGAGGCATGCACACGTTAAGTAGATACACAAGGAATAACACTTCTGATCCAGGATCGTCCTTCCAAATCGCTGTATTTATAAAGATTTTTGGAGCTGCGCTGAAACATCTGTTTTAGTACATCAACTTCTATTTTTCAATTGAGCTCCCAAGGTAGCTTGTTAAAAGACCTTTTAAAAAGCTCCATGTAAAAATTTTTTTCTCATTTAAAGACAAATTATAGCACATTTGTTAGGCCCCCAGGTATTTTTCTTTTTACCAAGTTTTTAGTTTGGGCTCTCAGGATCATTGCTTCTGGCAAAAGGAAAAGTTTAGCCAGACTAATTTTTTTTAAAGCTAAAGTTGGGGCATTTTAAAAACTTGTACACAATGTTTATCATGACTAGAAAGCAATTTCTAAATGTATCTATAAACAATCTGTGTCAAGAACATGATAAATTTTTCTTAAAATTCAAGATCACCACCCTGATTATACAGACAAGCCTCTTTAAAATGTTTGTGAATGTCATTTTTTTTTAATGCTGGAAGAAAAAATATTCTGTTGTGTCTCTTGTAGTGTTTAGGATATTCTTCACAGAACTGATTAAAAATATGAAACCTGTAAAAAAAAAAAAAAAAAGTCCCCCAATGAGCAGTTTTGTGCTCTGAAAGGGCAGGGAACCAGCCCATTGAGCATCACCGCAGAGGAGCCAATCAGCTAGTTGTTGCTGGGGCCGCTGTGAGCCAATCATCAGCCGGCAGCTGGAAGTTTGCTGGCAGCAGGAATTTTGCTGGGGCCCCTTCGGCTGTGGCTCTCAACATCTTCCCCTCTCTGTTTAAACAACACGCATGTGGCTTAGGGACCGTGCCTGCCTTAGGTTGTCCAATAGTACATATGGTCTTTACCCGTTAAGTTGGTACCATTGCAATTGGATCTTACCCGTCACTGACTACCCGTCCAGTATAGAGCCACACCTGTGGAGAGGTCTTTGTACCAGCGGGGGTGGGTGAGGTTCTTTGCCTCACCTCTGTTGGCCCCCCCAAATTTTAGCTGGACGATCATGACACGCAGAAGGGAGGAAGATACACCAAGCCAATTGACGGCTCCTTTTGGAAAAATTGTACCACCGATGACATCATCAGCAAATATACCCCAACACTACGACAAGTCGCTGCACCAACAGATAGTTCACAATGCATTTAGGTGAGTTCACATGTGTCCAGGCAAGTTCTGCAAGCAGTACAGGGATGGCTATTGCAGAAGCTGTAGATTGGAATTATCTTTGATTTCACCTGCACTGGGATGAAGATAGGAACTCTGGCAATAATGTCTAATGAAAAAAATTATGTAACATTCCAGAAGGCACTAAAACCAAAAAAATAAACATATGTAACTTTCCAGAAGGCACATCAAAAACCAAAATGGCCCAAAAAGCATTCATTGAGGATGAAGTCTCTCACCTTCCTCTGTAAAGTTCCTGACCTCCATAAATTGAGAATAGGGATTTATTGGGTCAAATGAGTTCTTCAAAACCCTGCAGAGGGTAGCCAATGGGTTATTGGGTTTTTTCATTACTCCAATTCACATCAAGAATCTATACTCCACAGACAGTAGGCCTCAAATTAGAGAAGCAGAGCAGTACTAAAGTCAGGGTTATTTGATCACTCCTGGTTCACAGAATGGGTCTCGAGGCCACCTTGACTTTAGGCAAATGAGAGGAAAAGGAGATTATTTTGGACACTGTCTTGGGCTGTGCCCCTCAAGGAAACGTCAAGCCAGAGGTTATGATGAGCGTCTATATGGAAGAAGATGAGGGCCATTTGGGAGTTTTTTGGTTTTCCTTGTGGTCATTTATGTGGCAGTCGGAAGAGATGACTGGGTCCACCAGGGCTTGAACTCTGGTGTGATTCCCCTTAGAGACTGAGTTCTGGAACTTACCTCAGAGAAGTATTGCCATGATTTGTGTTGGGATTTTAGGCGGCCACCCATGAGAGTCGCCCGTTGAAACTGAGATCTAGGCCCGGGGTGGCTTTCCACAGAGCACTGGGAATCTCAGACAGAATATCTTATGATATTATTTTGAAATACTTGCCAGACATAGTTGAGAGTCAAAACACACATGGACTTCACATTGTAGACCTCAATTGGCCTGGCTTCATGTGACTATTTGGCCACTCTTTGGAAAGCCTTGCCTGTGAGAGTTCTCCAGAACTTTCCTTGAAATGAGCTTCCTCAACATTGAATAATTCCTGAAAGAATTGAAACAAATAATGCCTCCAACTTCATCCTTGTAAAATGGCTAGATAAATACCATGAAATTTTTGAAATTCGCATGATGAGGTGGCACTGGAGAACCTTTGATGTTCTGTTGCTCATCATTAGTGTACCAGACAGTGCCTTGATTGATTGGGTATAATGAAAGTGGTGTAGAACAGAGATGCCGGTTAGATGGAGACTGCGGAGTATTTGGCCCAGAGCTGTGGTGTGCAGGTGTGTGATAAAATATTTATGGTGGTGCCATGTGGATCTGCCATTGATTTCCAAATGGCTTTTAGCTGACATGGTGCACCCAGCAGACCCTTATATGCAAAGGCATCTTGTTATATGGAGAGGTTTCAGGGCAATGTTCAGAATCAGGTTGCTATGGTCAAGGGGGCAAGCTATGTGGGATAGAAGCTGATTGGTGCGTTCTCCTGGAGACTCTGACCCACCACATGTCACAGAACTCCCTCCAACACTATGTCCCAGTTGAACTCCTTTTATTTCTTGAAGCAAATACCAAACTCCCAGTTCAGCACCAAGAAACACCATGAAAATTGAAGGATGACTAAATGGCTTCATCGTCCACACGGTTAGACACTTTGGCCCAGTGGCCTCTGTTTACCTACAAAGAGAAAAATCAGCACTGCTGCCTCAGGTTCATTGGAAAATAAGAAACCATGTTCTCCAGGTCACATAGATTCAGACCCAGCTTTGATGGTTTCACTACAAATGAAGACAAAGCTACTGACAACAACATATATTTCAAGTGCCACACCTCAGAGGCAGTTTCTCCAGAAGTCTTATTTCCAGCAGACCTCCATGGTTGTGGAGTGTTTACCCAATCCCTTACTTCTGGAAACTCCTCTACCTGCTCCCAGGTTGAGAACTCCTGAGAATTTTCCATTCCAGATATGTATTCACAGATTTTCTTACTCTTCTCCTCTAATTGTGTCTCACTTGGGGCAAAGGTAATGTCAAGGCATTGTTCTAGGTGAGAGTGGGAAGATTATTGTGTAGCACATATTTGCATACACATTGGATACATTATCCTATTTTCCATTTGAAATACTGAATTCCCGACACTAACCTATACCCTACTCGACTTTGACTACTTATCCTAAAATGATGGAGAAAAAGAAACCTAACAGAATAGAAATACAGGCCTTTTGTAGGAGGCATGGTGTATACTTGGATTTTCCTTCTCCTTTATCAAGGATATGTGTTATGAATCTAGTCAACTTTTCATTGTAATATTTCTCCATGAGTTTTCAAAGTTAACACATATGTAAATTCCTGTCTCCTTTTCTCTGTAGCCTCTTTAGAACATGTATATTTTTATGCATATATAGACTCCTACCTGGTAACACACGTACATTCTTGTGAGCTCACTGACTTTGGAATATACAAATTATGAGAATAGATAACTTCCCCTAAATACTGATGGAACTGAAAATTCAACCTATGGGTGAGCTTCCTAGTGAACAACATCATACATAAATCCATGTTCAGTAAAATGAATATTTTTAGATATGTGGATGATATATATTTCATGATAAATTTTGATTGGCATATATATTGCTACATTTTATTGTTGTGTGTGTGTGTATATGTATATATATATATGTATGTATATATATATATATATATATATATATATATATATATATATATATATTCACGAGATTTTCCAGATTTTCCAAAATATGAAATAAATGTGTCTTATTATACACTCCCTAAATTCATTCAAGTTCATGTATGTGGATTTAAAATCAACATTTTACATGATTATCATCAGTCTGGCTGGGCACAATTCAGGAGCCAATTGTCAAAAGAAACGAACTTTATTTTTAGAACCACACAAACCAAACAAAACAGCTTCTCAGGAAAAACCCTCAGAGCCCAACTGCCACCACAGTCTTCCCACAAGCCTCTCCCTCAACCACAAGCCTCCTCCTTTTGAGGCCGATTGGCTGGGTCACATGGGTGAAGGCAAAAAAGTCCACCAATGAGCAGCTCCGTTGTCTGAAAGGGCAAGGAAACATCCCATTGAGCATCACCACAGAGAAGCCAATCAGCTAGATGTTGCTGGGGCCTCTGTGAGCCAATCATCCACTGGCAGTCTGAATGGGCGGGGAAACAGCTCAATGAGCATCTGCAATGAGCATCACCACAGAGGAGCCAATCAGCTAGATGTTGCTGGGGCCGCTGTGAGCCAATCATCAGCCGGCAGCTGGAAGTTTGCTGGCAGTTGGAGGTTTCCTGGGGCCCCTTTGGCTGTGGCTCTCAACATCTCCCCCTCTCTGTTTAAACAACAAGCATGTGGCTTAGGGACCATGCCTGCCTTTGGTTGTTCAAAAGTACATATGGTCCTTACTGGAGAACCTTGGCTGTGGCTATCAACAGGATTTGTATGTACCATTCACTGAAGTTAGTTTTCAGTACTAGGAAACAAATATGTATTTCAGGTGGATAAATATTTCTGCGAAAAATCTTGTGAAAAGTTGATTATAAATCCACATACTTGAACATAAATGAATTTAGGGAGTGTTAATAAGATACATATATTTCATATTTTGAAAAATCTGGAGAGTGTGTGGGTGTGTGTGTGTATACACACACACACACACACAGATATTAAAATGTAGTAACATATATGCAAATCGAAATTCACCATGAAATATACATCAATCACAGATCCAAAAATATTCAATTTTCTTAACAGGGATTTATGTATAATGTTGTTCTACTAGGAAGCTCATCCATTATTTGAATTTTCAGTTCCAACAGCGTTTAGGAGGAGTGATGTCTTCTCACAAATTGTATCTCCCAAGTCAGTCACCTCACAAGAATGTAGGTGTGACACCAGGTAGGATTTGATATGTGCATATAAAAATACATTGCTGAATAGCCTACAGACAAAGGGAGACAGGAATTCACATATTTGTTAACTTTAAAAACACATGGAGATCTATTTCAATTAAAAATAGACTGGATTTATAACACCTAACATTTATCATGCAAAAGGCAAGATCAACTATACACCATGCCTCGTCTGAACTGCTTGTATTTCAATTCTGTTTGTGTTACTTTTCTGCATCATATTAGAATTAGTAGTCAGAGTCTAGTAGGGTATGGGTTCGTGTCAGGGATTCAGTATTTCGAATGGAAAATTGGAAAATGAATCCAATGTGTATGCAAATATGTGCTACAAAAAAAAAATTCCCACTCTCATTCAGAACAATGGCTTGAAATAACCACGCCCCATGTAAGAAACAATTAGAGGAGAAGAGTTAGAAAATCTGTGAATACATACGTAGAATGGAAAATGCTCAGTAGTTCACAACCTTTGAGGTGGAAGAGACGTTTCCAAACCTTAGGGACAGGGTAAAACTCCACAAACATGGAACTCTGCTGGCCTAAACACTTCTGGAGATACTGACAATGAGGTTGGGTACTTGAAATATATGTTGTTGTCAGAAGCTTTAGCTTCCTTTGTAGTGAGACCATCAAACTTGGGTCTGCATTTTTGTGACCTGGAGGACATGAATTCTTATTGTCCAATGAACATGAGGCAGCAGTGCTGAATTCACTCTTTGTAGCTAAACTGTGGCCACTGGGGGATAAGTGTCTCCCCGTCTGGACTTTGAAATCATTTGGTCATCCTCCACTTTTCGTGGTGTTTCTTGCTGCTGCAGTGGGTGTTTTGTATTTGGTTCATGACATACAAGGAGTTAAACTGGGACACAATGCTGGAGGGAGTCCTGTAACGTATGGTGTGTCAAGGTCTGCAGGAGAATGCACCTACCAGGCTTCTATCCCCCATTGCTTGCCCCCTTTACCATAGGAACTTGATTCTGAATATTGCCCTGAAAACTCTCCATGTAACATGATGCCTTTACATACAAAGTTCTGCTAGCTGCACCATGTCAGTCACAAGCCATTTGAAAGCCAATGTAAGATCCACATGACCCCACCACAGATGTATTGTCACACACCTGCACACAACTGCTCTAGGCCCACTACTCAGCAGGCTCCAACTTACTGGCATCTCTGTTCTACACCATTTTCATGAAACGCAGTCAATGAAGGCATTTTCTGGTACACTCATGATCAGCAACAGGACATCCAAAGGTTCTCCAGTGCCACCTGGTCATGGGAATTTCAAAATTTGGTGGTAGTTATCTAGCCATTTTTGAAGGATGAAGTTGGAGGCACTGTGGGTTTAAATTCATTCAGGAACCATTAAATATTGAGTAAGCTCATTTCGATGAAAGCTCTGGAGAACTCTCACAGGAAAGGCTTCCCAAAGAGTGGCCCAAGGTCACATGAAGCCAGGCCCATTGAGGTCTACAATGTGAGGTCCATGTGTGTTTTGACTCTCAACTATGGCTGTCAAGTCTTTCAAAATAAAATCATGTGATATCCTTGCTGAGATTCTCAGTGCTCTGTGGAAAGGAACCCTGGGCTTAGATCTCAGTTTCCAAGGGTGACTCTCATGCATGGCCTGCTAAAATCCCAACACAATTCATGGCAATACTTCTCTGAGGTCAGTTCCAGAACTCAGTCTGTAAGGTAAATCACACCTGAGTTCAATCCCAGGTGGACCCAGTCATCTCTTCCAAACGCCACACAAATGACCACAATTAAAACCAAAACACTCCCACATGGCCCTCATCTTCTTCCATATAGACACACATCATAACCACTGGCTGGTGGTTTTCATGAGTTGCGCAGCCTAAGACAGTATCCAAAATAAGCTCCCTTGCCCCTCATTTGCCTAAAGTCATGGTGGCCTGGACACCCTTCCGGTGAACCATGAGTGATCAAAAAGGCTTGCTGTTAATACTGCTTCGATTTTCCAATTTTAGGCCTACTGACTCTTGGGTTTAGATTCTTAATGTTAAATGGAGTCATGAGAAAAACCAAGCACCTCTGGGCTAGCCTCTTCAGGGCTTTGAAAAACTCATTTGACCAAAAAGATCTTGATTCTCACTTGATGGAGGTCAGGATCCTTAGAAGAATTCGAGAGACTTCATCCACAATGACTGCTCTTTTGGCCATTTTGGTTTTGGATACACAAGAGATCTTTCTTTAGATCCCTCAGGTTCTGAGAATCTAGGCCACAGCCTCACAGGGGGCCAAGAGCCTGAATCAGACACATCCCATTCCAAAGCAATTAAGCAAAGAGCCACAGGTGATGCCCATTTATTTCCATTTGAAAACTGTTTTCTTCATGCTTCACAAAGGGGTGGCCTGAGGCAAAGATATTCCTGACATTCAGTGCAACAGAACAATAGGTAAGCAAAATTCCCAAAGCAGGGTTTCTCCACTGAGACTTTCCTGGTCACACTGATATCTGAGTTTTCTGAGATGCTCACCATTCCCTTCAGCTATGTAGTACATGGCCATGTCACAGAGCTTGGAGGTGGTACATATTTTGGACACAAAACCATCAGTCTATTCTGGAGAGTGCCCACAATTCAGGAAGAAAACAGGAACTTAGGAAGATAGTAGGTGTTGCCCATCTATAAGACAAGCCACAGTCCATTCATAAATCGGGCAGGATGAATGCTGAGAAGATTTCAACTAGACAGGACTCATCCATTGATGCATTTTCTTTTCTAATGTCTACAACCAGGGGCACAGTGGGATACACTGATATCCAAACACATGCCTTGTCAAACGACTTACTACAAACAGGTCCCGCCAAAACAAACAAACCGCCATTCCTACCTATTCTCAGAACATGAGACAAATTCACAAATCCCCACCCACACCCACAAAGACACCTCCTTCCCCCAAGTAGGTCTGTGACTATCTGGAGTTTCCACTGACTCGTGGGCCATAGTATGTTCCAAATAAATGGCCTTCCTGTCTCAGACCTGCTTTCCTTGTGCAACTCTGTGAATTTGTCAGGAGCCAGCAGTGTGCCACTACCTGCTTTCTCAGGAAAAACCCCTCTTCAGAGCTTTCCTGCGTTTTGGACATCCTCACATCAGTAGGTACCAAAAATGAATGTCTGTGTCCTTGGTAAATCCAAAAAAGGAGACCACTGGGACTGGGACTGGACTGGCTATGGGTTCCTGTCTTCCTGGATCCCAAGTTCAGAGAGTTACATCACCAAAGAAGTGATGTGAGGTCACTTCCTTCAGGAACTGAATCAGATCACTGCCTTGGCAACCTCTTTGTCCTAACAGTTGCTTCCAAGGCTACCATGAGAAAGAGGCTGCCCCTACTTCCTGTGACACTTTCACAAATTAGAATGCTATATCAACCATAGGCACCCGGGAGCAGCTCTCCACACAGGCCTGGTTTGGTCCATCTTCTCTACATTAAAAAGAGAGAGGCTGATTCAGAAACAACCCTTCATTCTGACCATGTTGTTTGCCAGGGAAGATGACTTTTGCTCTCTCAGGTCCTTCATAGCTGCCTACATCTTCTCCAGTGATCATTTCTGCATGGAACTTTGTGGTTCTCAGCAGGTGGAAGATCCCCTACATTCCTATATTGTAAGACCAACTCTGTCCCTGCTCGTCTGTAAAGTTAGATTGAGGGAACAGTGTATGGTTAGGGTTAATAACATGTTCGATTTGGGTTAGAAATTATTCTGCTGGATGAATAATTGTACAAGAATAATGAGGTGAAATGTATGTAGGAAAACAGAAATCTAAGTAAAATTTGAAGCCCAGAAGGTGATTGGGCTTCAAAGGATTGTGATACTTAGCATTGGGATCAAGGGATTGTGATACTTAGCATTGAATTATGTTCTGCAGAGATGTCTCAGAGAGATCGATATACAATGGCATAAGACCCTGTACCTTGGATTATTGAATGTAGAAGAGAACATCCAGTCAGAAAGCGTTAATAGGTAGGATTAGGAAGATAGTCAGTAGGTTTAGGAGGAAGAGTGAGTATAGGATTTGGAACAAAAGTTTCTTAGCAATAGGGTTTCGATTAGAGTGTGAATGGAAATGTCAGCACATGTGAAGAGTCAGTCACAATGATGAACTGGGGAAAATATGTAGGAAAGCAATCAATAGAGACATTATGAAATCAGGAAAAGTATAAAGTGAGAGAAAGGATTAGATGTTTTCAACAGGGTTGAATTTGAATATATAATCTTAGGAAGAAACAAATATATTGTCACAAATAGGATTGATTTTTGAGAGCATTAGGCAACTTGGACATGGATGTTTTTAGTAATCCATATTCACTTTACATTTAGGCTTTGGTACAAACATAAGTGTGACCTTTTCTTTTTGTGTCCAAATATTACTGTGATAAAATGTATATGTAGATAAGGTGACATGAGTATTTCTTCCATCATTTCTGAGACCAATAAGTTGAAGACGTATAAATTAGTATTGGGTTTACAAAGAGGTGTACCCTGTGTCTATGAATATAAAGAAAAAGCATGAATAGACTGTACAGTGAATAAATAATATAACTGGTTTCACTTTAAATCATGGATTGAATTGATATCTGAAAATATATAAGAAATATTATATTGATACAAAATCATTCATTCCAACCAGTTATACATCTAATGGTAATATTGGGGTTATGGATTATCATGAAGGGTGTGTGAGTTTTGCTTCAAAAGTGATTATGGAAATCGAAAATAATGTATTTGGAAAGAAGTCTCATGAGAAGACCAGTCAAGAAACATGGAGGAATACATGTGTTTCGAAGCAGAAAATGATTGAAAGTGAAACAAATGCATATAATTTTGTAACTTGTGGATGAAATATATATCTTATAATGTGCATAAACTGAAGAAATAGTAAAATACCAGTGGTGAATAAGAATGAACATAAAAATACACATCATGTCCCATAGGAATCTACTTGCATTAATGAGAAACTGGGTCAATTATTGTAGAAATATTAGGATTTGTATTCACGATTCACTGAAGTTAATTTTCAGTAATAGGAAACAAATAGTATTTCAGGTGGTTGAATATTTCCGAGAATAATCTTGTGAAATGTTGACTATAAATCCACATACATGAACTAGAATGAAATTAAGGAGTGTATAATAAGACACATATATTTAATATTTTAAAACATCTGGAGTGTGTATACACACACACACACACACACACACACATTAAAAAGTAGTAGTATATATGCCAATCGAAATTCATCATGAAATATATATCATCCACAGATCGAAAAATATTCATTTTCCTGAACATGGAATTATGTATAATATTGTTCAACTAGGAAGCTCACACAGAGGATGAATTTTCAGATCCCACAGTGTTTAGGAGGAGTGATCACTTCTCACAATTTGTATCTGCCAAGTCAGACACCTGACAAGAATGTACGTGTGATACCAGGTAGGATTCTATATATGCATATAAAAATAGATGTGCTGAATAGGCTACATAGAATGGGAGAGAGGAATTCATATATTTGTTAACTTTAAAAACACATGGAGAACTATATCAATTACAAATTGACTAGATTTATAACACCAACACTTTGTCACGCAAAAGCCGTGTAAAACTATACACTATGCCTCCTCTGATATGCTTGTATTTCTATTCTGTTTGAGTTATTTTTCTCCATCATATTAGGAATAGTAGTCAGAGAATAGTAGGTTATGGGTTAGTGTCAGGGATTCAGTATTTCAAGTAGAAAATAGGAAAATGAATCTAATATGCATGAAAATATGTGCTACAAAAAATATTCCCACTCTCATCCAGAAGAATGCCTTGAAATTATCTTCGCCCCTAGTATGACACAATTAGAGGAGAAGAGTTAGAAAATATGTGAATACATATCTGGACTGGAAAATGCTCAGCATTACACAACTATGGAGGTGGTAGAACAGTTTCCAAAAGTAAAGGACAGTGTAAACCCTCCACAAACATGGAGCTATGCTGGCCTAAAGACTTCTTGAGAAACTGCCTCTGAGTTTGGGTAGTTAAAATATATGTTGTTGTCAGGAGCTTAACTTCCTTTGTAGTGAGACCATCAAAGTTTGGTCTGCATCTATGTGACCTGGAGGACATGGTTTCTTATTTTCCAATGAACATGAGGCTGCAGTGCTGAATTCACTCTTTGTAGCTAAACTGTGGTCACTGGGGGCTAAGTGTCTCCCCATGTGGACTTTGAAGCCATTTGGTCATCCTCCACTTTTCCTGGTGTTTTTTGCTGCTGCACTGGGTGTTTTGTATTTGCTTCACGACATACAAGGAATTCAACTGGGAAACAGTGCTGGAGGGAGTCCTGTAACATGTGGTGGGTCAGGGTCTGCAGGAGAATGCCCCAACTTGGCTTCTATCCCACATTGCTTGCCCCCTTGACCATACCAACCTGATTCTGAACATTGCCCTGAAACCTCTCCATATTACAAGATGCCATTTCATATAATGGTCTGATGGCTGCACGAAGTCAGTCACAAGCAATTTGGAAGCCAATGTAATATCCACATGGCCACACCACAGATGTATTATCACACACCTGCACACCACTGCTCTAGGCCCACTACTCAGCACGCTCTAACTTACTGGCATCTCTGTTCTACACCATTTTCAAGAAACCCAGTAAATCAAGGCACTGTCTGGTACACTCATGATCAGCAATGGGACATCCAATGGTTATCCAGTGCCACCTGGTCATTGGGAATTTCAAAAATTTTATGATATTTATCTATCCATTTTTCAAGAATGAAGTTGAAGGCACTTTGGGGTTTCCATTCATCCCGGAACCATTAAATGGTGAGGAAGCTCATTTCAATGAAAGCTCTGAGGAACTCTCACAGGAAAGGCTTCCCAGAGTGTGCCCAAAAGGTCACATGAAGAAAAGCCCTTTAAGGTCTATAATGTGAGGTCCTTGTGTGTTTTGACTCTTAACTGTGGCTGCCAAGTTTTTCAGAATAAAATCATGTGATATCCTTGCTGAGATTCTCAGTGCTTTGTTGAAAGCTTTCCTGGGCCTAGATCTCAGGTTTCAAGGGCGACTCTTATGCATGGCCTCCTACAATCCCAACACAAATCATGGCAATACTTCTCTGAGGTCAGTTTCAGATCTCAGTTTCTAAGGGGAATCACACCAGAGTTCAAGCCCATGTGGACCCAGTCATCTATTCCAAACGCCACAAAAATGACCACATTTAAAACCAAAACATTCCCACATTGCCCTTATCTTTAACCATATAAACACTCATCATTAACTCTGGCTGCAGGTTTCCAAGAGTGGCGCAGCCCAAGACAGTGTCCAAATAATGCACCCTTGCCCCTGATATGTCCAAAGTAAGGGTGGCCTGTTCACCCTTCTTATGAACCAGGAGTGATCAAATAGGCCTGCCATAAATACTGCTCTGCTTCTCCAATTTGAGGCCTACTGACTGTCAGGTATAGATTCTTTATGTGATTTGGCATCATGAGACAACCCAAGCAGTTCTGCAGGAATTTGAAGAACTCATTTGATCCAAAGGATCCCTATTCTCACTTGATGGAGGTCAGGAACCAAACAGAAGAAGGCAAGAGACTTCATCCACAATGACAGATTTTTTGCCATTTTGGTTTGGATGCACACATGGGATCTTCTTTAGATCTATCAGGAGCTGAGAATTTTAGCCACAGCCTCAAACAGGGCCTAGTGTCTGATTAAGACACATCCCTTTCCAGAGCAATTAAGCAAAGAGCCACAGGTGATGCCCATTCATTTCCATTTGAAAACTATTTCTTCAGGCTTCACAAAGGGGTGGCCTGAGGCAACGACCTTCCTGACATTCAAGGCAACAGAAACATAGATAAGCAAATGAAGCCAAGCAGGGTTTCTCCACTGAGACTTTACTGGTCACACTGGTATCTGAGTTTTCTGAGATGTTCCCATTCCCTTCAGCTATCAAGGACATGGCCATGTCACAGAGTTTGGAGGTGGTACATATCTTGGACAATAAACCATGATACTATTCTGGAGAGTGGCCAGAATTCAGGAAGAAAACAGCAAGTTAGGAAGTTAGTAGGTGTTTCCCATCCATAAGGCAAGCAACAGTCCATTAATCAATTGTGCAGGATGAATGCTGTGAATCTTTCTACTAGACAGGACACCTCCATTGATGCGTTCTCGTTTCTAATGTCTAAAACCACGGACACAGTGGCTACACAGACATAGAAACACTCGCCTTGTCTAAAGACTTACTAGAAAAAGTCGACTCCAAACCAAACCAACCACATTTCCTACCTATTCTCAGAACATGAAACAAAACCACAAACTCACACCCACAACCAAAAAGGCACCTCCTTCCCAAAAATAGGTCTTTAACTATCTGGAGTGTCCTCTGACTGGTGGGCCATACTATGTTCCACTCGAAATGGCCTGTCCGGTCTCAGATCTTGTCTCCTTGGCCAACTCTGTTATTCTGGGAGGAGCCAGTGGTTAGCCACAACCTGCTGTCTCAAGAAAGGCCCCTCTTCAGAGCTCTACTGGCATTTGGCCATCCTCACATCACTAGGTACCAAGAAGGTCTGACTCTGTACTTGGTAAATCCAAACAAGTGAGCCCACTGGGACTGGGACTGGGACTGGCTCTTGGTGCCTGGCTTCTTGCATCCCAATTTCAGAGAGTTCCATCACCAAGAAAATGAGGTATGTCACTTTCTTTGGAATTGAATGAGGCCACTGCCTTGGCAACAACTTTGTCCTAACACTTGCTTACAATGGTCCCATGAGTTGGAGGGTGCCCCTACTTCCTGTGACAATTTGACTAGTTAGAATGGTATATCAAAATAGACACCATGGAACAGCTCTCCACGAAGGCCTGGTTAGGTCCATCTTCTCTACATTAAGAAGAGAGAGTCTGATGCATACACATCCCTTCGTCCTGTGCAGGTTGTTTGCCATGGAAGATGGCTTTTGCTCATTCAGGTCCTTCATAGCTGCCTACATCTTCTCCAGGGATAATTTCTACATCGAACTTTGAGGTTCTCAGCAGTTGGAAGATCACCTACATCCCTTATTGAAAGAATAGCCCTGTCCCTGCTCTTTTGTAATGTTAGATTGAGGCAACAGTGTATGGTTAGGGTTAATAACAGGTTCGATTTGGGTTAGGAATCATTCTGCGGGATGAATAATGGTATTGGGAACCTGCAATATATAGAAATATAGTGGTTAAATATAAGTATGGAAACAGAAATCTAGGTAAGATTTGAAGCTCAGAAGTGCATTGGGCAATAGATTGGGACACGTAGCTTTGAATTATGTTCTGCATACATATTTCAGAAAAATCGATATACAATGGCATAGGACCTTGTACCTCGGATGATTGAATGTAGTAGAGTACATCCACTCAAAAAGGGATAGTCGATAGGATCAGGAAGATAGTCAGTATGTTTCGGAAGAAGATAGAGTATAGGATTTGGACCAAAGTTCATTAGCAATAGGGTTTTGGTTAGAGAGTGAATGTCAATGTCAGCACATGTGAAGGGGCAGTCACAATGTTGAACTGGGAAAAATATGTAGGAAAGTAGATATCAATAGAGACATTAGGAAATCAGGCAAAGTACAAAGTGAGTGAAAAAACTAGACATTTCCAACAGTTTTGAGGTTGAATATATAATCTTAGGAAGAAACAAAAATGTGGTCACCAATAGGATTGACATTTGAGAGCATTAGGCAACCTGGATATGGATGTTTTTAGTAATCCATGTTAAGTTTCCATTTAGGCTTTGGTACAATCATACGTGTGACTTTTGCATTTTGTGTCCAGAATATTACTGTGGTAACATGCATATGTAGATCAGGTGACATGAGTATTTCTTCCACCATTTCTGGGAGCAATATTTAGAAGACGAATAAATTAGTATTGGGCATACTAAGAGGTGTACCCTGTGTCTATGAATATAGAGATAATGCATGAATAGACCATATAGTGAATAAATAATATAACTGGTTCCACTTTAAATAATGGATTAAACTGATATCAGAATATATATATAAGAAATACTATATTGATATGAAATCATTCCTTCCAACCAGTTATACATCTAATGGTGATATTATAGTTATGGTTTATCATGAAGTGAGTGTCAGTTTTGCTTCAAAAGTGATAAAGGAAATCAAAAATAATGTATTTGGAAAGAAGTCTCATGATAAGACCAGTCAAGAAACCTGGAAGAATCCATGTGTTCTGAAGCAGGAAGTGATTGAAAGTGAAACAAATGCCTATAAGTTTGCTAACTTGTGGATGAAATATATGTCCTATGATGTGCATAAATTGAAGAAATAGTAATGTACCAGTGTTGAATTAAAATAAATTTCAAAATACACATCATGTCACATAGGAATGTACTTGCATTGATGTTAAACTGGGTCAGTTACTGTAGAAGTATTAGTATTTGTATGCAACATTAACTGAAGTTAGTTTTCAGTACTGCAAACAATATGTATTTCAGGTGGATGAATATTTCTGAGAATGATCTTGTGAAAAGTTGATTATAAATCCATATACATGAACATGAATGAATTTAGTGAGTGTATATAAGACATATATATTTCATATTTTGAAAAATCTGGAGAGTATATATATATATATATATACAAAAAAAACACACACAGACAATAAATTAGCAATCGAAATTTATCATGAAATATATATCTTCCACAGATGCAAAATTATTTCTTTTAGAACATGGATTTATGTATAATGTTGTTCTTCTAGGAAACACACCCCTAGGTTAAATTTTCAGTTCCAACAGAGTTTAACAGGAGTGATCATTTCTCACAAATTGTATTTGCCAAATTAGCCTCCTCACAAGAATGTAGGTGTGATACCAGGTAGTGTTCTATATGTGCATTTAAAAATACATGTGCTGAATAGGCTACAGAGAAAGGGAGAGAGGAATTCACATATTTGTTAACATTAAAAACACATGGAGAACTATTTCAATTAAAAATTGACTAGATTTATAACACCTACAATTAATCATGCAAAAAACAAGTCCAACTATACACCATGATTCCTCTGAACTGCTAGTATTCCTATTCTGTTTGTGTTATTTTTCTCCATCATATTAGGAGTAGTAGTCAGAGTTTATTAGGGTATGCATTAGTGTCAGGGATTCAGTATTTCGAATGGAAAATTGGAAAATGATTCTAAAGGGTATGCAAATATGTGCTACACAAAAATGTTCACACTCTCATCCAGAAGATTGCCTTGGCATTACCTTAGTTCCAAGTAAGATACAATAAAGGAGAAAAGTTAGAAAATCTGTAAATACATATCAGGAATAAAAAATGCTCAGGAGTTCACAAACTTGTAGGTGGTAGAGGAGTTTCCAATAGTAAGGGACAGGGTAAACACTCCACAAACATTGAGCTCTGCTTGTGTAAAGACTTCTTGAGAAACTCTCTGAGGTTGGGCTCTTAAAATACATGTTGTTGTCAGGAGCTTTAGCTTCCTTTGTTGTGTGACCATCAAATCTGGGTGTGCAAATATGTGACCAGAAGGACATTGTTTCTGATTTTCCAATGAAAATGAGGCAGCAGTGCTGAATACTCTTTTTGGAGTTAAACTATGGCCACTGGGGTGTAAGTGTCTCCCCGGGTTGACTGTGAAGCCATTTGGTCATCCTCCAATTTTCGTGGTGTTTCTTGCTGGTGCACTGGGAGTTTGGTATTTGCTTCATGAAATACAAGGAGTTCAACTGGGACACAGTGCTGGAGGGAGTTCTGTCACGTGTGGAGGGACATGGTCTGCATGAGAATGCACCAACCAGGATTCTGTCCCACATAGGTTGCCCCTTTGTCCATAGCAACCTGATTCTGAACATTGCCCAAAAACCTATCCATATAATAAGATGCCTTTACATATAAGGGTCTGCTGGCTGTACCCTGTCAATCACAAGGCAATTGGAAGCCAATGGCAGATCCACATGCCCCAACACACATGTTTTTTCACACACCTTCACACCACTGCTCTAGGCCCACTAATGAACAGGCTCCAACTTACTGGCATCACTGTTCTACACAATTTTCATGAAACCCAGTCAGTCAAGGCACTGTCTGATACACTCATGATCAGCAACAGGACATCCAAAAGTTTTCCAGTGCCACCTGGTGATGGGAATTTCAAAAATTTCATGGTATTTATCAAGCCATTTTTCGAGGATAAAGTTGGAGGCTCTGTGGGTTTCAATTCATTCAGGAACCATTAAATGTTGAAGAAGCTAATATCAATGAAAGATCTTGAGAACACTCACAGGCAAGGCTTCCCAAAGAGTGGCCAAAAGGTCACATGAAGTCAGGCCCATTGAGGTATACAATGTGAGGTCCATATGTGTTTTGACTCTCAACTGTGGCTTTAAAGAATTTCAGAATAAAATCATGTGATATCCAGGCTGAGATTCCCAGTGCTGTGGGCAAAGCCACCCTGCACCTAGATCTCCCTGCACCACAATTAATACCTGAGATGTTGGTTGCATGGCCTAGTAAAATCCAAACACAATTCATGACAATACTTCTCTTATGTCACTTCCAGAATTCAGTCTCTAAGGGGAATCATACCAGAGTTCAAGCCCAGGTGGACCCAGTCATCTGTTCCAAGCTCAAACAAATTACCACAATTCAAAACAAAATGCTCCCACATGCCCCTTATCTTATTTCATGTAGACACTCATCATAACATCTGGATGGAGGTTTCCATGAGGGGCACAGCACAAGACAGTGTCCAAAATAACCTTTCTTGCCCCTCATTTGCCTAAAGTCAGTGTGGCCTGGAAATCCTGACTGTGAACCCGGAGTGATCAAATACGCCTGCCGTTAATACTCCTTGGCTTCTCCAATTTGATGCCTACTGACTGTGGGGTTTAGATTCTTTATGTAAACTGGATTCATGAGAAAACCCAAGCACCTATGGGCTAAACTCTGCAGGGCTTTAAAGAACTCATTTGACCCAAAGGATCCCTATTTTCACTTGATGGATGTCAGGAATCTTAGAGAAGAAGGTGAGAGTCTTCATCCACAATAACTGCTCTTTTGGCCATTTTGGTTTTGGATGCACCCATGGGATCTTTCTTTAGATCCATCAGGTGCTGAAAATCTAAGCCACAGCCTCACACAGGGCCAAGAGGCTTATTCAGACACATCCCTTTCCAAAGCAATTAAGCAAAGAGCAAAACACACACAGACATTATAAAGTGGCAATATATATGCCAATTGAAATTCATGATGAAATATATATCGTCCACAGATCCAAAAATATTAATTTTACTGAACATGGATTTATGAATAATGTTGTTCAACTAGAAAGGTTACCCTTAGGTTGAATTTTAAGATCCAATAGCGTTTAGGAGGAGTGATCTCTTGTCATAATTTGTATCTGCCATGTCAGCCACCTCACAAGAATGTATATGTGATACCAGGTAGGATTCTATATGTTTATATAAAAATACATGTGATGAATAGGCTACAGAGAAAGGGATAGAGGAATTCACATATTTATTAACTTAAAAAACACAAGGAGAACTATTTCAATTAAAAATTAACTAGATTTATAACACCTACCCTACATAATGCAAAAGGCAAGTCCAACTATACACCATGCCTCTTCTGAACTGCTTGTATTTCTATTGTGTTTGTATGCACTGTGGGTTTCAAGAACCATTAAATGTTGAGGAAGCTCATTTGAATGAAACTCTGGAGAACTCTCATAGGCAAGGCTTCCCAAAGAGTGACCAAAAGGTTAGATATAACCAGGCCCATTGAGGTCTACAATGTGAGGTCCATGTGTGTTTTGACTCTCAACTATGGCTACCAAGTCTTTAAGAACAAAATCATGGGATATCTTGGCTGAAATTCTCAGTGCTCTGTGGAAATCCACCCTCGGCCTTGATCTTAGTTTCCAAGGGCGACTCTCATGCTTGGCCTCCTAAAATATCACCACAATTCATGGCAATACTTCTCTGAGTTCAGTTCCAGAAGTCAGTCTCTAAGGGGAATCACACAAGAATTCAAGCCCAGGTGGACCCACTCATCTCTTCCAACCGTCACACAAATGACCACAATTAATACCAAAACACTCTCACATGGCCCTCCTCTTCTTCTATAAAGGCACTCATCATAACATCTGGCTGGAGGTTTCCATGAGGGGCACAGCCCAAGACAGTGTCCCAAATAAGCTCACTTGCCACTCATTTGCCTAAATTCAGGGTGGCTTGGACACCCTTCTTGTGCACCAGGAGTGATCTGAAAGGGTAAAATAAATTGAAATTAAAGTGTAAAAGTTGAAGTGTAAAAGACCGGGTTTTGTAAAGTTTCTAAGCTGCAAGGCCTGAGTTAAAATGTAAAGGACCAGGTATTGTTAAGTTCCTATGCTACATGCAAAACCTGAAATTCCTGTAGCTTGTAGTACAATTCCCGACTGCCCAGTAAATATTCCCCCTGACCGCCTGGTTATTTAATAACCTAGGACCCTGTGTGGCCTGGCACATAGGCATTGCAAGGCCTAAAGCAATCTGTTTGAATGTGTACCTCGCTTTAGAACTGACCTATCACTCCTGCCTCACCTGTTCCTGCCAATGAATGAACTAATCATGTTTAGGAATTGTTGTTTGATTTTTCTGCGGTGTATGTTGATTTCTTAAAGGAGACTGTGATATATGTAAAGTCCCGCCCTCCCCAAAAAGTGTACTTAAGCACTGCTCAACCCCTGCTCGGGGCTCTGGGCTGCTCTCCCTTCTTGAGTGAGCACGTAGCCCCAGCATGCTGGATTGGATCCTCAATGAACGCCTTTTTCTGTTGCATGAGCCGCGGTCTCTTGGTGGTCTCTTCCTCCGACGTTCACCGGATCCTTACATTTGGTGCGTTGGCCGGGAATCATGCAGCATAGGACAAGGACACCCCAACAGACCCCTCTGGGGGTAAGTAAGGCGCTTCTTTCCATTTTTCCTTGCGATCGCTCAGAGCTTTTTGTTCAGGTTCCATTTTTCCGTTTTTGGTTTGGGTTGGCAGAGTGGCTGCCAGCGGAGAACGTGCGTTCCCCCTGTCAGTGGTGGACAAACGTGTCCTAAAGCCACAGACCACGTCCTTGCAAGGGATGCCTTGGAGGACTCAGGGAGTGATGGATGTGCCCTCATTAGGTGAGGAGGGACGGATGAGCCCACATTAGGTGACTCTGCTGCCAACCCATCATATCTTGCTGGCTACTTTTTTCTCTCAGGTTGAATTCACTGTCTGTCTTTGTGGTCTAACCCATCAGGTTTTGCCAGTTACTAGGTTCTAATCTTTACTTCTGAACTCGTGTTAAATGTTACCTGTGTGTACATGTTTGTGTCACGTTTGTATTGTCCTTGTCTCTGTTTGAGAAACTCTCATTATGGGACAAAGCCATTCCATGCCTCTGTCCTTGAAGCCTTTCCTGGTCCCTGCCTCCAATCCGACACCGTCACCCAGGATCCTATCACTCATACCTTCTACTCCTTCCCCTCTTCCCTCCATTCTCCCTGAGTCACAAGATTGTAGATCTTGGGGTTGTGAACAAACGGGAGCTGCATGATGGTCTTTGTGTGTCTTTTTATCTGTGTTTCTGTTAAATGTGTTGGCATTGTTTGGACCCATGCAGAGTCCCGAGTTCCAACCTACCTTACATATGTGGAAGTTACTTTAGCTAAATTTTAAACTAATGCTTCTCCTGTGAGAGACCAAAAGTCAATAGAACCGCCAGTTTTTCTGTTCTCACCTTTTGCACCTCTCTTAGCTGTGTTTTAAAGAACTTTGATAAACTTTACTCCCCTTTGTTAAGCAAGATTACGGAAGCAGTGATTTCTTTTCTTCCCGTAGTTGGCTTGAGCATGCCCACTGCAGAGGGAAATGTCTGGGGTCAAAGAACTTTGATATCTCTCTTAAACTTTTCTCAAAACCCTGTCCTCATTATTAAATTGGCATTAATTGGCTTTGGGATGGGAACCAAGCCTTCAGTCATAAATTTTGACACCCCAGAGGGGACTTTAAATAAACCCCACTCTGCCCTCTTGGGGAAGCCTAGCACTCAAAACAACTGCAAGCAGAGGATGAAATTTTTGGGAGCTGACTACTGCAAAGTTGGGAGACATAGAATATGCCTGGTGCCTGGGGTCAAAGCAAACCAGAGGAACTAATCCTGTAAGTAAATGGTGAGGCTAAGGGACTCCCAGCAGCTGACAGAGCCATTTTGCTGTGGGGAACTCCCTTATTCCTTACGTGCACTTTAAGGATTTCTCCACCTCTGTTTACTTAACAAAAGGGACAATGAATGCATTAATATGTTGATATTATAGATTGTTTCTTGGGCATGATCTAGGGTGAATGTGTATCTAAAAATGATTTTTTTTTTTTATTTTAACCATCTCGTATCTAAATGGGTTTCTAAAGCATTGCACTATGTTACAGTTAAAAGTTGGGTTTAAACAATTGTTTAGTTTGATTTCAGGTAGTTCATGCTAGGAAACTTAAATACTTAGGATAAAAAATAATTAAAGAGTTTTAATTTTGAACTAGGCAGCCTGAAAAAATTTCACTAGATATACCAGTGCATTAACTTGGGAAGAGATAATAAATTATGATATGGTATCTATTCCCATCAGTGTGTAAGATTTTAAAAAATGGTACTAAATTAAAACGTTGGTCTGGCTTATTGAAATGACATTAATTAGCAACAGTCTCGGAAATTTTTAAAGCTTAATTTCGGATACACATGGTAGTGTGTGGTTCTTTTTAAAAAATTTTCAGCCAATTTAATGTAACTTAATACTATTAGAAACTTCATAACAAAGAAAGGGGCTTAACGATCCTATAGAAACTTCTTCTGATGGTGGCTTTAATATTATCAAAAAATGATCCTATTTTCAGTTTTGTGTGAGCAAGTTTTTCTAGTGTAGAAAAATCTAAAGATATAAAATTTTGAGAATTACATCTTAAACTTGCATCAAAATTTTCAACATCCAAACCTGGAAATTATGACTTATAGCTAAAATGCCTTAGGCCTGAGGTTTCTGCTACGAATTCCAGTCTTTTCAGTTTTCCAGACCTCAGCCAGGACTTAAGTTGATATGCAAATAAAAGAAGCCTGCAGCACTCAGCAGGAGACAGATAAAAAAGAGTAAATGTGTCTTTTTACCTGAACTCAAACTAGACCTAACCAAAAAATTATATTATACGGTATTTACTAATTACTGGCCAGTCATCTTTTTTAGGACTCTTGCTTTTCTTAGATTCTGTATTTTTTTTTTTTTGAGCTCATGATCTTGATTCTGCTGATGGTTTAATGTTTTCTGATCAGTTCTATTTTTGATCGACTCTGGAGTTTTTAGCATTTCAATGGAGATTTCACCTGAAAAAGCTACAAGGCTTTTACTATTGTGTTATGTGTTACATTTGTGTTACGTGTTGTATGTTGGTATGTCTGTATGTGTGTATGTCCATATATCATGCAGTGATATGACAATTGACAGATGAGGAGCACTCATGAAAAATTTAAGAATGTATTCAAATGTCTTTGATTCACGTGATTCATATGTTTTAATTCAAATTGGGTAAACAGATAAAAATAAAGATGTCTTTAAAATTAGGCCTATAAGTTTTCTAGGTTTTCAAAAAGGCCCTAATAAAATGTAGATGCCTATAAAATAATCTGCCTAAATTCAGAAATTTACAAGTATTGTATTGAAATGTGAACAGAAAGAGGTTAGTAGATGAAAAAGAGAAACTAAAAGGTTCCAGATATAGATCTAATAGAGGAAAAATGTGTTTCTGGATAAGAGAGTCTATATGATTAAGTAATTAAAAGGGTTTAAGTAAATAATAAAAAAAAAGGTTTGTGTAACTTGGTTATATGTGTAAGTTTTGAGCAAGTAATCTTAAAAAAATAAACAGCTGGTAAAACAAGTAATGTTTTTATAAAATTGTGCCATGTTATTTCTTTAAAATCTAAACTTGTTTAATACAAAAACATCAATGTAATTGTGGTGTTAATGTGTTCATATCTTCCAGGTATACAAGTCTGTAAAGTAGAAGCTTCCAAAGACCATTGTATCAAGCTGGTGTTCTAAGGTTGTATGGTAATTCTAGGCTTAAAAGAAAAACATGTTGGAGATTTATGTATATCATTTGTGTTCTATAATTGGACTTGTTATCAATAAGATATGTACAGTTCCATGTTACTTTTTACACTGAGATACAATCTAAAAGTATTTTTAACTTAATGAGAGCCAAATCTGTGAAGGTTTTATTGTAAACACAAAGGTAATGCCCATTCATTTCCATGTGAAAACTGTTTTCTTCAGGCTTCACAAAGGGGTGGCCTGAGACAAAGACTTTCCTGATATTCAGGGCAACATAACAATAGGTAATCAAAAGGCCCAAAGCAGGGTTTCTCCACTGAGACTTTACTGGCTAAACTGATATCTGAGTTTTCTGAGATGCTTGCCATTCCCTTCAGCTATCCAGTACATGGCCATGTCACAGATCTTGGAATTGGTTCATATATTGGACACAAAATCATGAGCCTATTCTGGAGAGTGGCCAGAATTCAGGAAGAAAACAGGAACGTAGGAAGATAGTTGGTGTTGCCCATTGATAAGGCAAGCCACACTCCATTTATAAATTGTGCCAGATGAATGCTGGGAAGTTTTCTCCTTGAGAGGATACACCCATTGAGGCATTCTCTTTTCTAATGTCTACAACCACGGACACAGTGGGATACACAGACCTAAAAACACTCGCCTTGTCAAAGGACTAACTAGAAACACTCCACTCCAAACCAAACACACCCCCTTTTCTAACTATTCTCAGAACAAAAGAAAAAACCACAAACCCATACCCACAACCACAAAGGCACCTCCTTCCCCCAAGTAGGTCTGGAACTATCCAGAGTGTCCTCGGACCGGAGGGCCATACTATGTTCCCCAGAAATGGTCTGTCCTGTCTCAGATCTGGGCTCCTTGGTCAACTCTGTGAAGTTTTCAGGAGCCAGCAGTGAGCCTCTACCTGTTTTCTCCGGAAGGGCCCCTCTTCAGAATTTTTCTGGAATTTGGCCATTCTCACATAAGTAGGTACCACAAAAGACTGACTCTGTCCTCGGAAAATCCAAACAAGTGAGAACACTGGAACTGGTGCTGGGACTGGGTCTTGGTGCCTGGCTTCCTGGAACCCAAATTTGGAGAGTTCCATCAACAAGGATGTGAGGTGAGGTCACTTCCTTTAGTAACTGAATGAGGTCACTGCCTTGGCAACCAATTTGTCCTAACATTTGCTTCCTAAGGTCTCATAACATGGAGGATGTCCCTACTACCTGTGACACTTTCACAAGTTAGAATAGTATAGAAACCATAGTCACCTGGGAACAGCTCTCCACAAAGGCCTAGTTTGGTTCATCTCCTCTACCTTAAGAAGAGAGAATCTGATTCAGACACAACCCTTCATCCTGATCAGGTTGTTTGCCATGGAAGATGACTTTTGCTCTATCATGTCCTTCATAGCTGCCTACATCTTCTCCAGGGATCATTTCTGCATGGAACTTTGAAGTTTTCAGCAGGTGGAAGATCCCCTGCATTCCTGTATTGTAAGACCAAATCTTTCACTGCTTTTCTGAACACTTAGATTGAGGGAACAGTGTATGGTTAGGGTTAATAATATGTTCAATTAAAACCAAAATACTCCCACATGGCCCTCATTTTCTTCCATGTAGACATTCATCATAACCTCTGGCTGGAGGTTTCCATAAGGGGCGCAGCCCAAGACAGTGTCCAAAATAAGTTCCCTTTCCCCTCATTTTCCTAAAGTCAGGGTTTCCTGGACACCCTTCCTGTAAACCAGGATTGATCAAATAAGCCTGCCAGTAATACTGCTCTGTTTCTTCATTTTGAAGCCTACTGACTGTGAGGTATAGATTCTTTATGTGATTTGGAGTCATGTGAGAACCCAAGCACTGCTGCAGGGCTTTGAAGAACTCATTTGTCTCAAAGGATCCCTCTACTTACTTGATGGAGGTCAGGAACCTAACAGAGGAAGCAAGAGACTTCATCCACAATGACTGATCTTTTTGCCATTTTGGTTTTGGATGCACACATGGGATCTTTCTTTAGATCCATCAGGTGCTGAAAATCAAAGCCACAGCCTCTCTCAGAGCCGAAAGGATGATTCAGACACATCCCTTTCCAAAGCAATTAAGCAAAGAGCCACAGGTGATGCTCATTCATTTAAAATTGAAAGCAGTATTTTTCAGGCTTCACAAACTTGTGGCCTGAGGAAAAGACCTTCCTGACATTCAGGTCAACAGAACAGTAGGTTAGCAAAAGGCACAAAGCAGGGTTTCTCTACTGAGACTTTACTGGTCACACTGATATCCGAGTTTTCTGAGATGCTCCCAATTTCCTTTATCTATCCAGTACATGGCCATGTCACAGAACTCGACAGAGGTCCATATCTTGGACAAAAAAACATGAGCCTATTCTGGAGAGTGGCCAGAATTTAGAAAGAAAACAGGAACTAAGGAAAGAAGTAGGTGTTGCCCATATAAAGCAAGCCACAGTCCATTCATAAATTGGGCAGGATGTGTGCTGAGATGCTTTCTACTAGACAGGACACATCCATTGATGCATTCACTTTTCTAATATCTACAACCACGGAAAAAGTGGGAAACACAAACATAGAAACACTCGCCATGTCAAATGACTTACCAAAAACAGTCCACTCCAAACCAAACATACTGCCTTTCCTACCTATTCTCAGAACATGATACAAAACTACAAATTCACACCCACACCCACAAAGGCACCTCCATTACCCAAGTAGGTCTGTGACTATCCAGAGTGTCCTCAGACTGGTGGGCCTTACTCTGCTCCCTCGAAATGGACTTTCCTGTCTCAGATCAGGTCTCCTTTACCAACTCTGTAAAGTTGTCAGCATCAATCAGTGAGTCACTACCTGCTTTCTCAGGAAAGGCCCCTCTTCAGAGCTTTCCTGGCATTTAGCCATCCACACATCAGTATGTACCAAGAAAGACCGACTCTGTCCTTGGTAAATCCAAACAAGTGAACCCACTGAGACTGGGACTGGGACTGGCTCTGAGTGCCTGGCTTCATGGATCCCAAGTTCAGAGAGTTCCATCACCAAGGAAGTGAGGTAGGTCACTTCCTTCAGGAACTGAATGAGGTCACTATCTTGGCAACCACTTTATCCTAACGTTTGCTTCCAAGGGTCCCATGAGAGAGAGGCTGCCCCTACTTCCTGTGTCACATTCACAAGATAGAATGGTATATCAACCATAGGCACATGTTAACAGCTCTCCACACAGACCTGGTTTGGTCCATCTTCTCTACATTAAGAAGATAGAGGCTTATTCAGACACATCGCTTCATCCTGACCAGGTATTTTACCAAGGAAGATATCTGTTGCTCTCTCAGGTTCTTCATAGCTGCCTACATCTTCTCCAGGGTTTATTTCTGCATGGAACTTGAGGTTCTCAACAGGTGGAAGATCCCCTATCTACCTGTATTATAACACCAACTCTGTCCCTGCTCTTCATAAAGTTAAATTGAGGGAACAGTGCATGGTTAGGGTTAATAGCATGTTCAATTTGGGTTAGGAATCATTCTGTGAGATGAATAATGGTATTGGGAACCTCCGATATTACAAGCATATATAGGTGTAATATAAGTATGAAAACAGAAATCTAGGAAAGATTTCAAACCCAGATGAACATTGGGCCCTTGATTGGGATACTTAGCTTTGAATTATTTCCGCAAAGTTGTCTCAGATAAATCGATATACAATGGTATAGGACCTTGTACCTTGGATGACTGAATGAGGAAGAGATCGTCCAGACAAAAAGAGATAGTTCGAAAAGTTATTTAGATATAGGGTTTTGGTTAGAGAGTGAATGTAAATGTCAGCATATGTGAAGAGTCAGACACAGTGATGAACTGGGGAAAATGTGTAGGAAAGCAGATATCAATAGAGACATTAGGAAATCAGGGAAAGTACAAAGTGAGTGATAGGATAAGATGTTTTTAATATGGTTGAGTTTGAATATATAATCTTAGGAAGAAACAAATATGTAGTCACCAATAGGAATGATATTTGAGATCATTAGTTAATCAGGACATGGATGTTGTTAGTAATACATGCTCACATTAAATTTAGGCTTTGGTACAATCATAAGGGTGTCCTTTGCATTTTTTGTCAGGAATATTACTGTGTTGAAATGTAAATGTATATCAGGTGACTACAGTATTTCTTCAACTATTTCTGAAAGCAACATTTTAAGACTGATAAGTTAGTATTGGGGACACAAGTACGTGTACCCTGTGCCTATGATTATAAAGATGATGCCTTAATAGACCATACTGTAAATAAATAATATAACTGGATCAAACTTTAAATAATTGATTGAATTGATATCTGAAAATATATAGGAAATCTTATATTGATATACATAATTTCATTCTAACCAGTTATACATCTAATGGTAATTTTAGCATTATGGTTTATGATGAAGAGTGTGGGAGTTTTGCTTCAAAAATGATTATGGAAATCGAAAATAATATGTTTGGAAATAATCTCATGCAAAGAACAGTCAAGAAACATGGAGGAATACATATGTTCTGAAGCAGCAAGTAATTGCAAGTGAACCAAATGCGTACAGATTTGTGAACTTGTGGATGAAAAGTATTATCCTATGATGTCCATAAACTGAAGAAATTGTAATGTACCAGTGTTGAATAAAAATGAACTTCAAAATACACATCATGTCCCATAGGATTTTACTTGCATTGATGTTAAACTGGGTCAGTTACTGTACAAATATTAGGATTTGTAAGCACCATTCACCAAAGTTAGTTTTCAGTACTGGGAAATAAATATGTATTTCATGTGGATGAATATTTCTGAGAATAATCTTGTGAAAATTTGATTATAAATCCACATATAGGAACATGAGTTAAATTAATGAGTGTATAATAAGACACATATATTTCATATTTTGAATAATCTGGAGAAAAAAAAAATATATATATATATATATATATATAGATAGATACAAACACAGACATTAAAATGTAGTAATATGTATGCCAATCAAAATTCATTATGAAATATATATCATCCTCATATCCAAAAATATTCTTTTTACTGAGCATGGATTTATGTATAATGCTGTTCATCTAGGAAATTCACCAATATGTTGAATTTTCAGTTCCATCAGTATTTAGGGGGAGTGATCTCTTCTCACAATCTGTATCATCCTAAAACAGCAAGCTCACAAGAATGTACGTGTGATACCAGGTAGGATACTAAATATGCATAATAAATATCATGAGATGAATAGGCTACAGAGAAAGGGAGACAGAAATGTACATATGTGTTAACTTTAAAAACTCATGGAGAAGTATTACAATAAAAAGTTGACTAGATTTATAACACATACTCTTGATAAAGCAGAAGGCAAGTCCTAGTATACACCATGCCTCCTATGTACGGCCTGTATTTCTATTCTGTTAGGTTTCTTTTTCTACATCATATTAAGATTAGTAGTCAGAGTCTAGTAGGGTATGGGTTAGTGACAGGGATTCAGTATTTCTAATGGAAAATAGGAAAATGAATCTAATGTGTATGCAAATATTTGCTAGACAAAAATCTTCCCACTGTCCTCCAAAACAATGCCTTGATATTTCCTTCGCCACAAGTAATACACAATTAGTGGAGAAGAGTTTGAAAATCTGTGAATATATATCTGGAAAAGAAAATGCTCAGGAGTTCACAACCTTGGAGGTGGTAGAGGAATTTCCAAAAGTAAGGTACAGGGTAAACACTCCACAAACATGGAACTCTGGTGGCCTAATGAGTTTTTGAGAAACTGCCTCTGAGTTTGGGCCCTTGAAAAATTTGTTGTTGTCAGGAGCTTTAGCTTCCTTTGTATTGAGACCATCAAACCTGGGTCGGCATCTATGTGACCTGGATGACATGGTTCCTTATATGCTATTGAACATGAGGAAGAAGTTCTGAATTTTCCCTTTGTTAGTAAACTGAGGACACTGGGGTCTAAGTGTCTAACCATGTGATCTGTGAAGCCATTTGGTCATACTCCACTTTTCGTGGTGTTTCTTACTGCTGCACTGGGAGTTTGGTATTGGCTTCACATAATACAACGAGAAAAACTGGGACACAGTGCTAGAGGGAGTACTCTCACGTGTAGTGGGTGAGGGTCTGCAGGAGAATGCACCAACCAGGCTTCTATCCCAAAAAGCTTGCACCCATGACCATAGCAACCTGATTCTGAACATTGCCCTGAAACCTCTCCATATAACAAGGTCCCTTTACTTGTAAGGTTCTGCTGGCTGCAACATGTCAGTCACAAGTCATTCGGAAACCAATGGCAGAACCACGTGTCCCCACGACAGTTGTTTTATCATACACCTGCCCACCACTGCTCTGGGCCCACTAATCAGCAGGCTCCAACTTTCTGGCACCTCTATTCTCACCATTTTCATGAAACCCAGTCAATCAATGCAATGTCTGGTACACTCATGATCAGCAACAGATATCCAAAGGTTCTCCAGTGCCATCTGTTCATGGAAATTTAAAAAATTCATGGTATTTATCTAGCCAATTTTCAAGGATGAAGTTGGAGGCACTGTGGCTTTCAATTTATTCAGGAACCATGAAATGGTGAGGAAGCTTATTTCAATTAAAGCTCGGGAGAACTCTCAGAGGCAAGGTTTCCCAAAGAGTGGCCAAAAGGTCACATTAAGCCAGGCCCATTGAGGTCTACAATTGAGGTCCATGTGTGTTTTGACTCTCAACAATGGCTGCCACGTCTTTCTGAATAAAGTCATGTGATATCCTGCCTGAGATTCCCAGTGCTCTTTGGAAAGCTATCCTGAGCCTAGATCTCAGTCTCCAAGGGCAACTCTCATGTGTGGCCTCCTAAAATCCCAACACAATTCATGTCAATACTTCTCTGAGTTCATTTCAGTCTCTAAGGGGAATCACTCCAGAGTTGAAGTCCATGCGGACCCAGTCATCTCTTCCAACCACCACACAAATGACCACAATTAAACCAAAACACTCCCACATGGCCCTCATCTTCTTCAATATAAACTCTCATCATAACCTCTTGCTGGAGGTTTCCATGAGGGGCGCAGCCTAAGGAAGTGTCCAAAATAAGCTCACTTGCCCCTTATTTGCCTAAACTCAGTGTGGCCTGGAAACCCTTCCTGTGAACCAGATGTGATCAAATAGGCCTGCCATTAATACTGCTCTACTTCTACAATTTGAGGCCTACTCTCTGTGGGGCATAGATTCTTTATGTGAATTGGGGTCATGAGAAAATCAAGCACCTATGGGCTACCCTCTGCAGGGCTTTGAAGAACCCATTTCAGTGAGTCGAGGAATTGGACCAAATGTTCTTTAGATATAGGGTTTTTGTTAAAGAGTGAAAGTAAATGTCAGCATATTTGAAGAGTCAGTCACAGTGATGAACTGGGGAAAATGTGTAGGAAATCAGATATCAATAGAGACATTAGGAAATCAGGCAAAGTACAAAGTGAGTGATAGGATAAGACATTTTTAACAGGGTTCAGATTCAATATTTAATCTTAGGAAAAAACAAATATGTAGTCACCAATAGGAATGATATTTGAGATCATTACTTAATCAGGACTTGGATGTTGTTAGTAATACATGCTCACTTTCAATATAGGCTTTGGTACAATCATAAGTGTGTCCGTTGCATTTTGTGTCAGGAATATTACTGTGATAAAATGTGTATGTATATCAGGTGACTAGAGTATTTCTTCCTCCAATTCTTAAAGCAATATTTTGAAGACTTATAAATTAGTATTGGGGATACAAATAGGTATACCATCGGTCTATGAATATAGAGATGATGCCTTAATAGACCATACTGTGAATAAATAATATAACTGGTTCAAACTTTAAATAATGGATTGAATTGATATCTGAAAATATATAGGAAATTTTATATTGATATACATAAATTCATTCTAACCAGTTATACATCTAATGGTAATATTAGCATTATGGTTTATCATGAAGAGTGTCTGAGTTTTGCTTCAAAAATGATTATGGAAATCAAAAATAATGTGTTTGGAAAGAATCTTATGAAAAGAACAGTCAAGAAACATGGAGGAATACATGTGTTCTGAAGTAGGAAGTGATTGAAAGTGAACCAAATGCCTATAAATTTGTGAAATTGTGGATGAAAGGATATATCCTATAATGTCCATAAACTGCAGAAATAGTAATGTATCAGTGTGGAATAAAAATGAACTTCAAAATACACATCATGGTCCCATAGGTGTCTACTTGCATTGATGTGAAACTGGGTCAGTCACTGTGGAAATATTACGATTTGTATGCACCATTCACTGAATTTAGTTTTCAGTACTAGGAAATAAATATGTATTTAAGGTGGATGAATATTTCTAAGAATTATTTTGTAAAAATTTGATTATAAATCCACATACACACACATGAGTGAATTTAGAAAGTGTATAATAAGACACATATATTTCATATTTTGGAAAATCTAAAGAGTAGATATCTATATCTATATAGATAGATAGATAGATAGATAGATAGATAGATAGATAATTAGATACTCACATACACAGACATTAAAATGTAGCAATATATATGCCATTCGAAAATCATAATAAAATAGATATCATCCACGTATCCAAAAATATTCATTTTACTGAACATTTATTTATGCATAATACTGTTCATCTAGGAAATTCACCCATAGGTAGAATTTCCAGTTCCATCAGTATTTAGAGGGAGCCATCTCTTCTCACAATTTGTATCTTCCAAAATAAGCAAGCTCACAAGAATGTACATGTGATACCAGGTAGAATTCTAAAGATGCATTAAAAAATACATGTGATGAATAGGCTACAGAGAAAGTGAGACAGAAATTTACATATGTGTTAATTTTAAAAACTCATCGAGAAGTATTACAATGAAAAGTTGACTAGATTTATAACACATACCATTGATAAAGCCGAAGGCAAGTCCAAGTATACACCATGACTCCTATGAAAGGCCTGTATTTCTATTCTGTTAAGTTTCTTTTTCTCCATCATATTTTGATTAGTAGTCAGAGTCTAGTAGGGTATGGGGTAGGGTCAGGGATTCAGTATTTCAAATGGAAAATAGGAAAATGAATCTAATGTGTATGCAAATATGTGCTACACAAAAATCTTCCCACTCTCATCCAGAACAATGCTTTGACATTACCTTCGCCCCAAATAAGACACAATTAGTGGAGAAAAGTTAGAAAATCTGTGAATACATATGTGGAAAGGAAAATGCTCAGGAGTTCACAAACTTGTAGGAGGTAGAACGGGTTACAAAAAGAGAGAGGGTAAACACTCCACAAACATGGAGCTCTGCTAGCCTTTTTGAGAAACTGCCTCTGAGGTTGGGCAGTTAAAATATATGTTGTTGTCAGGAGCTTTAGCTTCCTTTGTAGTAAGACCATCAATTCTGGGTCTCCATCTATGTGACCTGGATGACATGGTTTTTTATTTTCTAGTGAACATGAGGCAGCAGTGCTGAATTCTCTCTTTGTAGGTAAACTTTGGCCACTGTGGTCTAAGTATCTAACTGTGTTTTCTGAAAAGCCATTTGGTCATTATCCACTTTCGTGGTGTTTTTTACTGCTGCACTGTGAGTTTGGTATTGGCTTCACGAAATACAAGGAGTTCTACTGGGACTCAGTGCTGGAGGATGTACTCTCACGTGTGGTGGGTTACTAAAATGCACCAGTGGGGCTTCAATCCCACATAGTTTTTCAACTTGACAATAGCAACCTGATTCTGGACATTGGCAGGAATCCTCTCCATATAATAAGATGCCTTTACATACAGTCTGCTGGCTGTACCATGTCAGTCACAAGTGATTTCTAAGCGAATGGCAGATCCACGTGGCCCCACCGGAAATGCTTTTTTCACACACCTACACTCCACTGCTCTAGGCCCACTAGTCTGCAGGCTCCAACTTTCTGGCATCTATGTTCTACACTTTTTCCATGAAACCCAGTCAATCAAGGCACTGTCTGGTACAATCATGATCAGCAACAGGACATCCAGAGGTTCTCCAGTGCAACCTGGTCATGGTAATTTCAAAAAATTCATGGTATTTATCTAGATATTTTTCAATAATGAAGTTGGAGGCACTGTGGGATTCAATTTATACAGGAACCATTAAAAGGTGAGGAATCTCATTTCAATGAAAGGTCTGGAGAACTCTCACAGGCAAGGCTTCCCAAAGAGTGGGCAAAAGGTCACATGAAGCCAGGCCCATTGAGGTCTACAATGTGAATTCCATGTGTGTTTTGACTCTCAACTATGGCTGACAATCTTTCAAAATAAAATCTTGTGATATACTGGCTGAGATTCCCAGTGCTCTGTGGAAAGTCACCCTGGACCTAGATCTCAGTTTCCAATGGCGAATCTCATGCGTGGCCTCCAAAAATCTCAACACAATTCATGGCAATACTTCTCTGAGCTCAGTTCCACAACTCAGTCTCTAAGGGGAATCACAACAGAGTTCAAGCCCAGGTGGACCCAGGCATCTCTTCCAATTGCCACACAAATGACGACAATTAAAACCAAAACACTCCCACAGGGCCCTCTTCTTCTTTTATATAGACACTAATCATAACCTCTAGCTGGAGGTTTCCATGAGGGTCACAGCCCAAGACAGTGTCAAAAATAATCTCCCTTGCCCCTCATTTGCCTAAAGTCAGGGTGGCCTGGACAACATTCCTGTGAAACAGAAGTGATCATATAGGACTGCTGTTAATACTGCTCCACTTCTCAAATTTGAGGCCTACTGACTGTGGGGTATAGATTCTTTGTGTGAATTGGAGTCATGAGAAAACGCAAGCACCTATTGTCCAGCCTCTGCAGGGCTTTGAAGAACTCATTTGACACAAATGATCCCTATTCTCACTTGATGGAGGTCATTAATATTACAGAGGAAGGCGAGAGGCTTCATGTACAATGACTGATCTTTTTTTTTCCATTTTGGTTTTGGATGCCCACATGGGATCTTTCTCTAGATACATCAGGTGCTGAAAATCTAAACCACAGGCTCACACAGGGCCAAGAGGCTGATTCAGACAAATCCCTTTCCAAAGCAATGAAGTAAAAAGCCACAGGTGATTCCCATTCATTTCCATTTGAAAACTCTTTTCTTCAGGCTTCACTAAGGTTTGGCCTGAGGCAAAGACCTTTCTGACATTCAGAGCAACAGAACAATAGGTAATCAAAAGCCCCCAAGCAGGGTTTCTCCTAGGAGACTTTCCTGGTTACTCTGATATGTGAGTTTTCTGAGATGCTCGCCATTCCCTTCAGCTATCCAGTACATGGCTATGTCACAGAGCTTGGAGGTGGTACGTATCTTGTACAAAAATACATGATACTAATCTTTAGAGTGGCCAGAATTCAGGAAAAAAATGAGAACATAGGTAGATAGCAGGTGTTGCCCATGGATAAGGCAAGCCTCAGTCCATTCATTAATTGGGAAGGATGCATACTGGGAAGTTTTCTACTAAACAGGACACACCCAATGAGCTATTTTCTTTTCTAATATCTACAAAGAAAAACACAGTGGGATACACAGACACAGAAACAGTCTCCTTGTCAAATGACTTACTAGAAACAGTCCACTCCATACCAAACAAACCTCCTTTTTTACCTATTCTCAGATCATGAGAAAAAACCACAAACACAAACCAACACCCACAAATGCACCTCCTTCTTCCAAGTAGGTCTGTGACTATCTGGAGTGTCCTCTGACTGGTAGGACATACGATGTAACCCAGAAATGGCCTTTCTGTCTCAGATCTGGTCTCCTTCGTCAAATCTGTGAATTTGTAAGGAGGCAGTGGTGAGCCAATTCCTATGCTCTCAGGAAAGACCCCTCTTCAGAGCTTTCTTGGTATTTGGCAACCCTTACATCAGTAGGTACCAAGAAAGACTGACTCTGTCCTTGGTAAATCCAAAGAAATGAGCCCACTGTGACTGCGACTGGGACTGGCTCAGGGTGCCTGGCTTCCTGCATCACAAAATTCAGAGACCTCCATCACCAAGGAAGTGAGGTGAGGTCACTACCTTCAGAAAATGAATGAGGTCACTGTTTTGGCCACCACTTTGTCCTAACAGTTTCTTCCTATTGTCTCCTGACATGGAGGCTGCCCTACTTCCTGTGATACTTTCACATGTTAGAATGGTATAGAAACCATAGTCACCTGGGAACAGCTCTCTACACAGGCCTGGTTTGGTCCATCTTCCCTACATTAAGAATAGAGAGGCTGACTCAGACACATCCTTTCATCCTGACCATGTTGTTTGCCATGGAATATGACTTTTGTTCTCTCAGGTCCTTCATAGCTGCCTGCATCTTCTCCAGGGATAATTTCTGCATGGATTTTGAGGTACTCAGCAGGTGGAAGATCTCCTAACTTCCTGTATTGTAATACCAACTTTGTCCCTGCTCTTCTGTAAAGTGAGATTGAGGGAATATTGTATGGTCAGGGTTAATAGCATGTTCGATTTGGGTTGGAAATCATTCTGCTGGATGAATAATTGTATTGGGAACCAGCGATATTTATAAGAATATAGAGGGAAAACATAAGTATGAAAACAGAAATCTAGGTAATATTTGAAGCCCAGAAGGATTTGGACCCTTGATTGGGATCCTTAGCTTGAGTTATGTTTTGCACCGAGGTCTCAGTTAAATTGATATACAATGGCATAAGACCCTGTACCTCAGATGATTAAATGTAGAAGAGAACATCCAGTCAAAAACGGATTGTGTGTAGGATTAGGAAGATAGTCAGTAGGTTTAGGAGGAAGAGTGAGTCTAGGATTTGGACCAAATGTTCTTTAGCAATAGGGTTTTGGTTAGAGAGTGAATATAAATGACACCATATGTGAAGAGTCAGGCACAATGATGAACTGGGGAAAATACGTAGGAAAGCAGACATCAATAGAGACATTAGGAAATCTGGCAAAGTATAACATGATAGGATTAGAGATTTTCAACAGGGTTGAGGTTGAATACATAATCTTAAGAAGAAACCAATTTGTAGTCACCAATAAGATTGACATTTGAGAGCATTAGGCAACCTGGACATGGATATATTTAGTAATCCATGTTCACATTCCATTGAGGCTTTGGTACAATCATAAGGGTGACCTTCGCATTTTGTGTCCAAAATATTACTGTGATAATATGTATATGAAGATCAGGTGACATGAGTATTTCTTCCACCATTTCTGGGGGAAATATTTTGAAAAGATATAAATTAGTACTGGGGATACTAATAGGCTTACCCTGTGTTGATGAATATAGAGATGATGCATTAATAGACAATAATGTGAATAAATTATATGACTGGTTCCAAATTTAAATAATGGATTGTATTGATATCTGAAAAAATAGAAGAAATCATTTATTGATATACATACATTCATTCCAACCACTTACATATCTAATGGTTATCTTAGGGTTACCGTTTATCATGAATAGTAAATGAGTTTTGCTTCAAAAATGATTATGGAATCGAAAATAATGTGTTTAGAAAGAAGTCTAGTGAAAAGACAAGTCAAGAAACATGGAGATATATAAGTGTTCTGAAGGAGGAAGTGATTGAAAGTGAACCAAATGTTTATAAATTTGTGAATTTGTGAATGAAAGGATATATTTTATGATGTCTATAAACTGAAGAAATAATAACGTACCAGGTTTGAATAAAAATGAACTTTAATAAACACATCATATCCAATAGGAATCTACTTGCATTGATGTTAAACTTGGTCAGTTACTGTAGAAATATTACGATTTGTAAGCACCCCTCCCTGAAGTTAGTTTTCAGTACTAGGAAACAAATATGTATTTCAGTGGATGTATATTTCTGAGAATAAACTTGTTAAAAGTTGATTATAAATCCACATATATGAATATGAATGAATTCAGGCGGTGTATAAGAAGACACATATATTTCATATTTTGGTAAATCTGGAGAATATATATATATATATATATATATATATATATATATATATATAGACACACAAACACACACACATTATAATGTAGCAATATATATGCCAATTGAAATTCATCATGAAAAATAACTCATCCGCATATCCCAAAATATTCATTTTACTGACCAGTAATATATGTATAGTGTTGTTCATCTAGGAAGCTCACTCATGGGTTGAATTTTCTGTTAAAACAGCGTTTAGGAGGAGTGATCTCTTCTCACAATTTGTATCTGCCAAGTCAGCCACCTCACAAAAATGTACATGTGAAACCAGGTAGGATTCTATTTGTGCATATAAAAATATTTTTGCTTAATAGGCTACAGAGAAAGGGAGACAGGAATTCACATATTTCTTAACTTTAAAAACACATGGAGAATTATTTCAACAAATAATTGACTAGATTTATAACTCCTACCTTATATCATGCAAAAGGTAAGTCCAACTATACACCATGCTTCCTCTGAAATGCTTGTATTTCTATTCTGTTTGGGTTATTTTTCTCCATTATATTAGGATTAGTAGTCAGAGTTTAGTAGGGTATGGGTTAGTGTCAGGGATTCAGTATTTCAAACAGAAAATTGTAAAATGAATCCAATGTTTATGCAAATATGTGCTAAACAAAATCTTCTCTCTCTCATCCAGAACAATGACTTGACATTCCCTTCGCCCCAAGTAAGTCAGAATTAGAGGAGAAGAGTTAGAAAATCTGTGAATATATATTTAGAATGGAAAATGCTCAGGAGTTCACAACCTTGGAGTTGATAGAGCAGTTTCCAAAAGTAAGTGACATGGTAAACACTCCACAAACATGGAGATCTGGTGGCCTAAACACTTCTTGAGAAATTGCCTCTGAGCTTGGGCACTTGAAATATATGTTGTTTTCAGGAGCTTTAACTTCCGATGTAGTGAGACCATCAAAGCTAGGTCTGCATCTATGTGACCAGGAGGACATGGTTTCTTATTTTCCAATGAACATGAGGCAGCAGTGCTAAATTCTCTCTTTGTAGCTAAATTGTGGCCACTGGGGCTAAGTGTCTCCCCATGTGGACTGTGAAGCCATTTGGTCATCCTCGACTTTTCGTTTTGTTTCTTGCTGCTGCACTGGGAGTTTGGTATTTGCTTCACGAAATACAAGGAGTTCAAGTGGGACACAGTGCTGGAGGGAGTTCTGTCACGTGTGGTGGGTCAGTGTCTGCATGAGAATGCACCAACTAGGCTTCTATCCCACATAGCTTGCCCCTTGACCATAGCAACCTGATTCTAAACATTGCCGTGAAAAATCTCCATATAACAAGATGCCTTTATATAGAAGGGTCTGCTGGCTGCACCGTGTCTGTCTCAAGTCATTTGAAAGTCAATGGCAGATCCACATGGCCCCACCAAAGATGTTTTATCACACACCTGCACACCACTGCTCTAGGCCCACTACTCAGCAGGCTCCAACTTACTGGCATCTCTGTTCTACACGATTTTCATGATACCTAGTCAATCAAGGCACTGTCTGGTATACTCATGATCAGCAACTGGACATCCAATGGTTCTCCAGTGCCACCTGGTCATGAGAATTTCTAAAATTTTATGGTATTTATCTAACTATTTTTCACAGATGAAGTTGTTGGTACTGTGGGTTTCAATTCATTCAGGATCCATTAAATGTTGAGGAAGCTCATTTTAATGAAGGATCTGGAGATCTCTCACAGGCAAGGCTTCCCAAAGAGTGGCCAAATTGTCACATGAAGCCAGGCACATTGAGGTCTACAATGTGAGGTCATGTGTGTTTTGACTCTCAACGATGGCTGCCAAGTCTTTCAGAATAAAACCTGTGATATCCTAGCTGAGATTCCCAGTGCTCTCTGGAAAGCCTCCCTGGGCCTAGACCTCAGTTTCCAAGGGCGACTCTCATGTGTGGCCTCCTGAAATACCAACAACATTCATGGCAATACTTCTCTGAAGTTAGTTCCAAATCTCATTCTCTAAGGGGAATCACATCAGAGTTCAAGCCCAGGTGGACCCAGTCATCTCTTCCAACTACCACACAAATGACCACAATTAAAACCAAAACACTCCCACATGGTTCTCATCTTCTTCCATATAGACACACATCATAACCTGTGGATGGAGTTTTCCATGAGGGGCACAGCCAAACCAGTGCCCAAAATAAGCTCCCTTGCCCCTCATTTGCCTAATGTCAGGGTGGATTGGACATGCTTCCTGTGAACCAGGAGTGATCAAATAGGCCTGCCGTAAATGCTCCACTTCTCCACTTTGAGGCCTTCTTACTGTGGGGATTATATTCTTCTTTTTCTAAATTTTTTTGGAAATTTAATTGGAAAGTTAAAAAAAATTGTTTTGCAGAATGTTAAATTTCTAATGGCAAAGCCTTCACCTTGTTTGTGAAGGAAACCTTGATGCCTTGCCAATCTGGTAACATGGAGACACTCAAAATTTTCTGTTACATACTACATGGATGAATGGCTACAGCACATAGTTTTTTAAAACTGAAAGGCAGATACCAGCAAGTAAGATAACAAATAAAAGACAATTTTATTAAAAAATAAAGTTGTTAAATGACTCAAATATTGGAAATTCAATTCTTTTTATTTTTGGTTGTTCAAAACATTATAAAACTCATGATATATCATCTTTCATACATTTGACTCAATTGGGTTATGAACTCCCATTTTTACCCCAAATACAAATCGCAGAATCATATCAGTTACACACTCACGTTTTTACATAATAGCATACTAGTTATTGTTGTATTCTGCTACCTTTCCTATCCCCTACTATTCCCCCTCCCCTCCCATCTTCACTCTCTACCTCACTGCTGTTGTTTAATTCTCTCCCTTGTTTTCCCCTCTTTAGCCTCACAACCTCTTATATGTAATTTTGTGTAACATTGAGTAGTCTCCTACCATTTCCATATGCTTTTCCTTCTCTCTCCCTTTCTCTCCCCCCAATCATCTCTGTTTAGTTTTAATATTTTTCTCATGTTCTTCCTCCCTGTTCTGTTCTTATTTGCTCTCTCTATATAAAAGGAAACATTTGGCATTTGTTTTTTAAGGATTGGATAGATTCGCTTAGCATAATCTATTCTAATGCCATTCATTTCCCTGCAAATTCTATGATTTTGTCATTTTTCAGTGCTGTGTAATACTCCATTGTGTATAGATGCCACATTTTTATTATCCATTCGTCTATTGAAGGGCATCTAGGTTGGTTCCAAAGTCTAGATATTGTGAATTGTGCCGCTATGATCATCGATGTGGCAGTATCCTTATACTGCTCTCTATTAACATCCTCAGGGAAGAGTCTGAGAAGGGCGATATCTCGGTCAAATGGTGGTTCCATTCCCAGCTTTCCCAGGAATCTCCATTCTGCTTTCCATATTGGACTCACCAATTTGCAGTCCCACAAGCAGTGTACAAGTGTACCCTTTACCCCACATCCTCACCAACACTTATTGTTGTTCGACGTCATAATGGCTGCCAATCTTACTGGAGTGAGATGGTATCTTAGGGTGGTTTTGATTGCATTTCTCTTACTGCTAGAGATGGTGAGCATTTTTTCGTGTACTTGTTGATTGATTGTATGTCCTCCTCTGTGAAGTGTCTGTTAAGATCCTTGGCCCATTTGTTGATTGGGTTATTTGTTATCTCATTGTTTAATTTTTTTGAGTTCTTTGTATATTCTAGATATTAGGGCTCTATCTGAAGTGTAAGGGGTAAAAATTTGTTCCCAGGATGTAGGCTCTCTATTTACCTCTCTTATTTTTTCTCTTGCTGAGAAAGATCTCTTTAGATTAAGTAAGTCCCATTTGCTTATTCTTTTTATTAACTCTTGGGCTATGGGTTTCCTATTAAGGAATTTGGAGCCCAACCCCACAGTATGTACATCGTAGCCAACTTTTTCTTCTATCAGACGCAGTGTCTCTGATTTTATATCTGGCTCCTTGATCCATTTTGAGTTAACTTTTGTGCATTGTGAGAGAAAGGGATTCAGTTTCATTTTGTTGCATATGAATTTCCAGTTGTCCCTGCACCATTTGTTGAATATGCTATCCTTCTTCCATTGCATGCTTTTAGGCCCTTTTTCAAATATAAGAAAGTTGTAATTTTTTGGATTTGTCTCTGTGTCCTCTATTCTGTACCATTGGTCCATCTGCCTGTTTTGATACCAGTACCACACTGTTTTTGTTACTATTGCTTTGTAGTACAGTTTGAACTCTGGATTCACACTTTCTGCTTAGAATTGCTTTCGCTATTCTGGGTCTTTTGTTTTTCCATATGAAATTCATGATTACTTTATCTATTTCTACAAGAAATGCCATTGGGTTTTTGATTGGCATCGCATTAAACCTGTAGAGAACTTTGGGTAATATCACCATTTTGATGATGTTATTTCTGCCTATCCATGTACAGGGCATACTTTTCCATCCTCTAACATCTTCTTCTATCTCTCTCTTTAGGGTTCTGTAGATTTCATTGCATAAATCTTTCACCTCTTTGGTTAGGTTGATTCCCAAGTTTTTTATTTTCTTTGAGTATACTGTAAAAGGAGTGGTTTTCCTCATTTAAATTTCAGAAGTTTTGTTGCTGATATACATGAATGCCTTAGATTTATGCGTGTGATTTTATATCCTGCCACTTTGCTGAATTCATTTACTAACTCTAGCAGTTTCTTTGTAGACCCTTTTGGGTCTGTTAAATATATTATCATGTCATCCAAAAATAGCGATAATTTAAGTTCTTCTTTTCCTATTTTTAAGTCTTTAATTTCTTTTGTCCTTCTAATTGCTCTGGCTAGTATTTCAAGAACTAAATCGAATAGAAGTGGTGATAGATGGCATCCCTGTCTTGTTCCAGATTTTAAAGGAAATGCCTTCAGTTTTTCTCCATTTACGATGATGCTAGCCTGAGGTTTAGCATATATAGTTTTTACAATGTTGAGGTAAGTTCCTGTTATTCCTAGTTTTTATAGAGTTTTAAACATAAAGGGATGCTGTACTTTGTAGAATGCTTTTTCTGCATCTATCGAGATGATCATATGGTTCTTCTCTTTAAGTCTATTGATGTGGTGAATAGTATTTATTGATTTCCGTATATTGAACCAGCCTTGCATCCCTGGGATGAATCCCTCTTGATCATGATGCACAATTTTTTTTATATGCTTTTGTATTTGATTTGCCAGGATTTTATTGAGAATTTTTGCATCCAAGTTTATTAGAGATATTGGTCTGTAGTTTTCTTTCTTTGAAGTGTCTTTGTCTGGTTTTGGGATCAGGGTGATGTTGGCCTCATAGAATGAATTTGGAAGAACTCCTTCTTTTTCTATTTTTTGAAATAGCTTGAAAAGTATTGGTATTAATTCATCTTTGAACGTTTTGTAGAACTCTGCTGTATAACCATCTGGTCCAGGGTTTTTTTTGGTAGGTAGTCTTTTGAAGGTTTCTTCTATTTCTTCCTTTGTTATTGGTCTATTTAAATTTTGTGTGTCTTCCGGACTCAATCTGGGCAGATCATATGACATAAGAAATTTATCGATATCTTCATTATCTTCTGTTTTATTGGAATATAGGGTTTCAAAATACTTTCGAATTATCTTCTGTATTTCTGTAGTGTCTGTTGTGATATTGCCTTTTTTATCCCATATGTTAGTAATTTGAGTTCTCTCTCTACTTCTCTTCATTAGCATGGCTAAGGGCCTGTCGATTTAATTTATTTTCAAAGAACCAACTTTTATTTGTTCAATTTTTTTGTTTCAATTTTGTTGATTTCTCCTCTAATTTTAATTATTTCTTGTCTTCTACTACATTTGTTGTTTTGCTCTTTTTTTTCTAGGTTTTTGAGATGCAGTGTGAGATCATTTATTTGTTGTTTTTTTTCTTTTTTTGAGGAAAGAATTCCAAGAAATGAATTTCCCTCTTAAAACTGCTTTCATTGTTTCCCACAGAATCCGGTATGTTGTGTCTGTATTGTCATTTGTCTCTAAGAGATTTTTTATCTCCTCCTTTATGTCTTCTGTAACCCATTGATTATTCAGTAACATATTGTTCATTTTCCATGTGATGTAGAATTTTTTCTTCCTTCTTCAATCATTAATTTCAAGTTTCATTCCATTATGATCAGATATGGTGCATGGTATTATCTCCATACTTTTATATTTACTAAGAGTTTCCATATGGCATAATATATGGTCTATATTTGAGTAGGACCAATGTGCTGCTGAGAAGAACATGTATCCACTTTATGATGTTTGATATATTCTATATATGTTGGTTAAGTCTAGGTTATTGATTGTGCTATTGAGTTCTATAGTTTCTTAATTCAGATTTTCTCTAGAGGATCTGTCCAATGGCGAGGGTTGTGTGCTGAAGTCACCCGTAATTATTGTGCTATAGCCTATATGACTCTTGAACTTGAGGAGAGTTTGTTTTATGACTTGGCACCACCATTGTTTGGTGCATACAAATTGATAATTGTTATGTCTTGTTGGTGAATGTTGCCTCTTAACAGTATATAGTGTCCTTCTTTATCACTTTTGATTAACTTAGGTTTTAAGTTGATTTTATTCGATATGAGTATGGCCACTCCTTCTTGCTTCCGAGGGCCAACAATGGCTGCGAAGTCTTTCAGAATAAAATCATGTGATTTCCTGGCTGAGATTCCCATTGCTCTGTGGAAAGCCACCTTGGGCCTAGATCTCAGTTTGAAAGGGTGACAATTATGCGTGGCCTCCTAAAAACCAACACAATTCATATCAATAATTCTATGAGGTACGTTCCAGAACTCAGGCTCTAAGGGGAATCACACCAGAGTTCAAGCCCAGGTGGACCAAGTCATCTCTTCCAACCCCCACAAAAATGACCACAATTAAAACAAAAAAAACTACCACATGGCCCTCATCTTCGTCCATAAAGACCCTCATCAAATGTTCTGGATGGAAGTTTCCATGAGGGTTGCAACTAAAGACAGTTTTCAGAATAAGCTCCCTTGCCTCTAATTTCCCTAAAGTCAGGGTGGCCTGGACACCCTTCCTGTGAACCAGGAGTGATCAAAAAGGCCTGCCATTAATTCTGCTTTATTTCTATAATTTGAGGCTTACTGAATGTCAGGTATAGATTTTTTATGTGATTTGGAGTCATGAGAAAACCCAAGCACATCTGCAGAGCATTCAAGAATTTATTTGACAAAGAGGATCCGTATTCTCACTTGAAGGGGGTCAGGAACCTAACAGAGAAAGGCAAGAATCTTCATCCACAATGACTGCTCTTTTTGCCATTTTGGTTTTGAATTCACACATGGGATCTTTCTTTAGATCCATCAGGTGCTGAGAATCGAAGCCACAGCCTCACACAGGGCCAAGAGGCAGATTCAGACAAATCCCTTTCCAAAGCAATTAAGCAAAGAGCCACGGGTGATGCCCATTGATTTCCATTTGAAATTTTTTTCTTCAGGCTTCACAAAGGGGTGGCCTGAGGCAAAGACCTTCCTGACATTCAGGGCAACAGAACCTTGATTGGTATACTGAGCTTGAATTATGTTCTGCACCGAGGTCTCAGATAAATAGATATACAATGGCATAGGACCGTGTACCTCGGATGATTGAATGTAGAAGAGAACATCCAGTCAAAAAGGGATAGTCTGTAGGATTAGGAAGATAGTCAGTAGGTTTAGGAAGAAGAGTGAGACTAGGAGTTGGACCAAAAGTTCTTTAGCAATAGGGTTTCAGTTAGAGAGTGAATGTAAATGTCAGCACATCTGAAGAGAAAGTCACAATGATGAACAGGGAAAAATATGTAGGAAAGCAGATATCAATAGAAAGATTAGGAAATCAGGCAAAGTATAAAGTGAGTGATAGGATTAGACATTTTCAACAGGCTTGAGGTTGAATATATAATCTTAGGAAAAAACAAATATGTAGTAATCAATAGGATTGACATTTGAGAGCATTAGGCACCCTGGACATGGATGTTTTTAGTAATCCATGGTCACTTTCCATTTAGGCTTTGGTACAATCATATGTGTGACCTTTGCATTTTGTGTCCAGAATACTACCGTGATAAAATTTATATGTAGATAAGGTGACATGAGTATTTCTTCCACCATTATGGGGAGTAATATTCTGGAAACTTATAAATTAGTACTGGTGATACAAATAGGTGTACCTTGTGTTGATCATTATTGAGATGTTGCATGAATAGACCAGATTGTGAATAAAGTATATAACTGGTTCCAACTTTAAATAATGGATTGAGTTTGCATCTGAAAATATATTGGAAATCTTATATTGATATATATACAATCATTCCAACCAGTTATATATGTAATGGTAATATTAGGGTTACGGTTTATCGTGAAGAGTGAGTATTGCTTCAAAAATGATTATGGAATCAAAAATAATGTGTTTAGAAAGAAGTCTAGTGAAAAGACCAGTAAAGAAACATGGAGGAATACATGTGTTCTGAAGTAGTAAGTAAATGAAATTGAACCAAATGCCTATAATTTTGTGAAGTTGTGGGTGAAAAAATATATCCTATGATGTCGATATACTGAAAAAATAGTAATGTACCAGTGTTGAGTAAAAATGAAGTTCAAAATACACATCATGTCCCATAGCAATCTACTTGCATTGATGTTAAACTGGGTCAGGTACTGTAGAAATATTAGGATTTGTATGCACCACCTACTGAACTTAGTATTCAGTAGTAGGAAACCAATATGTATTACAGGTGTATAAATATTGCTGAAAATAATCTTGTAAAAACTGGAATTTGAACCCACATACATGAATATAAATGAATTTAGGGAGTGTATAATAAGACACATATTTTTCATATTTTTTTAAAATCTGGAGAATATATATACATATATATATATATATACATATATATATATAATATATATATTATATATATATACATATATATATATATTTATATATATATACACATATATTTTTTTCCAGATTTTAAAAAAAATACATACACACACACACACACATTAATATTTAGCAATATATATGCCAATCGAAATTCATCATGAAATATAATTCATCCACATATCCAAAAATATTCATTTTACTGAACATGGATTTATGTATAGTGCTTTTCACTAGGAAGCTCACCCATAGGTTGAATTTTCAGTCCCATCATTATTTAGGGAGAGTCATCTGTTCTCACAATTTTATATTCCAAAATCAGGGAGCTCACAAGAATGTCCGTGTGATACCAGGTAGGATATTATATATATATATATGTATAAAAAAATACATGTGCTGAATAGGATACAGAGAAAGGGAGACAGGAATTTATATATGTGATAATTTTAAAAAATCATGGAGAAATATTACAATGAAAAGTTGACTAGATTTAAAACACATACTCTTGATAATGCAGAAGGCAAATAGAAGTATACACCATGCTTCCTATGAAAGGCCTGTATTTCTATTCGGTTAGGTTTCTTTCTCTCCATGATATTAGGATTAGTAGTCAGAGTCTAGTAGGGTATGGGTTAGTGTCAGGGATTCAGTATTTCAAATGGAAAAAAGGAAAATAAATCTAATGTGTATGCAAAAATGTGATACACAAAAATCTTCCCTCTCTCATCCAGAACAATGCCTTGACATAACCATCGCTAAAAGTAAGACACAATTAGAGGAGAGGAGTTAGAAAATCTGAATATATATGTGAAATGGAAAATGCTCAGGAGTTCACAACACTGGAGGTGGTAGAACAGTTTCCAAAAGTAAGGGAGAGGGTAAACAATCCAGAAACATGGAGCTGTGCTGGCCTTGAGACTTCTTGAGAAACTTCCTCTGAGGTTGGGAACAAGAAATATATGTAATTGTTAGGAGATTTAGCTTCGTTTGTAGTGACACCATGAAATCTGGGTCTGCATCTCTATGACCTGGAGCACATGGTCCTTATTTTCTAATGAACATGAGGGAGCAGTTCTGAATTCTCTCTTTGTAGGTAAACTGTGGCCACTGGGAGCTAAGTGTCTTTCCGTGTGGACTGTGAAGCCATTTGGTGATCCTCCACTTTCCAGGGTGTTTCTTACTGCTGCACTGGGAGTTTGGTATTTGCTTCACGAAATACAAGGAGTTCTACTGGGACAAAATGCTGGAGGGAGTTCTGTCATGTGTGGTTGGTCAGGGACGCAAAGAGAATGTACGAACCAGGCTTCTATCCTACATAGCTTTCCCCTTGACAATAGCAACCTGATTCTGAACATTGCCCTGAAACCTCTCCATATGACAAGATGCCTTTATATAAAAAGGTCTCTTGCCTGCACCATGTCAGTCGCAAGTCTTTCGAAGCCAATGGAAGATCCAGGTGGTCCTACCAAAAATATTTATTTACACACCTACAGTCCACTTCTCTACGCCCACTACTCATTAGGCTCCAAATTACTGGCATCTCTGTTCTACACCATTTTCACGAAAACCAGTCAATCAAGGCACTCTTTGGTACACTCATGATCAGCAACAGGAAATCCAAAGTTTATCCAGTGCCACCTGGTCATGGGAATTTCAAAAATTTTATGGTATTAATCTAGTCATTTTTCAAAAATGAAGTTAGAGGCACTGTGGGTTTCAATTAATTCAGGAACCATTAAATGGTGAGGAAGCTCATTTCAATGAAAGCTCTGGAGAACACTCACAGAAAAGCCTTCCAAAAGACTGGCCAAAAGGTCACATGAATCCAGACACATTGAGGTGTACAATGTGAGGTCCATATGTGATTGGACTCTCAACTAGGGCTGCCAAGTCTTTAAGAATTAAATCATGTGATATCCTGGCTCAGAATCCCCGAGCTCTGTGGAAAGCCATCCTGGGCCTAGATCTCAGTTTCCAAAGGCGATTCTCATGCGTGGCCTAGTAAAATCCCAAGAGAACTCACGACAATACTTCTCTGAGGTCAGATCCAGAACTCATTCTTTAAGGGGAATCACACCAGAGTTCAAGCCCAGGTGATCCCAGTCATCTTTTCCAACTACCACACAAATTACCACAATTAAAACAAGAACACTCCCATATGGCCCTCATCTTCTTTCATATTGACACTCATCATAATTTTGCTGGAGGTTTCCATGAGGGGAGCAGACCAAGACAGTGTTCAAAATAAGCTCCTTTGACCCTCATTTGCCTATAGTAAAGGTGGCCTGGACACCCATCCTGTGAACCAGGAGTGATCAAATAGGCCTGCCATTAATACCGCTCCAATTCTCCAATTTGAGGCCTACTGACTGTTTGGTTTAGATTCTTTATGTGAATTTTAGTCATGAAATAACCAAGCACCTATGGGCTAGCCTCTGCAGGTTTTGAAGAACTCATTTGACCCAAAGGATCCCTATTTTCACTTGATGGAGTTCAGGAACCTTACAGAGGAAGTCGAGAGACTTCATCCCAATGGCTGCTCTTTCTGCCATTTTTCCTTTGGATGCAAACATGGGAACTTTCTTTAGATCCATCAGGTGCTGAGAATCTAAGCCTCAGCCACACACAGGGCCAGGGGGCTGATTCAGTCACATCCCTTTTCAAAGCACTTAAGAAAAGAGCCACAGGTATGCCCAATCATTTTCATTTGAAAACTGTTTTCTTCAGGCTTCACAAAGGGGTGGCCAGATGCAAAGAACTTCCTGACATTCAGGGCAACAGAACAATAGGTAAGCAAAAGACCCAAAGCAGGGTTTCTCCTCTGAGACTTTCCTCGTCACACTGATATCTGAGTTTTCTGAGATGCTCGCCATCACCTACAGCTATCCAGTACATGGCCATGTCACAGAGCTTGGAGGTGGTACATATCTTGGACACAAAACCATGGGCCTATTCTTGAAATTGGCCGGAATTCAGGACGAAAATAGAAACTTAGGAAGGTAGCAGGTGTTGCTCATCGATAAGGCAAGCTACAGTCCATTCATAAACAGGGCAATATGAATGCTGAGAAGCTTTCTACTAGACACGACACATCCATTGATGAATTCTCTTTTCTAATGTCTACAACCACGGAAACAGTGGAATACACAGACATAGAAACACTCGCCCTGTGAAAAGACTTACTAGAAACAGTCCGCTTCAAATGAAACAAACCGACTGTCCTACCTATTCTCAGAAAATGAGACAAAACCACAAACCCACAACCACACCCACAAAGGCACCCCCTTCCCCTAAGTAGGTCTTTGACTATCCGGAGTGTCCTCTGACTTGTAGGCCATAATACGTTCCCCCGAAATGGCCTGTCCAGTCTCAGATCTGGTCTCCATGGCAAACTCTGTGAACTTGTCAGGAGCCAACGGTGAGCCACTAACGACTTTCTCAAGAAAAGCCCCGCTTCCGAGCTTTCCTGGCATTTGGCCTTCTCACGTCTGAAGGTACCAAGAAAGACTGACTGCATTTAGTACATCCAAACAAGTGAGACCATAGGGACTGGGACTGGGACTGGCTCTGGGTGCCTGGCTTCCTGGATCCAAAGTTCAGAGAGTTCCATCACCATGGAAGTGAGGTGAGGTCACTTCCTTCCTGAACTGAATGAGGTCCCTGTCTTGGCAACCACTTTGTCTTAACTGTTACTTCCAAGGGTCCCATGAGATTGAGGCTGCCCCTACTTCCTGTGACACTTTCACAAGTTAGAATGGTATATCAACCATAGGCACCCAGGAATAGATCTCCACACAGGCCTGTTTGGTCCATGTTCTCTACATTAAGAAGAGAATCTGATTCAGACACAACCTTTTATCCTGACCGGGTTGTTTGCCATGGAAGATGACTTTTGGTCTCTCAGGTCCTTCATAGCTGCCTACATCTTCTCCAGGGATCATTTCTGCATGGGCCTTTGAGGTTCTCAGCAGGTGAAAGTTTCCCTACATTTCTGTATTGTAAAATCAACTCTTTCCCTGCTCTTCTATAAAGTTAGATTGAGGGAATAGTGTATGATTATGGTTAAAAACATGTTTGATTTGGGTTAGAAATCATTGTGCTGGATGAATAATGGTATTGGGAACCTGCTATGTGTATAAGAATATATAGGTGTAATATATGTATGAAAAAAGAAATCTAAGTATGATTTGAAGGCCAGAAGGGCATTGGGCCCTTGATAGGGATACGTGGTGTTGAATTACGTTCTGCAGAGTTGTCTCAGATAAATCGATATACAATGGCATAGGACCTTGTACCTTGCATGAATTAATGTAGAAGGAACATCCAGTCAAAAAGGGATAGTCGGTAGTGAAAGGTTAATAAAATAGGTACTTGCTATTTCCTGTTTTTCTGTATGCTTAAAAAAAAACACTGTTGAAATCTTGAGAAATGTTTGCTAATCTTGTTCTAGAATGTACTGTTCCCAACTGCCAAACTGCAGAATGTACTGCCTCACTCGGTGTCACGCGAACCACCCACTCACCCTTACACATCAGTAAACTTCCCTCCCTTCCCTCTCCAAGGAATGTATGTAAGCTCTGCATAAGCTGTTCTCAGAGCTCTCTGATCTATTTAAGTTAGCTGTGAGCCCCAGCAAGCTGGACCCAAAATAACCCTTTGCTGTTGCATGAGACAGTCTCTTGGTAGTCTCTTCCTCCAACACTCACCTGACCTTTACATATTGAGGTTCCACCGAGTTCCGGCAGTGGCGGATGAGAGACCCCAACGGGCTCCTCTCGGAGCAAGTAAGGCGCCTCTTTCTGGTTTCAGGTGTCATGTTAGGGCTTGGCAAAATTGCTGGCAATGAAGAGCCTGGGGTCTCTCCGACGGTGGCTGAGAGTCGTGTCACAGAGACATAGGGCACCTCCCTGGGGGACCCCGCAGAAGACTCGGAGAATCAAGGAACAATTGCTTCATCGACTCAGTGATATTTTCTTTTAGATTCGGTATTGCCATCCTATCGGGTTTTGCCGGCTACGCATTCCTGGTCTCAGTGTTGGATGTCCATTGCCTGTCTTTATGGTCTTGTCTTATCTGTGTCATGTGTCTTTGCTTTTAATGTTTGTGTACCTTTCATTATGGGACAGAGCACTTCAATGCCTCTGTCCCTGACCCTTGATCACTGAACCAAAGTCCGCTTAAGGGCTCAGGATCTTTCTTTTTTTAGTAAAACGTTGGACCTGGCAGACTCTCTGTGCCTCAGAATGGCCCATCTTTGGAGTCGTATGGCCCCAAGAAAGATCTTTCTACTTCCCACTAATTTAAAAAGTCAGAGATATTGTCTTTCAGCCAGGGCCACATAGCCATCCTGATCAACAGCCATATATCTTAACTTTGCCGACCTCTGCAAATCTCCTCCTCCATGGGTGAAGCCTTTCCTTGCCCATGCCTCTGCTCATACTCCTTCCCACATGATCTCTCAAACCCTCACCTCTTCCTCCTCCTCCACCCTCTGTTTTCCCTGAGTCACAAGATTTGACTCTACTGGACTCTTCCTCCTCTCCTTATCCCCTGCCCTCGTCCCCTAACACACAACACACCCTAAGTGATTCCCCTGCTGCTGACTAAGCCTCTCTACCATTGGAGGAAGCTAAGCTGGTAATAGGATCTGATAATGGACCGATGTTCATGGCCCAGGTAAGTCAGGGGTTAGCCAGGAACCTGGGGATTAATTGGAAGTTATATTGTGCTTATAGACCCCAGAGTTCAGGACAAGTAGAAAGAAAGAATAGAACCATTGAAGAGACCTTAACGAAATTAAGCTTAGAGACCAGCATAAAAGATTGGACTGTGCTCCTGACTTATGCAATGTTTCATGCAAGAAAAAATCCTTCTGTTTCTTTGAGTAACCTTATCCCCTGAGAAATTCTCTATGGTGGCCCTCGTCCAGTAAGGGTCCTAAGCCCAACTGTAAGACCTAAGGATCCTTTCCACACCCTCTTGCTTGACAGACTTAAAGCTCTTGAAAGAACTCAGTGATACCTGTGAAAATAGCTGCCCACTGCGTAACAAACTGTGTACCAGGGGATTCCACATCCATATCAAATAAGAGACTTCATGTATGTAAGATGACATCAGGTGTCATCCCTGGAACCCAGCTGGAAAGGACCATACCAGGTGCTACTTATAACACCTACAGTGGTAAAGGTATACAGAATCACTTCTTGGATCCATGCCTCTCATCTTAAGCCTGCTCCTTGTCCAGAATCTTTCTGGAAACTGGAAAAGACTGGTAACAGTTTCAAATTGTGTATTCGCCATGTGGATAAGGTTATATACTCTCCCCTTGGCCACAAGTAGTCCTAACCCTCATCAGCCTTTTAAGCAGCGATGGCTGATCACAAATCCTACTGGAAAAGTGTATAATCTATCTCACATACAGCCCCCTTAGGGACCTGGTGGCCATCTCTCCACCCAGACATTTGTCAGCTGGCCATAGGTTTTTTCTATTGGGATATCCCTGATGAAGAAAATCCCACTAAAATACCATTAAATCCCTTCTGTACCATAGATAATGGAAACAAACATTATGGATGTAGGGACACGCGAGCCAGATGCAGGTTGGCTAGCCTAGATTACTATGTTTGCCCGGGAAACTATCAAAGCCACAAACAGTAACGGCTGTGTGGGGGAAAAACCGACTTCTTCTGTATGTCATGGAGATGTGAGCATACAGAGGCTGCCTGATGGAAGCCCAATACTTCATCAAATTCAGTACACAGCATTGGCCATATTACCAAGTAGACAACAGAAAAAGGATGGCCCCCAGAGGGGTCTCTAGATCCTCAAATTTTGCATGACCTTTTTAACTTCTGCAAGTGCTCAAAAGGGTGAAAGGAGATTCCCCTATGTGGAAGCCCTTTCCCTCCTTCACTCACATCCTGAACTATGCTTCTCCAATAGATTTTTATCCTCAGCCTTCTGCTCCAGACTCTCTGCTGTCACTCCCACCTCAGCAACGTGATTTCTCCCCTCCAGTTACTAGATCAGAATCCCAAACCTCCACCAGTTCTCAGACAATTGCCCGCTTGTGAGGTAGCAGTTACTGAGGTACCCCTCCACCCACTCACTCCTCTCTCTTCCTGTCAGTGCCCACACCGGGTCCCTCCAGGTCCTCTTTCCAGCTAACCCAAAGCTCAAACGAGCTGAGGAGAGCTCTCAGACCCTTATCCAAGATGTAATATAAGTGGCCATTAAAGTTGCTTTGTCATCACTGAACAGGTTACTAAAATTTAAAGTCCCTCACAGGATTTTGGGATACTCACTCCCGTTTTCTGCTCTGCTCTACCTGTTCTACTGCTCAAGTTTTTTGCTAGGAAATTCCCAAACACCTTTCCAATTATTCTTTTACATCTCTCTTTTTCCTCATTCTCAGATCCTCGGAGCTTCTCTCAGCCCCACCTTCCCCGTATTCCCCCTCTGTACCAGGCCCACAGAAAAGTCTTAAATGTCCTTCTCCAGAAGTCTTCACCATGGCTGACTTTAGAACTTTCAGCATAGAGTTTCTATAAAGAGTTCAATGTAGATAAACTTTCTCTTTTTGTATTGCCCTGTTATACTTGGCCATTGGCTAAAAAACTCAGTACTTCTAAGCTAGACAACCCCTAACTAGTTTTTCACAAAATATGTGAACAAGTCCTCTGGCCTTCAGCTGGGGCTTCACAGAAATGGCCACATTTCTAAGATAAAGAAATTACCAACTGGGCTCCGTTGTAACAGCTGGAAGGGGGAAAATAAGAAAGGGAATAAAAAGCTCTCCTCCTCCCAGGTGTCCTTGAAAATTTAACTTGCCCAGAACAGAGGAAAAATCAGAAACATATACTGCTTTTTTGAACTTCTGCAGACTGTAAACTTCTGAGCCCCATCCCTTATATGTTGGGTACACAATTCTGAAACTACCTAAACTTGAGTTTCAGGGGATTAATTGATTACAACAGAAGCAATGCCCTCTGAATCCAGTTGCAACAATATAGGACTGTTTCCCTGTCTTCAGTGCTATCTTTGGTGCCTTGCCTTGTCTGTCCCTACAACAGCATAATTCTATATACTTAAACATTGTTTATGTTTTCATGAAATGGTCAACAGATGTGATTATTTTGAAATGTTGCAGATGTTTCCCAGAAAGCTCTATCATGACGCAGGTTCGTTTGAAGATCAAATAGGGGGGGCATACAACCGGTTCCACTGGGAACTTGTATCCCTCACTTTAGCCATCCTATTAGGAATAGGAGTTGCTGCACGGGTGGGCACAGGAACCACTGCCATTGTCCATGGGACACAACAAATGACCCAATTAGAAGAAGCAATAGAGCAAAACTAAGATATTAGAAACCTCCATCAGAGCTTTGCATGAATCTTTAACCTCTCTCTCTGAAGTTGTTTTAAAGAACAGTTGAGGGTTGGACCTCCTCTTCATTAGAGAAGGGGGCCTTTGTGCTGCATTGAGGGAAGAATGTTGTTTTTATGCTGACCATACTGGAGTTGTAATAAAATCTATGAGTAAATTTAAAAGACACCTTGAAGAGCATCAACAAGAGAGAGAGGCCCAAAAATGGTGGCTTGAGTCTTGGTTCACACACTCCTCCTGGTTAACTACGTTTTAATCAACCCTGGCCGGTCCAATAATAATCCTCATATTATTGCTAACTATAAAATCCTGTTTGCTCAACCGTGTAATTTCTTTTCTCCAGGCTCAAATTGGACGAGTTAAACTTATGGTAATACCCCACTAGCAGACATAGAATGTGACACCCTCCAATGATCATTTTTATGATTAAAAGTAGCCAGAAGAAGAAGTGGGGAATTAAAGGTTAATAAAATAGGTACTTGTCACTTCTTGTTTTTCTGTATGCTTAACAAAACACTATTGAAATCTTGAGAAATGCTTGCAAATCTTGTTCCCAGAATGTTCTGTCCCCAACTGCCCAACTACAGAATGTACTCCCTCACCCAGTTGAATGCAAACCACCCACTCACCCTGACCCATCAATAAAATTCCCTCCCTGCCCTCTCCAGGGAAAGTATATAAGCTCTATTTAAGCTATTCTCAGGGCTATCTGCTCTATTCAAGTGATCTCTGAGCCCCAGCATGCTGGACACCCAAAAAACGCATTGATGTTGCAAGAGATAGTCTGTTGGTGGTCTCCTCCTCTGAAGCTCGCCCCACATTTACTTGGATGATTGAATGTAGAAGAGAACATTCAGTCAAAAACGATAGTCTGTAGCATTAGGAAGATAGTCAGTACTTTTATGAAGAAGGGTGAGTATAGGAATTAGAAAAAAATTTCTTTAGCAATAGGGTTTCGATTAGAGAGTGAATGTAAATGTCAGCACAGGTGAAGAGTCAGTCACAATGATGAACTGGGGAAAATATGTAGGAAAGCAGATATCAATAGAGACATTACAAAATCAGGCAAAGTATAAAGTGAGTGATAGGATTAGATATTTTGAACAGGGTTGATTTTAAATATATAATCTTAGGAAGAAACAAATATGTAGTCACAATTAGGATTGACATTTGAGAGCATTAGGCAAATTTCAGGTGGATGAATATTTCTCAGAATAATCTTGTGAATAGTTGATTATAAATCCACATAATAAACATGAATGAATTTAGGGAGTGTATATAAGACACATATATTTCATATTTTGAAAAATCTGGAGTGTATATATATATATATATATATATATATATATATATATATATATACAAAACACACACACAGACAAAAAAGTAGCAATATATATGTCAATCGGAATTCATTATAAAATATATATCATCCACAGATCTAAAAACATTAATTTTACTCAACATGGATTTATGTATAATGCTGTTCAACTAGCAAGCTCAACCATAGGTTGAATATCCAATTCCAAGAAGTTTAGTAGGAGTAATCTCTTCTAACAATTTGTATCTGCCAAGTCAGCCACCTCACAAGAATGTACGTGTGGTACCAGGGAGGAATCTATATGTGCATATAAGAATACAGAGAAAGGGAGACAGGAATTCACATATTTGTTAACCTTAAAAATACATGGACAACTATTTCAACAATAAATTGACTAGATTCATAACTCCAACTCTGTATCATGCAAAAGAAAAGTACAACAATACACCAGGCCTACTCTGAACTGCTTGTATTTCGATTCTGTTTGGGTTATTTTTCTCCATCATATTAGAATTAGTAGTCAGAGTCTGGTCGGGTATGGGTTAGAGTCAGGGATTCAGTATTTTGAATGGAAAATAGAAAACTGAATCCAATGTTTATGCAAATATATGCTACAGAAAATTCTTCCCACTCTCCTCCAGAACAATGCCTTGACATTACCTTCGCCCCAAGTAAGACACAATTAGAAGAGAAGAGTTAGAAAATCTGTGAATACCTATCAGGAATGGAAAATGCTCCAGATTTCACATCTTTGGAGGCGGTAGAGGAGTTTCCAAAAGTAAGGGACAGGGTAAACACTCCACAAATATGGAGCTCTGCTGGCCTAAAGACTTTTGAGAATCTGCCTTTAAGGTTGGGCACTTAAAATATATGTTGTTTTCAGGAGCTTTAGCTTTATTTGTAGTGAGACAATCAAAGCTCGATCTGCATCTATGTGACCTGGAGGACATGGTTATTTATTTTTCAATAAAAATGAGGCAGCAGTGCTGAATTCTCTCTTTGTAGGTAAACTGTGGCCACTGAGGGCTAAGTGTCTCCCCGTGTGGACTGTGAAACAACTTGGTCATCCTCCAATTATCGTGGTGTTTCTTGCTGCTGCACTGGGAGTTTGGTATTTGCTTCATTAAATACAACGAGTTCAAATGGGAAACAGTGCTGAAGGGAGTTCCGTCAGCTGTGGTGTGCAGGGTCTCCAGGAGAATGCACCAACCAGGGTTCTATCCCACGTAGCTTGCCCCCTTAACAATAGCAACATGATTCTGAACATTGCCCTAAAACCTCTCCATATAAAAATATGCCTTTACGTATATGGGTCTGATGGCTGCACCATGTCAGTCTCAAGCCATTTGGAAGCCAATGGAAGATCCACATGGCCCCACCACAGATGTTTTATCACTCACTTGCGTAACACTTCTCTATGCCCACTACTCACTAGGCTTCTACTTACCAGCATCTCTGTTCTACACCATTTTCCTGAAACCCAGTCAATCAAGGCCCTGTCTGGTATATTCATGATCATCAACAGGACATCAAAGGTCCGCCAGTGACATCTGGTCATGGGAATTTTAAAAATTTCATGGTAATTATCTAGCAATTTTTCACGGATGAAGTTGGAGGCACTGTGGTTTGCAATTCATTCAGGAACCATTAAAGGGTTAGGAAGCTAATTTCAGGGAAAGCTCTGGAGCACTCTCACAGGCAAGGCTACCCAAAGAGTGGCCAAAAAGTAACATGAAGCGAGGCCAATTGAGGTCTATAAAGCGAGGTCCATGTGTGTTTTGAATCTCAATAATGCATGCCAAGTCTTTCAGAATAAAATCATGTAATATCCTGGCTGAGATTCCCAGTGTTCTGTGGAAAGCCAACCTGTGCCTAGATCTCAGGTTCCAATGGCAACTTCATGCCTGGCCTCCTAAAATCCCAAAACAATTCATGGCAATACTTCTCTCAGGTCAGTTCCAGAACTCAGTCTATAAGGAGAATCACACCAGAGTTCAAGTCCAGGTGGACCCAGACAATTCTTCCAACCGCGACTCAAATGAAAACAATTAAAACCAAAATACTCCCTCATGGCCCTATTCTTCTTCCATATAGACACTAATCATAACCTCTTCCTGGAGTTTTCCATGAGTTGTGCAGCCCAAGAGAATGTCCAAAATAAGCTTCTTGCACCTCTTTTGCCTAACTTCAGGGTGGCCTGGGCACCCTTCCTGTGAATCAGGAGCGATCAAATAGGCCTGCCCTTAATACTGCTCTGCTTATCCAATTTGAGGCTCTCTGACTGTGGGGTCTAGATTCTTTATGTGAATTGGAGTCATGAGAAAAGCCAAGACAGTGTCCAAAATCAGCTCGCTAGCCCCTCATTTGCCTAAAGTCAGGGTGGCCTGGACACCGTTTCTGTGAACGAGGAGTGATCAAATAAGCCTGCTGTTAATACTTCTGTGTTTCTCCAATTTGACGCCTACTGATTTCAGGTATCAATTCTTTATGTGATTTGGAGTTATGCGAAAACCCAAGCACCTCTGCAGGGAATTGAAGAACTCATTTGACCCAAAGAATCCCTATTCTCACTTGATGGAGTTCAGGAACATAACAGAGGAAGGCAAGAGACTTCATCCATAATGAATGTTTTTTTTTTTTGCCATTATGGTTTTGGACGCACACATGGGATCATTCTTTAGATGCATCTGGTGCTGAGAATCTAAGCTGGAGCCTCACACAGGGCCAAGTGGCTGATTCAGACACATCCCTTCCCAAAGCAATTAAGCAAAGAGCCACAGGTGATGACATTCATTTCCATTTGAAAACTGTTTACTTCAGGCTTCACAAAGTGGTGGATTGAGGCAAAGAACTTCCTGACATTCAGTGCAAAACAACAATAAGTAAGCAAATGGCCCAAAGCAGGGTTTCTCCACTGAGACTTTCCTGGTAACACTGATATCTGCGTTTTCTGAGATGCTCGCCATTCTCTTCAGCTATCCAGTACATGGCCATGTCACAGAGTTTGGAGGTGGTACATATTTTGGACACAAATCCATGAGCCTATTCTGGATAGTGGCCAGAATTCAGGAAGAAAACAGCAACTTAGAAAGATAGCAGGTGTTGCACATCAACAAGACAAGCTGCACTCCATTCATATATTGGGCAGGTTGAATTATGGGAAGATTTACACTAGACAGTACACATCCATTAATGCATTCTCTTTTCCAATATCTACAACAACGGACACAGTGGGATACACAGACATAGAAACACTTGCCTTGTCAAATGACTTACTAGAAACTGTCCACTCCAAACCAAACTAACCGCCTTTCCCATCTATTCTCAGAACATGAGACAAAACAATAAACCCATACCCACTCCCACAAAGGCACCTCCTTCCCCCAATTAGGTCTGTGACTATCCAGATTGTCCTCTGACAGGTGGGCCATACTATGTTCCCCTGAAATGGTCCGTCTTCTCTAAGATCTGGTGAAATATAAGTATGAAAACAGAAATCTAGGTATGATTTGAAGCCCAGAAGGGTTTTTCCCTTGATTGGGATACTTAGCTTTGAATTATGCTCTGCAAAGTTGTCTCAGATAATTCGATATACAATGGCATAGGACCTTTAACCTTGGATGATTGAATGTAGAAGAGAACATCCAATCAAAAAGGGATAGTCGGTAGGATTAGGAAGATAGTCGGTAGGTTTAGAAAGAAGAGTGAGTATAGGATTTGGACCAAAAGTTCTTTAGCAATAGGGTTTCGATTATAGAGTGAATGTAAATGTCAGCACATATGAAGTGTCAGTCACTAGGATCAACTTGGGAAAATATGTAAAAAAGCAGATATCAATAGAAACATTACGAAATCAGGCAAAGTATAAAGTGAGTGATAGGATTAGACATTTTCAACAGGGTTGAGTTTGAATATATAAATTAGGAAGAAACAAATATGTAGTCACCAATAGGATTGACAATTGACAGCATTAGGCAACCTGGACATGGATGTTTTTAGTAATCCATGTACACTTTACATTTAGGCTTTGGTACAATCATCAATGTGACCTTTACATTTTTTTGTCCAGAATATTACTTTGATTAAATGTATATGTACATCAGGTGACATGAGTATGTCTTCCACCATTTCTGCGAGCAATATATTGAAGATGTAAAATTAGAATCGGGGGTACAAAGAGGTGTACCCTGTGTCTATGAATATAGAGATAAAGCATGAATAGACCCTAATGTGAATAAATAATATAACTTTTTTCAACTTTAAAAAATGAATTGATCTAATATCTGAAAAATTACAGGAAATTGTATATTGATATACAATCATTCATTCCAAGCAGTTATACATCTAATGGTAATATTCGTGTTTTGGTTTATCATGAAGAGTGTGTGAGTTTTGCTTCAAAAGTGACTTTGGAAATCGAAAATAATGTGTTTGGAAAGAAGACTCATGAAAATACCAGTAAAGAAACCCTGACAATACATGTGTTCTGAAGCAAAAAGTGATTAAATTTGAAACAAATGCCTATAAATTTGTGAACTTGTGGATGAAATGTATATCCTATGATGTGCAAAAACTGAAGAAATAATAATGTACCAGTGTCGAATACAAATGAATAAAGAATTACATATCATGTCCCATAGGAATCTACTTGCATTGATGTTAGACTGGGTCAGTTACTGTAGAATAATTAGGATTTTTATGCATCATTCCCCGAAGTTAGTTTTCAGTACTAGGAAACAAATATGTATTTCAGGTGGATGAATATTTCTGAGAATAATCTTGTGAAATGTTGATTAAAAATCTACATACATGAACATGAATGAATTTAGAGAGTGTATATTAGACACATATATTTCATATTTTGAAAAATCTGGAGAGTGTATACACACACACACACACACAAATAAAAAACACTCACAGACCTTAAAAAGAAGCAATATAAATGCCAATCGAAATTCATCAGTAATTATATATCATCCACAGATGCAAAAATGTTTATTTTACTGAACATGAGTTTATGTATAATGTTGTTCTACTAGGACGCTCCCTATAGGTTGAATTTTCAGTTCCAACAGCGTTTAGTAGGAGTGATCTCTTCTCACAATTTGTATCTGCCAAGTCAGCCACCTCACAAAGATGTACGTGTGATACCTGGTAGGATTCTATATATGCATATAAATATACAAGTGTGAATAGGCTAAAGAGAAAGGGAAACATGAATTCTCATATTTGTTAACTTTAAAAACACATGGAGATCTTTTTCTATTAAACATTGACCAGATTTATAACTCCTACCTTGTATAATGCAAAATGCAAGTCCAACTATACAACATGCCTCCAATGAACTGCTTGTATTTCTATAGGTTTGTGTTATTTTTCTCTATCATATTAGGATGAGTTGTCTGAGTCTTGTAGGTATGGGTTAGTGTCAGGGATTCAGTATTTCAAAAGGAAAATTGGAAATTGAATCCAATTTGTATGCAAATATATGCTGCACAAATATCCTCCCACTCTCATCCAGAACAATGCCTTGAAATTACCTTCACCCCAAGTAAGACACAGTTAGAGGAGAATAGATAGAAAATCAGTGAATACATATCTGGAATGGAAAATGCTCAGGAGTTCACAACCTTGGAGGTTGTAGAGGAGTTTCCAAAAGTAAGGGACAGGGTAAACACTCCACAAACATGGAGCTCTGCTGGCCTAAAAACTTTTAGAGCAACTGCCTCTGAGTTTGGGAACGTGAAAATTATGTTGTTGTCAGGAGAATTGGCTTCCTTTGTAGTGAGACCATCAAAGCTGGGTCTGCCTCTATGTGACGTGGAGGACATGGTATCTTATTTTCCAATGAACATGAGGTAGCAGTGTTGATTTTCTTCTTTTTAGGTAAACTGTGGCCTCTGGGGGCTAAGTGTCTCCCCGTTGGACTGTGAAGCCATTTGGTCCTCCTCCACTTTTTGTGGGGTTTTTGCTGCTGAACTGGGAGTTTGGTATTTGCTTCATGAAATTCAAGGAGTTCAACTGAGACACAGTGCTGGAGGGAGTTCTGCCATGTGCGGTGGTTCAGAGTCTGCAGAAGAACGCACCAACCACGCTTCTATCCCTCAAAGCTTGCCACATTGCATCCTTGTCCATAGCAACCTGATTCTGAACATTGCCCTGAATCCTCTTCATATAACAAGATGCCTTTAATTACAAGGGTCTGCTGGCTGCTTCATGTAATCCACAAGGCATTTGGAAGCCAATGGAAGATCCACATTGCTCCAACAGAGATGTTTTATCACACTCCTGCCCACCAAAGCTCTAGGCCCACTTCTCAGCAGGCTGCAACTTTCTGGCACCTCTGTTCTACACCATTTTCATGAAACCCAGTCAAGCAAGGCACTGTCTGGTACATCCATGATAAGCAACAGGATATCCAAAGGTTCTCCAGTGCCACCTGGTCATGGGAATTTCAAAAATTTCATGGTATTTATTTAGACATTTTTCAAGGATGAAGTTGGAGGCACTGTGGGTTTCAATTCATTCAGGAACCAGTAAATGGTGAGCAAGATTATTTCAATGAAAGCTCTGGAGAACCCTCACAGGCAAGGCTTCCCAAAGAATGGCCAAAAGGTCACATTAAGCCAGGCCCATTAAGGTCTACAATATGAGGTCCATGTGTGTTTTCACTCTCAACTATGGCTGCCAAGTCTTTCGAATGAAATCATGTGATATCTTGGCTGAAATTCCCAGAGCTCTGTGGAAAGCCACTCTGGGGCTAGATATCAGTTTCCAAGGGTGACTCTCATACATGGCCTCTTAAATCACAACACAATACATGGCAATACTTCTCTGAGATCAGTTCCTGAACTCAGTCTATAAGGGGAATCACACCAGAGTTCAAGCCCAGGTAGACCTTGTTATGTCTTCCAACTGTCACACAAATATCCACAATTAAATCCAAAACACTTCCACATGGCACTCATCTTCTTCCATTTACACAATCATCATAACCTCTGGCTGGAGGTTTCCATGAGGGGTGCAGCCCAAGACAGTGTCCAATATAACCTCCCTTGCCCCTCTTTTGCCTAAAATCAGGGTGGCCAGGACATCCTTCCAGTGAACCAAGAGTGATCAAATAGGCCTGACATTAATATGGCACTGCTTCTCCAATTTGAGCCTACTGACTGTGTGTTTTAGATTCTTTATGTGAATTGGAGTCTTGAGAAAAAAAAGCACTTATGGGCTAGCCTCTGCAGGGTTTTGAGGAACACATTTGAACCAAATGATCACTGTTCTCACATGATGGAGAACAGGACACTTACAGAGGAATGCGAGAGACTTCATCCACACTGACTGCTCTTTTGTCCATTTTGGTTTTGGATGCACAAATGGGATCCTTCTTTAGATCCATCAGGTGCTGAGAATCTAAGCCACAGTCTCACACAAGGCCAAAAGACTGATTCAGACACATCCCTTTCCAAAGCAATTAAGCAAAGAGCCACAGGTGATGCCCTTTCATTTCCATTTGAAAACTGTTTCTTTAGGCTCTACAATGGTGTGGCCTGAGGCAAAGGCCTTCCTGACATTCAGGGCAACAGAACAATTGATGAGCAAAAGGCCCAAAGCAGGGTTTCTTCACTTAGAATTTCCTGGTCAAACTGATATCTGAGTTTTCTGAGATGCTCCCATTTCTTTCAGCTATCCAGTACATGGCCATGTCACAGAGCTTGGAGGTGGTACATATTTTGGACACAAAACCATGAGCCTATTCTGGAGAGTGGCCAGAATTCAGGAAGAAAACCGGAACTTAAGAAGATTGTTGGAGTTGTCCACCCATAAGTCAAGCCGCAGTCCATTCATAAATTAGGCAGAATTCAGGAAGAAAACAGGAACTTAGGAAGATTGTTGGAGTTGTCCACCCATAAGTCAAGCCGCAGTCCATTCATAAATTGGGCAAGTTGAGTCTAGACAGGACACATCCAATGATTCATTCTCTTTTCTAATATCTAAAACCACGGACACAGTGGGATACACAGACAAAGAAACACTGGCCTTGTCAAACGACTTACCAGAAACAGTTCACTCCAAACCAAACAAACCGCCTTTCCTACCTTTTCTCAGAACATGAGACAAAATCTCAAACCCACACCCACACACACAAAGGAAGCTCCTTCCCCCAAGTAGGTCTGTGACTATTGGGAGTGTCCTCTGACTGGTGGGCCAAACTATGTTCTGATGAAATCGCCTGTCCTGTGTCACATATGGTCTCCTTGGCCAAATCTGTGAAGTTGTCACTAGCCAGCGGTGAGCCACTATCTGCTTTCTCAGGAAAGGCCCCTCTTTAGAGCTTTCCTGACATTTGTCCATCCTCACCTCAGTAGGTACCAAGAAAGACTGACTCTGTCCTTGGTAAATCCAAAAAATAAGACCACTGGGACTGGGACTGAGACTGGCTCTGGGTGCCTGGCTTCCCGGATTCCAAGTTCAGAGAGTTCCATCACCAAGGAAGTGAGGTGAGATTACTTCCTTCAGGAATTCTTTGAGGTCATTGCCTTGGCAACCACTTTGTCCTAACTGTTGCTTACAATACTCCTATGAGATGGAGGCTGCCCTTTCTTCCTGTGACACTTTTACAAGTTAGAATGGTATATCAACCATAGGGACCCCGGAACAGCTCTCCACACATGCCTGGTTTGGTCTATCTTCTCTACATTAACAAGAGAGAGGCTTATTCAGACACAACCCTTCATCCTGGGAAGGTTGTTTGCGATGGAAGATGACATTTGCTCTCTCAGGTCCTTCATAGCTGCCTACATCTTCTCCAGGGATCAAATCTGCATGGACATTTGAGGTTCTCAGCAGGAGGAAGATACCCTACATTCCTGTATTGTAAGACGAACTCTGTCCCTGCTCTTCTGCAAAGTTAGATTAAGGTAAGAGTGTATGGTTAGGGTTAATAACATGTTCGATTTGGGTTACGAATCATTGCGAAGGATGATTAATAGTATTGGGAACCTGCGATATTTATAAGATTATAGAGGTGAAATATAAGTATGGAAACAGAAATCTAGGTAAGATTTGAAGCCCAGAAGGGCATTAGGCCCTTGATTGGGATACTTAGCTTATAATTACGTTCTGCACAGATGTCTCAGATAAATCGATAATCAATGGCATAGGACCTTACACCTTGGATGATTGATTTTAGAAAGGAACATCCACTCAAATTGAGATAGTCGGTGGGATTAGGAAGGTAGTCAGTAGGTTTAGGAAATAGAGTGAGTATAGGATTTGGGGCAAAAGTTCTGTAGCAATAGGGTTTTTGTTATAGAGTGAATGTAAATTTCAGCACATGTGAAGAGTCAGTCACATGATGAACTTGGGAAAATATGTAAAAAGGAAAATATCAATACAGACATTATGAAATGAGGCAATTATACAGTGAGTGATAGGATTAGACATTTTCAATAGGGTTGAGATTGAATACATAATCTTAGGAAGAAACAAATATGTCGTCACCAATAGGAATGACATTTGAAAGCATTACGCAACCTGGACATTTATCGTTTTAGTAATCCATTTTCACTTTCCATTTAGGATTTGGTACAATCATAAGTGTGATCTTTGCATTTTGTGCCCAGAAAAATATTGTGATCAAATGTGTATGTAGATCATATGACATGAGTATTTCTTCCACCATTACTGGGAGCAATATTTGAAGACATATAAATTAGTATTGGGGGTACAAAGTGGTGTACCCTGTGTCTTTGAATATAGAGATAATGCATGAATAGACCATACTGTGAATAAATATTATAACTGGTTCCACTTTAAATAATGGATTGAATTGATATCTGAAAATATATAGGAAATCATATATTGACATACAATCATTCACTCCAACCAGTTATATATCTAATGGTAATCTTAGGGTTATTGTTTATCATGAAGTGTGTGTGAGTTTTGTTTCAAAAGTGATTATGGAAATCGAAAATAATATGTTTGGAAAAAAGTCTCATAAAAAGACCAATCAAGAAATATGGAGGAATTCATGTGTTCTGAAGCAGGAAGTGATTGAAAGTGAAACAAGTGCCTATAAATTTTCTAAATTGTGAATGAAATATATATATATCCTGTTATGTGCATAAACTGATGAAATAGTAATGTACCAGTGTTTAATAAAAGTGAACGTCAAAATACACATCATGTCCAATAGGAATCTACTTGCATTGATGTTAAACTGGGTCAGTTACTGTAGAAATATTAGAATTGCATGCATTATTCACCAAAGAGAGTTTTTTTTTTATTTTTATTTATGGTTGTTCAAAACATTACATAGTTCTTGATATATCATATTTTACACTTTGATTCAAGTGGGTTATGAACTCCCATTTTTACCCTGTATACAGATTGCAGAATCACATCAGTTACACATCCATTGATTCACATATTGCCATACTAGTGTCTGTTGTATTCTGCTGCCTTTCGTATCCTCTACTATTCCCCCTGGCCTCCCCACCCCTCCCCACTTCTCTCTCTACTCCCTCTACTGTAATAAATTTCTCCCCCTTGTATTATTTTTCCCTTTCCCCTCAATTCCTCTTGTATGTAATTTTGTATAACCCAGAGGGTCTCCTTCCAATTCCATGCAATTTCCCTTCTCCCTCCCTTCCTCCTCTCATCCCTGTTTAATGTTAATCATCTTGTCATGCTCTTCATCCCTATCTGTTCTTAGTTACTCTCCTTATATCAAAGATGACATTTGGCATTTGTTTTATAGGAATTGTGTAGCTTCACTTAGCATAATCTAGTCTAATGCAATCCATTTCCCTGCAAATTCTATGATTTTTTATTTTTCAATGCAAAGTAATAATCCATTGTGTATAAATGCCACATTTTTTTATCCATTCTTCTATTGAAGGGCATCTAAGTTGGTTCCACAGTCTTGCTGTTGTGAATTGTGCTGCTATGAACATCGATGTAGCAGTGTCCCTGTAGCATGCTCTTTTTAGGTCTTTAGTGAATAGACTGAGTAGGGGAATAGCTGGGTCAAATGGTGGTTCCATTCCCAGCTTTCCAAGAAATCTCCATACTGCTTTCCAAATTGGCTGCACCAATTTGCATTCCCACCAGCAATGTACAAGTGTACCTCTTTTCCCACATCCTTGCCAGCACTTCTTGTTGTTTGACTTCATAATGGCTGCTAATCTTACTGGAGTGAGATGGTATCTTAGGGTGGTTTTGATTTGCATTTCTCTGACTGCTGGAGATGGTGAGCATTTTTTCATGTACTTGTTGATTAATTGTATGTCCTCATCTGAGAAGTGTCTGTTGAGGTCCTTGGCCCATTTGTTGATTGGGTTATTTGATATCTTATTGTCTAATTTTTTGAGTTCTTTGTATACTCTGGATATTAGGGCTCTATCTGAAGTGTGAGTAGTAAAGATTTCTTTCCAGTATGTAGGCTCCCTGTTTACCTCTTATTGTTTCTTTTGCTGAGAAAAAACTTTTTTAGTTGAGTAAGTCCCATTTGTTGATTCTAGTTATTAACTCTTGTACTATAGGTGTCCTATTGAGGAATTTGGAGCCCAACCCCACAGTATGTACATCGTAACCAAATTTTTCTTCTATCAGACAGTGTGTCTCTGATTTGATATCAAGGTCCTTGATTCATTTTGAGTTAACTTTTGTGCGTGGTGAGAAAAAGGGATTCAGTTTCATTTTGTTATATATGGATTTTCAGTTTTCCCAACACCATTTGTTGAAGATGCTATCCTTCCTCCATTGCATGCTTTTAGCTCCTTTATCAAATATAAGATAGTTGTAGTTTTGTTGATTGGTTTCTGTGTCCTCTATTCTGTACCATTGGTCCACCTGCCTGTTTTGGTACCAGTACCATGCTATTTTTGTTACTATTGCTCTGTAGTATAGTTTGAAGTCTGGTATCGCTATACCGCCTGATTCACACTTCCTGCTTAGCATTGTTTTGCAATTCTGGGTCTTTTATTTTTACATATGAATTTCATGATTGCTTTCTCTATTTCTACAAGAAATGCCTTTGGGATTTTGATTGGCATTGGATTAAACCTATAGAGAACTTTTGGTAATATCGCCATTTTGATAATGTTAGTTCTGCCTATCCATGAACAGGGTATATTTTTACATCTTCTAAGATCTTCTATTTCTCTCTTTAGGGTTCTGTAGTTTTCATTGTATAAGACTTTCACCTCTTTTGTTAGGTTGATTCCCATTTTTTTTTTAGGATATTGTGAATGGAGTGGTTGTCCTCATTTCCATTTCAGAGGATTTGTCACTGATATACAGGAATGCCTTTGATTTATGCGTGTTGATTTTATATCCTGCCACTTTGCTGAATTCATTTATTAGCTCTATTAGTTTCTTTGTAGAATCTTTTGGGTCTGCTAGGTATAGAATCATGTCATCTGCAATAGTGATAATTTAAGTTATTCTTTTCCTATTTATATGCCTTTAATTTCTTTCATCTGTCTAATTGCACTGGCCAGTATTTTGATAACTATATTGAACAAAAGTGGTGAGAGCAGGCATCCCTGTCTTGTTCCAGATTTTAGAGGGAATGTCTTCAATTTTTCTCCATTCAGAATGATGCTAGCCTGCGGTTTAGCTTAGATTGCTTTTACAATATTGAGGAATGTTCCTGTTATTCCTAGTTTTTCTAGAGTTTTGAACATAAAGGGATGCTGTACTTTGTCAAATGCTTTTTCTGCATCTATCTAGATGATAATATGGTTTTTATTTTAAGTCTATTGATGTGGTGAATAACATTTATTGATTTTCGTATATTGAACCCTCCTTGCATCCCAGGGATGAATCCTACTTGATCATGGTGCACATTTTTTTGATATGTTTTTGTATCTGATTTGCCAGAATTTAATTTAAGATTTTTGCATTTAGGTTCATTAGAGATATCGGTCTTTAGTCTTCTTTCTTTGAAGTGTCTATCTGGTGTAGGAATCAGGGTGATATTGGCCTCATAGAATGAATTTGGAAGATCTCCCTCTTTTTCAATTTTCTGAAATAGCTTTAAAAGTATTGGTATTAGTTCATATTTAAATGTTTTGTAAAACTCTGCTGTATACCCATACGGTCCTGGGATTTTCTTAGTTGGTAATCTTTGGATTTTTTTTTTTTTTTTTATTTCCTCAATTGATATTGGTATGTTTAGGTTGTCTATATCCTCCTAACTCACTCTGGTCAGATCATATGACTTAAGAAATTTTTTGATGCCTTCACTATCTTCTATTATTTTAGAGTATAAGGATTCAAAGTAATTTCTGATTATCTTCTGTATTTCTGAAATATCTGTTGTGATATTGCCTTTTTCATCCCGTATGATAGTAATTTGAGTTCTCTCTCCTCATCGTTAGCATGGCTAGGGGTGGTCCATTTTATTTATTTTTTCCTCAAATTGGTGTGACGTGTCTACCACGCCCGTGGACCCCTGTGGTGTTCTGCCAATCAGTCGCAGGTCTGCCTACCTTGCAGGCGTGGGCGGCGGCACTGCTCTACTCCTACTCCAATTGGGGTGACGTGACTACCACGCCGGCGGGCCGCTGTGCCTGGTCCGCCGGTTGGTCGCAGGTCTGCCTACCTTGTGAGCACGGGCTACAGATCTGTTCTGCCCCTACTCCAAATATGGTAAAGTGTCTGCCGCGCCAGCCGGCCGCTGGGCCTCTTCTTCTGGTCAGGTGCAGGTCTGCTACCTTGCGGGCGCGGGTGGTGGCTCTGCTCTGCCCCTACTCCAATTGGTGTGTCGTGACTACCATGCCGGCAGGTTGCTGTGCCTGTTCTGGGCGTGGGCGAAGGCTCTGCTCTGCCCCTACTCCTATTGGGGTGATGTGACTACCATGCCAGTGACCCACTGGGATTTTACTAGGCGTGGGAGAAGGCTCTGCTCTGCAACTACTCCAATTGGGGTGACGTGACTACCACACCTGCGGGTCGCTGGGCCTGTTCTGTGCACGGGCGGCGGCTCTGTTCTGCCTCTACTCCAATTGGGTTGACGTAACTACCATGCAGGTGTGTCACTGGGTCTGTTCCAGTCACGGGCAGCTGCTCTGCTCTGCCCCTCTGGCTTGATGACAAAGTGAGAGAGACCCAGGTGTTTGTGACTCACTTTCTTCACCAGGAGACCAACTGTTTCTGTCACTGCTGGTATCAATGAAGTTATCTCCTCTGCTGCTTTCTGATGACATCAGAAATTTGCCATGTTGGTATCCCATGTGAAAGGCAGCATTTCGTTCCCTTTTCTGGGTGACCAAAGCAATGAGTGAGTCCTGACCGGCCCTCACAAGCCGTGTCTCAATCCTGTTTCCACTGCCTATGAAGGCTCGGTTGATATTTACCTCCACAGTATTCAGCAAGACCCGGACCGAGAAGCAGTTTCCACGGGTTCTTTAGCCCTGGGCCAGATCAGTTCCGAGACGTGGAATTCGGCCGCTCTGGGCTTTGTTTATGTTCTAATAGGAGCAGGCTCCAAGACGGAGTTTCTGCAGGTTCTTTAGCACTGAGCCTGAGTAATTTGTCTGCAACACAAAGGTGAATGGCATCCTGAAATTACCTGTTCTATAGCTGAATGAGCTTCGATCAGTCAAAAACAGGGATGGTGACATCAGCTCTGCAAGATAGTGGCCGCTGGCTTCCTCTGTGGTCTGACCGGTGTGGAGAACCGAATTGGACTGCATCCTTCCCCATCTCAAACAAAGAATTCAGCACTTAGCACAGTGATTGCATACCTGGCAGGAGCCCACAGAATCCACACCGCTGTATATTTGCATTGCTATCTCTTCGTTTCCCAGTGCGCGCCGCAGACTCTAGCCACAGACCGATTTCCTGAATAAGCAGCATGACGCTCCGTGCGGACAAATCACTCGTGTTTGAGCTCGCGTAGCTGATCCCTGTGAGATGGAAATATGTCCACTAGGTTTTGGAGCACCCCAATTTCCTGGAAATTTCTAACAAGATATATTTTAGCCGTTATAACTCATCATTCTCCCGCACAGTGACACGGTACATGGGGGTGATGCACTCCCTTCACCACCATCATATGATCCCCCGAAGTTAGTTTTCAGTACTAAGAAACAAATATGTATTTCAGGTGGATGAATATTTCTGAGAATATTCTTGTGAAAACATGATTATAAATCCACATACATGAATATGAATGAATTTAGGGAGTGTATAATAAGAAAAATATACTTCATATTTTGAAAAATCTGGAGAGTGAATATATATATATATATATATATATATATATATATATATATACACTCACAGACATTAAAAAGTAGCATTATGTATGCCAATCGAAATTCACCATGAAATAATATATCATCCACAGATCCAAAAATATTCATTTTAATGAACATGGATTTATGTTGTTCAACTAAGATGCTCACTCATATGTTGTATTTTCAGTTCCAACAGCGTTTAGTAGGAGTGATCTCTTCTCACAATTTGCATCTGCCAGGCCAGCCACCTCACAAAATGTACGAGTGATACCAGGTAGAATTCTAAATGTGCATATGAAAATACATGTGATGAATAGGCTACAGAGAAAGGGAGACAGTCATTCACATATTTGTTAACTTTTAAAACACATGGAGAACTATTTCAATTAAAATTCGCTAGATTTATAACACCTACCATTTATCATACGAAAGGCAAGTCCAACTATACACCATGCCTCCTGTGAACATCTTGTATTTCTATTCTGTTTGGGTTATTTTTCTCCACCATATTAGGATTAGAAGTCAAAGTCTAGTAGGGTATGTGTTAGTGTCAGGGATTCAGTATTTTGAATGGAAAATTGGAAAATGTATCCAATGTGTATGCAAATATGTGCTACACAAAAAATTCCCACTCTCATTCAGCACAATGCCTTGACATTACCTTCGCCCCACATAAGACACAATTAGAGGAGAAGAGTTAGAAAATCTGTGAATACATATGTGGAATGAAAAATGCTCAGGAGTTCACAAATTTGCAGGTGGTAGAGGAGTTTCCAAAAGTAAGGGACAGGGTAAAAACTCCACAAACATGAAATTCTGCCAGCCTAACATCTGGAGAAACTGCCTCTGAGGTTGGGCAATGAAATATATGCTGTTGTCAGGAGCATTAGTTTCATTTGTTGTGAGACCATCATAGCTGAGTCTTCATCTATGTGATCTGGATGACATGGATTCTTATTTTCCGATGAACATGAGGCAGCAGTGCTGAATTTTCTATTTGTAGGTAACCTGTGGCCACTGGGGTCTAAATGTCTCCCCTTGTGGACTGTAATTCCATTTGGTCATCCTCCACTATTCGTGGTATTTCTTGCTGCTGCACTGGGAGTTTGGTATTTGCTTCATGAAATACAAGGAGTTCAACTGGGACACAGTGCTGAAGTGAGTTCTGTCAAGTGTGGTGGGTCAGGTTCGTCAGGAGAATGCACCAACCAGTCTTCTATCCCACATAGCTTGCCCCATTTTCCATAGCAACCTGATTCTGAACATTGCCCTAAAACCTCTCCATATAACAATATGCTTTTACATATAAGGGTCTACTGGCTGCAAAATGTCAGTCACAATCCATTTGGAAGCCAATGGCAGATCCAAATGCCCCCACCACAGATGTTTTATTACACACCTGCCATCCACTACTCTAGTACAACTACTCAGCAGGATCCAACTTACTGGCATCTCTGTTAAACACCATTTTTATAAAACCCAGTCAATCAAGGCACTTCTTGTATACTCATGATCAGCAACAGGACATTCAAATGTTCTCCAGAGCTACCCGGTCATGGGAATTTCAAAAATTTCATGGTATTGATCTAGCCAATTTTCAAGGTTGAAGTTGGAGGCACTGTGGATTTCAATTCACTCAGAAACCATTAAATGGTGAGGAAGCTCATTTCAATGAAAACTCTGGAGAATTCTTACAGGCAAGGCTTCCAAAAGTGGCCAAAAGTCAGATTAAGCCAGGCCCATTGAGGTCTACAATGTATGTTCCATGTGTGTTTTGACTCTCAAATATGGCTGCCAAGTCTTTAAGAATAATATCATGTGATATCCTGGCTGAGATTCCCTGTGCTCTGTGGAAAGTCACCTTGGGCCTAGATGTCACTTTCCAAGGACAACTCTCATGCATGGCCATCTAAAATTCCAACACAATTCCTGGCAATAATTCTCTGAGATCAGTAAAAGAACTCAGTCTCTAAGGGGAATCACACCAGAGTGCAAGCCTAGGTGGACCCAGTGATCTCTTCCAACCGCCAGACATATGTCCACAATTAAAACCAAACACTCTCACATGGCCCTCATCTTCTTCCATATAGACACTCATCATATCCTCTGGCTGGAGGTTTCCATAAGGGACGCAGCCCACGACAGTGTCTAAAATAAGCTCCCTGCCCCTCATTTGCCTAAAGTCAGGGTGGCCTGGACTCTCTTTCTGTGAACCAGAAGTGATCAAATAGGCCTGCCTTTAATATTGCTTGGCTTCTCCAACTTGAGGCCTTCTAGCTTTGGGGTTTAGATTCTTTAAGTGAATTGCAGTCATGAAAATCAAGCACCTATGGCCTAGCCTCTGCAGGGCTTTGAAGAACTCATTTGACCCAAAGGATCCCTATTCTCACTTGATGAATATCAGGAACCTACCAGAGGAAGGCAAGAGAGTTCATCAACAATATCTGATCTTTTTGCCATTTTGGTTTTGGATGCACGCATGGGATCTATCTTTAGATCCATCAGGTGCTGAGAATCTAAGCCACAGCCTCACACAGGGCCAACAGGCTGATTCAGACATATCCCAATCCTAAGCAATTAAGCAAAGAGCCACAGGTGATGCCCTTTCATTTCCATTTGAAAACTCTTTTCTTCAGGCTTCACAAAGTGGTGTCTTGAGGCAAAAAACTTCCTGACATTCAACAGAACAATAGGTAAGCAGAAGGACCAAAGCAGGGTTTCTCCACTGAGACTTTCCTGGTCAACAGATATCTGAGATTTCTGAGATGCTAGCCATTTCCTTCAGCTTCCAGTACATAGCAATGTCACAGATCTTGGAGACGGTACAAATCTTGAACACAAAACCATGATACTATTCTGGAGAGTCGCCAGAATTGAGAGAGAAAACAGGAAATTAGGAAGCTTGTAGGTGTTGCCCATCCATAAGGCAAGCCAGAGTCCACTCATGAATTGGGCAGGATGAATGCTGGGAAGCTTTCTACTAGACAGAACACATCCATTGATGCATTGTCTTTTCTAATGTCTACAACAATGGACTCAGTGGGATACACACACACATAGGAACACTCGCCTTGTCAAAGGACTTAATACAAATATTCCACTCCATACCAAACAAACCGCCTTTCCTACCTATCCTCAGAACATGAGACAAAACCACAAACTCACACCCACACCCACAAAGGCACCTCCTTCCCCCTAGTAGGTCTGTGACTCCCCGGAGTATCCTCTGACTGGTGAGACATACTATGTTCCTCCAAAATGACCTCTCCTGTCTCAGATCATGTCTGCTTGGCCAACTCTGTGAAGTTCTCAAGAGCCAGCGGTGAGGCACTACCTGTCTTCTCAGGAAAAGCCCCTCTTCAGAGGTTTCCTGGCATTTGGCCTTCCTCACATCTGTAGGTACCAAGAAAGACTGACTCTGTCCTTGGTAAATCCAAATATGTCAGACCACTGGGACTAGGACAGAGACTGTCTCTGGGTGCCTGGCTTCCTGGATTTCAAGTTCAGAGAGTTCCATCACCAAGGAAGTGAGGTGAGATCACTTCCTTCAGGATCTGAATTATGTCACTGCCTTGGCAACCACTTTGTCCTAACAGTTGCTTCCAAAATACTATGAGGTGGAGGCTGCCCTGATTTTCATGGGACACTTTCTCTAGTTAGAATGTTATATCAACCGTAAGCACCTGGGAACAGCTTCCACACAGGACTGGTTTGGTCCATGTTCTATACATTAAGAAGAGAGAGATTGATTCAGACACAACCCTTCATCCTGACCAGGATGATTGCCATGGAAGATGACTTTTGCTTTCTGAGGTAATTCATAGCGGCCTTCATCTTCACCAGGGATCACTTCTGCATGAACATTTGAGTTTCTCAGCAGGTGAACATCCCCTAGATTCCTGTAGTTTAATACACACACTGTTCCTGCTCTCCTGCAAAGTTAGTGTATGGTTAGGGTTAATAATATGTTCGATTTGGGTTAGGAATCATTCTGCAGGATGAATAATGAGATTGGAAACCTGCGATATTTATAAGAATATATAGGTGAAATATATGTATGAAAACGGGAATCTAAGAAGGATTTGAAGTCCAGAAGGGCACTGAGCCCTTGATTTGGATACTTAGTGTTGAATTATGTTCTGTACAATTGTCTCAGTTAAATCGAAATACAGTGGCATAGGACCTTGTACCTTGGATGATTGAATGTAGAAGAGAACATCCAGTCAAAAAGGGATAGTCAGTAGGATTAGGAAGATAGTCAGTAGGTTTAGGAAGAAGAGTGAGTATATGATTTGGAATAAAAAGCTTCTTTAGCAATAGGGTTTCATTGGGAGAGTGAATGTAATTGTCAGCACATGTGAAGAGTTAGTCACAATGATGAACTGGGGAAAATGTGTAGGAAAGCAGGTGTCAATAGAGACATTACGAAATCAGGCAAAGTATAAAGTGAGTCATAGGATTAGACATTTTCAACAGGGTTGAGTTTGAATACATAATCATAGGAAAAAACAAATATGTCGTCACGAATGGGAATGACATTTGAGAGCATTAGGCAACCTGGACATGGATGTTATTAGTTATCCACGTTCACTTTCCTTTTAGGCTTTGGTACAATCATAAGTGTGACATTTTTATGGTTTTTTTTTTGTTCAGAATATTACTGTGATAAAATGTATATGTAGATCAGGTGGCATGAGTATTTCTTTCACCATTTCTGGGAGCAATATTTTGAAGACGTATACATTAGTATTAGGGGTACAAAGAGGTGTACCCTGTGTCTATTAATATAGAGATAATGCATGAATAGACCATACTATGAATAAATAACGTAACTGATTCCACTTTAAATAATGGATTGAATTGATATGTGAAAATATATAAGAAATCTTATATTGATATACAATCATTCATTCCAACCAGTTATATATCTAATGGTAATATTAGGATTATGGTTTATGAAGAATGGTGTTTGAGTTTTGCTTTATACATGATGATGTTAAACAAAAATAATGTGTTTGGAAAGAAGTCTCATGAAAAGACCAGTCAAGAAACATGGAGGGATACATGTGTTCTGAATCAGGAAGTGATTGATCGTGAAACAAATGCCTATAAATTTTCTAATTTGTGACTGAAATATATATCCCATGATGTGCATAAACTGAAGACATAGTAACGTACAAGTGTTGAATAAAAATGAAAGTCAAAATACACATCATGTCCCCTAGAAATCAACTTGCATTGATTTTAAACTGGCTAAGTAACTGTAGAAATATTAGGGTTTGTATGCACCATTCACTGAATTTAGTTTTCAGTACTAGGAAACAATATGTATTTCAGGTGGATGATTATTTCTGAAAATAATCTTGTGGAAAGTTGATTATAAATCCACAGATATGAATATGAATGAATTTAGGGAGTGCATAATAAGACACATATATTTCATATTTTGAAAAATCTAAAGAGTATATATATATATATATATATATATATATATATATATACACACATATATATATACACACACACGCAAAAGCACAGATATTAAAAAGTAGCAATACAGGAGATCCATTATGAAGGCAGGCATGGAGAAATCAAGTCTCTGATCTCTTCAGCTGCGCGGGCATAGGGAGTCGTAAACTGTGTAAATGCTGTTTGCTCAGAATCACTAGGCAATATTGACCTGTTGTGAATCTGGGGTGAACAGTCTGGGCCCCTCAGAACACACACAAAGCCCGGATTGGCTGCATTCAAGCTTAGATTCGTCTGGTTTTTGTGACTCAGCACTAACATTCCCGCTGAAATAACTGGTCGGGTTTTCTGAATTGAGAGTTAAAAGCCAACTGAGCCTTCATAGGCAGTGGCCACAGGATTGAAATGGGGCTTGGGAGAGATAGTCAGGACCCACCAGTTGCATTGGTCACCCAGCAAAGGGAACGAACGGTCACCATTTGAATGGGATACCACCATGGCAGAGAACTGACGTCACAGGCGGAGGAGATAACTTCATTGAAACCAGCGCGACAAGTGTGTAATCCCATTGCCATCTCTCTCAACAACGCAGGGAAACCTCAAGGGCCCTTCCCACCTCTGCCGTAATGGCCCCTCCCAGCTCTCCAAGGAGCGCGATACCCAGACCTAGGGAATCAAGATTGGCTCGGGACTCGCGGCGTGAAATTCCCTGCTACCGCTCCCACCAGTGCTGACAATTGAGGTCTCTTACACCACCTACCGGGGCCATGGCTCCTGAAGGGCAAGCAAATTCGCTGGAGGTTCTCAGCCCCAAGCTCTACAAACTTAGGGTCTGAGGAAGGCAAACAAGGAGAGTGTGCCCAGGCGTTCATGGAAACAGGGCTACCAGGAGCAGAGGCCTGGCTTGTAACCAGTATTGTGGTGAGCATCACAGGTGAGTGGGGCCTGGCTTGAGGAAGCACAAGAGAAAGCCCTAGGCACTCAGAATTGGAGACCCGCCCAGTCTGGGAGGAAGAGCTGCTGCACAGTGATTGGTTCTCACTTATTGAGAGGAGAAGCTTGGCCCAGTGCGCACAGCTCCACCTACTGGAAGAGAAGTTATTTGAACTCTAGGACTGCATGTATTATTATTATTTTTTTATTTGTATTTTTTTCTTTCATTTTCATTTTTGTTATTGTTGTTCTTTAACTTTTTAAAATGTTTTTATTTTTTAATTTTTTTATTTTATTATTATTATTATTATTTTAAATTTTAATTTTCAATTTTTTAATCATCATCATTACTTAAAACTTTCTTTCTTTATTTTCTATTTTTTTTCTTTTGTCTTTTCATTTCTTTTCATTTTTCTTATTCCCCCTTCCTTGAATTCTACCTGCCTACTCTCATTCTCTTTAGTGACTTCTCCCTTCCCTTCAAATATCTTTCCTCCCAAGCATCAAATAAATTTATAAGAGTAAGCAGTAACTCAGTAGTCAAACAGAAGAAGAAGTAACATGAGCAGCATATAAAAACAAGGAAGAAAATGAGTACGAACAATGAAGGACAGCCTAAATATTCAAGAGCACCTAGAGTCATCAGAAAAATGGTCATATAAAGAACTCAAGGAATACCTTAGACAGATGGAAGGGAACCTTAAAGAGGATACGAGACAGCAAAAACAAACAGTGATAAAACGCATTGAAAATGAATTACATAAACAGATAAAATGAGAAATTAAGCATCTTTATCAGGAGATAGAGATTATTAGAAAAATCAAACAATAATTCTAGAAATCAAGGAAATGATAAGCCAAATTAAAAACTCAATTGAGAGTATCACTAACAGAGTAGAGCAAGTAGAAGACAGAATGTCAGATAATGAAAACAAAATATATCATCTTGAAAAAAGTCTAGCCAACAAAGAAATGCTGTAAAAAATTATGAGAAAACATTCAAAAGATATGGGATAACATAAAAAAAAAAACCAAACTAATGAGTCATATGGATAGAGGAAGGTAAAGAGATTAAAACCAAGGGAATGAGAAACCTGGTGAATGAAATAATTACAAAAAACTTTCCAGAAATAAAAATGGAAACGGATAAACAAATTGTAGATGCTTACAGGACACCGAGCACACAAAATCACAGTAGACCAATGCCAAGACACATTGTTATAAAGATATCCAATATACAGAACAAAGAGAAAATATTAAAAGCTACCAGAGAAAGGAGGCAGATTACAATCATTACAATCAGGGGTAAACCAAAAAGTTAACAATGGATTTTTCATCATAGATGCTGGAAGTGAGAAGATCCTGGAACAACGTACTTCAAACACTGAAAGACAATGGATGCCAACCAAGAATTATGTATCCAGCAAAATTAAGCTTAAGATAAGACAATGAGATAAAAATATTTCATGATAAACAAAAGCTAAAAGAATTTCAGCCAGATAACCAGCATTGCAAAGCATCTTGAGCAAAACACTACACGAGGAAGAAATGAAAATCAACAATTAAAACCATCAGTGAGAAGTGCCTCAGTAATGACAGAGGGAAGGGGAAAAGCAAATCATGGAGAATCAAACTAATTAAAAAAATATATATATATAAAAAACATGGGTGGCAGTACAAACCATATATCAATAGTAACTCTAAATGATAATGGCTTAAACACTCGAATAAAGTGACATTGGCTTGTAACTTGAAATAAAAAAAAAACAAATCCAACAATATGTTGCCTCCAAGGGACACATCTGAATGGAAAAGACATACACAGGCTGAAGGTGAAAGATTGGGAAAATTTATACCATGCACACGGTCCTCGTAAGCAAGCAGGGGTGGCCATCCTCCTATCGAATAAAATCGACCTCAAGACTAATTTAATCAAAGGGATAAGGAAGGACTTTATATACTGTTAAAAGAAACCATTCACCGACAAGACATAACAATTATCAATATTCAGGCAGCAAATAATGGTGCTGCGAAGTTCATAAAACAATTTATCCTCAAGTTCAAGAATCAAATAGACCACAATACAATAATTATGGGTGACTTCAACTCACCTCTCTCACCATTGGACAGATCCTCCAAACAAAAGTTGAATAAAGAAACTATAGAACTCAATATCACAATCAATACCCTATACTTAACTGACATATATAGAATATATCAACCATCATCAAGTGGATATACTTTTTTCTCACCAGCACATGGATCCTTGTCAAAAATAGACCATATGTTATGCCATAGGGCAACCCTCAGTAAATATAAAGGGGTGGATATAATACCATGAATTTTTTGTGATCATAATGGAATGAACCTGGAACCAATGATAAAGAAGGAAGAAAAAATCATACATCACATGCAAAATGAAGAATATGTTACTGAATGATCAATGGGTTAGAGAAGACATAAAGGAGGAAATCAAAAAATTCTTAGAGATAAATGAAAATACAGACACAACATATCAGATTCTATGGGACACAATGAAAAGAAGTTTTAAGAGGTAAATTCATCGCCTGGAGGTCATTCCTCAAAATAGAAAAAACAAACAAACAAACAAATGAGCTCACACTTCATCTCAAAGCCCTAGAAGAAGAAGAGCAAAACAACAGAAAATGTAGCAGAAGGAAAGAAATAATTAAAATCATAGCGAAATTGAAACAAAAGAAACTATTGAAAAAATTAACAAAATTAAAAGGTGCTTCTTCAAAAAGATAAATAAGATCGACAGACCCTTAGCCATGCTAACGAAGAGAAGAAGAGAGAGAACTCAAATTACTAACATACGGGATGAAAAAGGCAATATCACAACAGATGCTACATAAATACAGAAGAAAATTAGAAATTATTTTGAAAAACTGTATTCCAATAAAATAGAAAATAGTGAAGACATCGATAAATTTCTTAAGTCATATGATTTGACCAGACTGAGTCAGGAGGAAACACACAATTTAAACTGACCAATATCAATGGATGAAGTAGAAGAAGCAATCAAAAGACTACCAACCAAGAAAAGCCCAGGACCGGATGGGTATACAGCAGAGTTTTACAAAACCTTTAAAGAAGAATTAATACCAATACTTTTCAAGTTATTCAGGAAATAGAAAAACTGGAAGCTCTGCCAAATTCATTCTATGAGGCCAACATCACCCAGATTCTGAAACCAGACAAAGACACCTCAAAGAAAGAAAACTACAGACCAATATCTCTGATGAACCTAGATGCAAAAATCCTCATTAAAATTCTGGCGAATTGGATACAAAGGCACATCAAAAAAATTGTGCACCATGATCAACTTGAATTCATCCCTGGGATGCAAGGAGGCTTCAATATATGGAAATCAATAAATGTTATTCACAACATCAATAGACTTAAAGATAAGAACCATATGATCATCTTGATAGACACAGAAAAACCATTCAACAAAGTAGAGCATTCCTTTATGTTCAAAACATTTTAAAAACTAGGGATAACAGGAACTTACCTCGACATTGTAAAAGATAACTATGTTAAGCCTCAGGCTAGCATCATTCTGAATGGAGAAAAATTGAAGGCATTCACTTTAAAATCTGGAACAAGGCAGGGATATCCTCTATCACCACTTCTATTCAATATAGTTCTCGAAAAACTGGCCAGAGCAATTAGAGAGATGAAAGACATTAAAGGCATAAAAATAGGAAAAGAAGAACTTAAATTATCACTATTTGTAGATGACATGATTCTATACATAGAAGACCCAAAAGGGTCTACAGAAAAAACTACTAGAACTAATAAATGAATGCAGCAATGTGGCAGGATATAAAATCAACATGCATAAATCAAAGGCATTTCTGTATATCAGCGACAAAACTTCTGAAACAAAAATGAGTCAAAACACTGCATTCCCAATTTCCTCAAAATAATTAAATACTTGGGAATCAACCTAACAAAAGAGGTGAAAGATTTATATAATGCAAACTACAGAACCCTAAAAAAAGAAATAGAATAAGATCTTAGAAGATGGAAAAATATACCCTGTTCATGGATAGGCAGAACTAACATCATCAAAATTGCTATATTACCAAAAGTTCTCTATAGGTTTAATACAATGCCAATCAAAATCCCAAAGGATTTTTTTTTGTAGAAATAGATAAAGCAATCATGAAATTCAAATGGAAAAATAAAAGACCCAGAATAGCAAAAGCAATTCTAAGCAGGAAGTGTGAATCAGGCAGTATAGTGATACCAGATTTCAAACTATATTACAGAGCATTCATAACAAAAACAGCATGGTACTGGTACCAAAACAGGCGGGTGGACCAATGGTACAGAATGGAGGACACAGAGACTAATCCAAAAATCTACAACTGTCTTATATTTGATAAAGGAGCTAATGGCCTGCAATGGAGGAAGGATAGCATCTTCATAAAATGGAGTTGGGTAAACTGGAAATCCATATGCAACAAAATGAAACTGAATCCCCTCCTCTCGCCATGCACAAAAGTTAACTCAATGTGGATCAAGGAGCTAGATTCAAATCAGACTCTCTGCGTCTGATAGAATAAAAAGTTGGCTCCGATCTACATATTGTGTGGTCAGGCTCCAAATTCCTTAATAGCACACCCATAGAACAAGAGTTAATAATAAGAATCAACAAATGGGACTTACTTAAACTGATTTTTTTTCTTAAAGAGAGAAACAATAAGAGAGGTAAATATGGAGCCTACATCATGGGAACAAATTTTTAGTCCTCACCCTTCACATGGAGCCCTAATATCCAGAGTATACAAAGTATACAAAGAACTCAGAAAATTAGACAATAAGATAACCAATAACAAAATGGGCCAAGGACCTGAACAGAAACTTCTCAGAGGAGGACATAGAATCAATTAACAAGTACATGAAAAAATGCTCTCCATTTCTAGCAGTAAGAGAAATGCAAATAAAAACCACCCTAAAATACCATCTCAATCCAGTGAGATTGGCAGCCATAATGAAGTCAAACAACAACAAGTGCTGGCGAGGATGTGGGGAAAAGGGTACTCTTGTACATTGCTGGTGGGACTGAAAACTGGTGCGGCCAATTTGGAAAGCAGTATGGAGATTCCTGGGAAATCTGGGAATGGAAGCACCATTTGATCCAGCTATTGCCCTTCTCGGACTATTCCCTGAAGACCTTAAAAGAGCGTACTACAGGGATACTGCCACATCGATTTTCATAGCAGCACAATTCACAATTGCTACACTGTGGAACCAACCCAGATGCCCTTCAATAGATGAATGGATAAAAAAATGTGACTTTTATATACTATGGAGAATTACGCAGCACTAAAAAATGACCAAATCTTGGAATTTGCAGGGAAATGCATGGCACTGAGCAGATTATGGTTAGTGAAGCTAGCCAATCCCTAAAAAACAAATGCCAAATGTCTTGTTTGATATAATGAGAGCACCTAAGAACAGAGCAGGGAGGAAGAGCATGAAGAAAAGATTAACATTAAGCAGAAACATGAGGTGGGAGGGAAAGGGAGAGAAGAGGGAAATTGCATGGTAATGGAGAGAGATACTTATTGTTACACAAAATTACATATAAGAGGTTGTGGGAAAATAAACAAGGAGAGAAATGATTTAGAGTAGGTATGGTAGAGAGAGAAGATGGGAAGAGAGGGGAGTGGGGATAGTAGAGTATAGGAAAGGTAGCAGAATACATCAGTAGCTAATAGGGCATTATGTAAAAATATGGATGTGTAACTAATGTGATTCTGCAATCTCTATTTGGAGTAAAAATGGGAGTTCATAACCCACTTGAATCTAATGTATGAAATATGATATGTCAAGAGCTTTGTAATGTTTTGAGCAACCAATAAAAAAAAAGTAGCAATATATATGCCAATAGAAATTCATCATGAAATGTATATAATCCACAGATCGAAAAATATTCATTTTACTGAACATGGATTCATGTATAATGTTTTTCAACTAGGAAGCTCACCCATAGGTTGAATTTTCAGTTCCAACAGCGTTTAGGACGAGTGATCTCTTCTCTCAATTTGCATCTACCAATTCAGCCACCTCACAAGTGTATACGAGTGATATCAGGTAGAATTCTATATGTGCATATAAAAATACATGTGCTGAATAGGCTACAGAGAAAGGGAGATAGGGATTCACATATTTGCTAATTTTAAAAACACATGTAGAACTATTTCAACAAAAAATTGACTAGACTTATAACTCCTACATTATATAATGCAAAAGGCAATTCCAACTATACACCATGAGTCCTCTGAACTGCTTGTGTTTCTTCTCTTTTTGGCTTATTTTTCACCATCATATTAGGATTATTAGTCAGAGACTAGTAGGGTATGGGTTATAGTGTCAGGGATTCAGTATTTCAAATGGAAATTGAAAAATGAATCCAATGTGTATGTAAATATGTGCTACACAAAAATCTTCCCACTCACATGCAGAACAATGCCTTGACATTACCTACGCCCCAAGTAAAACACAATTAGAGTAGAAAAGTGTGAAAATCTATGAATACAAATATGGAATGGAATATGCTCGGGAGTTCACAACCTTGGAGGTGGTAGAGGAGTTTCCAAAAGTAAAGGACAGGGTAAACACTCCACAAACAAGGAGCTCTGCTGGCCTAAGAATTCTTGGGAAACGGCTTCTGAGGTTGGGCACCTGAAATATATGTTGTTGTCATGAGCTTTAGCTTACTTTGTAGTGAGACCATCAAAGCTGGGTCTGCATCTATGTGACCAAAAGACATGATTTCTTATATTCCAATGAACATGAGGCAGCAGTGCTCAATTCTCTCTTTGTAGCTAAACTGTGTCCATTGGAAGCTAAGTGTCTCCCGGTGGGGACTGTGAAGACATTTGGTCATCCTCCACTTTTCGTGGTATTTCTTGCTTCTGCACTGGGAATTTGGTATTTGCTTCACAAAACATAAAAAGTTCATCTGGGATACAGTGCTGGAGGGAGTTCTGTCACGTGTGGTGGGTCAGGGTCTGCAGGAGAATGCACCAACCAGGCTTCTATCCCACATAGCTTGCCCCAATAACCATAGCAACCTGATTCTGAATATTGCCCTGAAAACTCTCCATTTAACAAGATGACTTCACATATAAGGGTCTGATGTCTGCACTATATCAGTCACAAGCCATTTGGAAGCCAATGGCAGATTCACATGGCCCCACCATGATGTTTTATCACACACCTGCCCAACACTGCTCTAGGCCCCCTACTCAGCAGGCTCCAAATTACTGGCTTCTCTTGTTCTACAGGATTTTCATGAAACCCAGTCAAAAACAAGGCACTGTCTGGTATACACATGATCAGCAACAGGACATCAAAAGTTTCTGCAGTGCCACCTGGTCATGGGAATTTCAAAAATTTCATGGTATTTATCTAGCAATTTTTCAAGGGTGAAGTTAGAGGCACTGTGGGTTTCAATTCATTCAGGAACCATTAAGAGTTGAGAAAGTTCATTTCAATGAAAGCTCTGGAGAACTCTCACAGTCAATGCTTCTCAAACAGTTGCCAAAAGGTCTCCTAAAGCCAGGCCAATTGACATCTACAATGTGAGGTCCATGTGTGTTTTGACTCTCAAATATGGCTGCTAAGTATTTCAGAATAAAATCATGTGATATCCTGGCTGAGTTTCTCAGGCCTCTGTGGAAACCACCCTGAACCTAGATCTCAGTTTCCAAGAGTGAGTCTCATGCGTGGCCTCCTAAAATCCCAACACAATTCATGGCAATACTTCTCTGAGGTCAGTTTCAGAACTCAGTCTCTAAGGGGAATCACACCAGAGTTCAAGCCCAGGTGCACCCAGTCATCCCTTCCATCCGCCAAAAAATGACCACAATTAAAATCAAAACACTCCCACAGGGCCATCATCTTCTTCCATGTAGACACTCATCATAACCTCTAGCTGGAGGTTTCTATGAGCCCAAGGTAGTGTCCAAATAAGCTCACTTGCCCCTCATTTGCCTAAAATCATGATGGCCTGGACACTCTTCCTGTGAACCAGGAATGATCAAATATTCCTGCTGTTAAAGTGTTCCACTTCTCCAATTTGAGGCCTACTGGCTGTAGGGTATAGATTCTTTATGTGATTTGGAGTCATGAGAAAACCCAAGCAAATATGGGCTAGCCTCTGCAGGGATTTCAAGAACTCATTTGACCCAAAGGATCCCTATTCTCACTTGATGGAGGTCAGGAACCTAAAACAAGAGGGCAAAAATATTCACCCACAATGACTGCTCTTTTGGCCATTTTAGTTTTGGAAACACATGGGATCTTTCTTTAGATCCATCAGGTGCTGAGAATCTAAGCCACAACCTCATACAAGGACAAGAGGCTGATTCAGACACATCCCAATCCAAATCAATTAAGCAAAGAGCCATTGGTGATGTCCATACATTTCCATATGAAAACAGTTTTCTTCAGGCTACACAAAGGGGTGGCCTGAGGCAAAGACCTTCCTGACATTCAGGGTAATAGAAATAGAAGTAAGCAAATGGCCCAAAGAAGGGTTTCTCCACTGAGACTTTACTGGTCACACTGAAATCTGAGTTTTCTTAGATGCTCCCATTCCCTTCAGCTATCCAGTACATGGCCATGTCACAGAACCTTGTGGTGTTACATATTTGGGAAACAAAACCATGAGTCTATTCTGGAGAGTGGCCAGAATTCACGAAGAAAACAGGAACTTTAGAAGATAATAGATTTTGCCCATCCATAAGGCAAGCTGCAGTCCATTCATTAATTGGGCAGTATGAATGCGGGGAAGCTTTCAACTAGAGACAACACATCCATTGATGCATTCTCTTTTCTAATGTCTACAACCACGGATACAGTGGGATACACAGACTTAGAAACACTCACCATGTCAAACGACTTACTAGAAACAGTCCACTCCAAACCAAACAAACCACCTTTCCTACCTATTCTCAGAACATGAGAAAAAACCACAAACTCACACCTACAACGGCAAAGGCACTTCCTTCCCCCAAATAGGTCTGTGACTATCCGGAGTGTCTTCTGACTGGTGGGCCATATTATGTTCCCCCAAAATGGCCTGTCCTGTTTCAGATCTGGTCTCCTTGGCCAACTCTGTGAAGTTGTCAGGAGCCAAAGGTGAGCCACTACCTGCTTACTCAGGAAAGGCCCCTCTTCAGAGCTCTGCTGGCATTTGGCCATCCTCACATCAGTGGGTACCAAGAAAGACTGACTATGTCTTTGGGAAAAGCAAACAAGTTAGCCCACTGGAACTGGGAGTGGGACTGGCTCTGCGTGCCTTCCTTCCTGGATCCCAGGTTCAGAGAATTCCATCACCAAGGAAGTGAAGTGAGGTCACTTCTTTCAGGAACAGAATATGCTCACTGCCTTGCTAACCACTTTGTGCTAACAGTTGCTTCCAGGGTTCCCATGAGATGGAGGCTGCCCCAACATCCTGTGACACATTCAGAAGTTAGAATGGTATATCAACCATAGGCACCAGGGAACAGCTCTCCACGGAGGCCTGGTTCAGTCCATCTTCTCTTTATTAAGAAGAGAGAGGCTGATTCAGACCATCAATTAATCCTGACCAGGTTGTTTTTCATGGAAGATTACTATTGCTCTCTCAGGTCCTACATAGCTGCCTATATCTTCTGCAAGGATCATTTCTCCATGGATCTTTGATGTTCTCAGCAGGTGGAAGATCATCTACATTCCTATATTGTAAGACCCACACTGTCCCTGCTCTTAAGTAAGTTATACTGAGGGAACAGTGTATGGTTATGGTTAATAACTTGTTCAATTTGGGTTACAAATAATTCTGCGGGATGAATAATGGTATTGGCAAAATGCGATGTTTACAAGAGTATATATGTGAAACATAAGTATGAAAGCAGAAATCTAGGTAAGATTTGAAGCCCAGAAGGGCATTGGGGACTTGAGTGGGATACTTATCTTTGAGTAATGTGCAGCACAGATGTCTCAGATAAATCAATATACACTGGCATCGGACCTTGTACCTTGGATATTGAATGTTGAAGAGAACATCCAGTCAAAAACCGATAGTCGGCAGGATTAGGAAGGTAGTTGGTAGGTTTAGAAAAAAGAGTGAGTATAGGATTTGGACCAAAAGTTCTTTAGCAATAGAATTTAGGGTAGAGAGTGTATGTAAATGTAAGCACATGTGAAGAGTCAGTCACAATGATGAACTGGGGAAAAATATAGGAAATCAGATATCAATAGAGACATTAGGAAATCAAGCAAAGTATAAATTGTGTGATAGGGTTAGACATTTTCAACAGTTTTGAAGTTGAATATATAATCTTAGGAAGAAACAAATATGTAGTCAAAAATAGAATTGATATTTGAGAGCATTAGGCAACCTGGACATGGATGTTTTTAGTAATCCATGCTCACTTTCCATTTACGCTTTGGTACAATTGTAAGTGTGACCTATGCTTTTTGTGTCCAGAATATTTCTGTAATAAAATGTGTATGTAGATCAGGTGACAATAGTATTTCTTCCACCAATTCTGGGAGCAATATTTTGAAGACTTAAAAATTAGTATGGGGGTACAAATAGGTGTACCCAGTTTCTAAGAATATAGACATAATGCATGAATAGACCATACTGTGAATAAATAATATAACTGGATCCACTTTAAATAATGAATTGAATAAATATCTGAAAATTTATAAGAAATTTTATATTGATATGCAATCATTCATTCCAACCAGTTATATATCTAACGATCATCTTAGGGTTACGGTTTATCATGAAGGGTGTGTGAGTTTTGGTTCAAAATTGATTATGGAAATAGAAAATAATATATTTGGAAAAAAGTCTCATGAATAGACCAGTCAAGAGACATAGAGGAATACATGTGTTCTGGAGCAGGAAGTGATTGAAAGTGAAACAAATGCCTATAAATTTGCTAACTAGTGCATAAAATATATATACTATGATGTGCATAAACTGAAGAAATAGTAATGTACCAGTGTGGAATAAAAATTAACGTCAAAATACACATCATGTCCCATAGGAACCTACATGCATTGATGTTAAACTGGGTCAGTTAATGTACACATATTAGGATTTGTATGCACCTTTTACTGAAGTTAGTTTTCAGTACTAGGAAACAAATATGTATTTCAGGTGGATGAATATTTCTAAGAATAATCTTGTGAAAAGTTGATTATTAATCCACAAACATGAACATGAATGAATTTAGGGAGTGTATATAAGACACATATATTTCATATTTTTAAAAATATGGAGAGTATATATATATATATATATATATATATATATACATATATATATATATATATACATATATATATACACACACACACACACACACACACACAAACACAGACTTTAAAAAGTAGCAATATATATGCCAATCAAAATTCATCATGAAATATATATCATAAAGATGCAAAAACATTCATTTTAGTGAACATGGGTTTATGTATAATGTTGTTCCACTGGGAAGCTCACCCATAGGTTGAATTTTCAATTCCAACAGCGTTTAGGAGGAGTGATCACTTCTCACAGTTTGTATCTGCTAAGTCATATATCTTACAAGGATGTACGTGTGATACCTTGTATGATTCTATTTGTGCATATAAAAGTACATGTGCTGAATAGGCTCCAGAGAATGGGAGACCATAATTCACATATTTGTTAACTTTAAAAACACATTGAGAACTATTTCAATTAAATATTGAATAGATTTATAACACCTACCCTTTATCATGCAAAAGGGAAGTCCAACTCTGAAGTGCAAGTATTTATGTACTGTTTGGGTTACTTTCTTCCATCATATTAGGATTAGTAGTCAGAGTCTAGTAGAATATGGGTTCGTGTCAGGGATTCAGAATTTCAAATGGAAAAAAGGAAAATTAATCTTCCAACTCTCATCCAGAACAATGCCTTGTCATTACCTTCGCCCCAAGGAAGACACAATTACAGTAGAAGAGTTACAAAATCTGTGATTACATTTCTGGAATCGAAAATGCTCAGGAGTGCACAAACTTGGAGGTGGTATAGGAGTTTCCAAAAGTAAGGACAGGGTACACACTCCACAAACATGAAGCTCTGCTTGCCTAAAACTTTTTGAGAAACTGCCAGTGAAGTTGGGCACTGAAATATAGGTTGTTGTCAGGAGTTAAGCTTCCTTTGTAGTGAGACCCTCAAAGCTGGGTCTTCATCTATGTGACCTGGAGGACATCGTTTCCTATTTTCCAATGAACACGAGGCAGCAGTGCTCAATTCTCTCTTTGTAGGTAAACTGTGTCTCCCTGTGTGGACTGTGAAACAATTTGGTCATCCTCCACTTTTCGTGGTGTTTCTTGCTGCTGCACTTGGAGTTTGGTTCATGCTTCACAAAATACAAGGAGTTCAACTGGGAAACAGTGCTTGAGGTATTTCTGTCACGTGTGGTGGGTCAGGGTCTGCAAGAAAATTCACCAACCAGGCTTCTATCTCTCAAAGATTGCCCCCTTGTCCATAGCAACCTGATTCTGAACATTGCCCTGAAACTACGCCATATAACAAGATGCCTTTACATATAAGGGTCTGATGTCTGCACTCTGTCAATTACAAGCCATTTGGAAGCCAATGGCAGATTCAAATGGCCCCACCATGATGTTTTATCACACACCTGTCCACCACTGCTCAAGGCCCACTACTCAGCAGGCTCCAAAATACTGGCATCTCTGTTCTAAACAATTTTCATGAAACCCTGTCAATCAAGGCACTGTCTGGTACACTCATGGTAAGCAACAGGAAATCGAAAGTTTCTGCAGTTCCACCTGGTCATGGAAAATTCAAAAATTTCGTCCTATTTATCTAGCCATTTTTCAAGGATGACGTTGGATGCACAATTATTCAGGAACCATTAAATGTTGAGAAAGTTCATTTCAAAGAAAATTCTAGAGAACTCTCACAGGCAAGGCTTTCCAAAGAGTGGACAAAAGGTCACTTGAAGCCAGGACCATTGAGATCTACAATGTGAGGTCCTATGTCTTTTGACTCTCAACTATGGCTGCCAAGTCTTTCAGAATAAAATCATGTGATATCCAGGCTGAGATTCCCAGTTCTTTGTGGAAAGCCACCCTGGTCCTAGATCTCAGGTTCCAAGGGCGACTCTCATGCGTGGCCTCCTAAAATCCCAACACAATTCATGGCAATTCTTCTCTGAGATCAGTTTCAGATCTCAGTCTCTAAGTGGAAACACACCAGAGTTCAAGCCCAGTTGACCCAGTCATCTCTTCCAACCGCCACACCAATGACCAGAATTAAAACCAAAACACTCCAACATGGCCCTCATTTTCTTCCATATAGACACTCATCATAACCTTGGCTGGAAGTTTTTATGAGGCACACAGCCCAAGACAATGTCAAAATAAGCTCCCTTTCCCTTCATTTCTCTAAAGTCAGTGTTCCCTGGACAACGTTCCTGTGAACCAGGACTGATCAAAGAGGTCTGCCATTAATACTGTTCTGCTTTTCCAATTTGAGGCATACAGACTGTCGGGTATAGTTTCTTTATGTGATTTGCAGTCATGAGAAAACCCAAGCACCTATGGGCTAGCCTCTGCAGGGCTTGAAGAACTCAGTTGACCCAAAGATCCCTGTTATCACTTGATGGAGATCAGGAACCTTACAGAGGAATGCAAGAGACTTCATCACAATGACTTCTCTTTTGGCCATTTTGGATTTGGATGCATACATGGGATCTTTCTTTAGATCCATCAGGTGCTGAGAATCTAAGCGATAATCTCACACTGCACTAAGAGGCTGATTGAGACATATCCCTTTGCAAAGCAATTAAGCCAGGAGCCACAGGTGATGCCCATTTATTTCCATTTGAAAACTGTTTTTTTCAGGCTTTGGAAATGTGTGGCCTTAGGCAAAGTCCTTCCTTACATTCAGGGCAACAGAACAATAGGTAAGCAAAATCCCAAAGCAGATTTTCTCCACTGAGACTTTCCTGGTCACACTGATATCTGAGTTTTCTGAGATATTCACCATTCTCTTCAGCTATCCAGTACATGGCCATGTCCCAGATTGTGGAGGAGATACATATCTTGAACACAAAACCATGAGCCTATTGGAGAGTGACCAGATTCAGGAAGATATCAGGAATGTAGGAAGGTAATAGGTGTTGCCCATCCATAAGGTAACCTGCAGTCCATTCATAAATTGGACAGGATGAATTCTGCGAAGAATTCTACTAGACAGGACACATCTATTGATGCATTCTCTTTTCTATTGTCTACAACCACAAATACAGTGGGATACCCAGACATAGAAACACTCACCTTCTCAAAGGACTTACTAGAAACAGTCCACTCCAAACCAAACAAACCGACTTTCCTACATATTCTCAAAACTTGAGACAAAATCACAAACACACAAACACACACACCCACACCCACAAAGGCACCTTCTTTCCCCAAATAGGTCTGTGACTATCCAGAGCGTCCTCTGACTGGTGGGCCATACTATGTTTCCCCGAAATGGGCTGTCCTATGTCAGATCTGGTCTTCTTGGCCAAAACTGTGAAGTTATCAGGAGCCAGCGGTGAGCCACTGCCTGTTTTCTCAGGTAAAGCCCCTCTTCAGAGCTTTCCTGGCATTTGTCCATCTTCAATTTAGTAGTTGCCAAGAAAGACTTACTCTATCCTTTTTAAATCCAAAAATTTGAGACCACTGGGACTTGGACTGGGACTGCCTCAGGGTGCCTGGCTTCCTGGATTCCAAGTTCAGAGTGTTCCATCAACAAGAAAGTGACATGGGTCACTTCGTCTAGAACTCAATGAGGTCACTGCCTTGGCAACCACTTTGTCCTAACAGTTGCTTCCAAGGGTCCATGAGATGGATCCTGCCCCTACTTCCTATGACACTTTCACAAGTTAGAATGGAATATCAACCATAGGCACCCGGGAAAAGCTCTCCACACAAGCCTGGTTTGGTCCATCTTCTCTATATTAAGAAGAGAGAGACTGCTTCAGACACACCCCTTCATCCTGACCTGTTTTTTTTTTTTTTTGTCATGAAAGATGACTTTCACACTCTCAGGTCCATCATAGCTGCCTACATCTTCTTTAGGGATCATTTCTGCATGGACCTTTGAAGTTCTCCGGAAGTTGAAGATCTCCTACATTCCTGTATTGTAAGACCAACTCTGTCCCTGCTCTTCTGTAAAGTTAGATTGAGGGAACAGTGTATGGTTACAGTTAATAACATGTTTGATTTGGGTTAGGATCATTCTGCTGGATGAATAATGGTATTGGGAACCTGCAATATTTATAAGATTATATAGGTGAAATATATGAATTAAAACAGAAATCTCGGTAACATTTGAAGCCCAGAAGGGCATTGGGTCCTTGATTGAGATACTCAGCTTTTAATTATGTTCTGCACAGATGTCTCAGATAAATCTATACACAATGGCATAAGATCTGATACCTTGGATGATTGAATGTTGAGGAGAATAACCATTCAAAGAGGGAGAGTCGGTAGGATTAGGAAGATAGTTGGTAGGATTATAAAAAAGTGTGAGTATAGCATTTGGACAAATAGTTCTTTAGCAATAGGTTTTCAGGTAGACAGAAAATGTAAATGTCAGCATATGTGAAGAGTCAGTCACAGTGATGAACTGGGGAAAATATGTAGGAGAGCAGATATCAATAGAGACATTAGGAAATCAGGCAAAGTATAAAGTGAGTGATAGCAAAAGACATTTTCAACAGGCTTGAGATTGAATATATAATCTTAGGAAGTAACAAATATGTAGTCACCAATAGGATTGACATTTGAGAGCATTAGGCAACCTGGATATGGGTGATTTTCATAATCCATACTCACATTCCATTTAGGCTTTGGTACAATCGTAAGTGTGACTTTGCATTTTGTGTCCAGAATATTACTGTGATAAAACGTATATGTAGATCAGGTGACATGAGTATTTCTTGCACCGTTTCCTGGAGCAATATTTTGAAGGGGTATAAATTAGTATTGGGGGTACATATAGGTGTACCATGTATGTATGAATATAGAGATAATGCATGAATAGACCATACTGCGAATAAATAATATAACTTGTTCCAACTTTAAATAATGGATTGAATTGATATCTGAAAATACACAGGAATCATATATTGATATACATACATTCATTCCAACCAGTAATACATCTAATGGTAATATTACGGTTGTGGTTTATCACCAAGAGTGTGTGAATTTTGCTTCAAATTTGATTATGGAAATCGAAAATAATGTGTTTGGAAAGAAATCTCATGAAATGACCACTCAAAAACAAG